>NC_077229.1:9787526-10110026 GCF_027887165.1 Monodelphis domestica
TATTCAGGGATTTGCTGACTCTTGTCAGCCTCTGGTCTGCTGTGTGGATGGTGCTGTTCAGCCATTTCAGTTAGGTCTAACGTTTGTGACCCCATTTGGGGTTTTCCTGGTGAAGATACAAGAGTGGTTTGTAATTTCTTTGTTCCAATGTATTTGACAGATGAGCAAACTGAGGTCAATAGGGTAAAGTGACTTGCCCAGGATCACATGGCTTCTAGGGTTCAGATTTTAATTTGGGGAAAAGAGTCTTCCTGAGTCCAGGGTCACTTCTCCTTCCACTGTGCCACCTCGCTGCCCTTCTATAGATCTTATACCCTACACCCCCTCTTCTCTGCCTCTTCTCTAGTACAGGTCCTCATCAACTCTTACCTGCTGTTGGGTCTGTCTGTCACGAGTCCCTCCACACTCACACCATCCTCCAATCAACTCTCAAAGCAATCTCTTCCTGTAGCACAAGTCTGACCTTGTCATTAAACTCCTCTGGCTCCCAATCACCTTCAGAGTTCAATAGTTCTTTAATTCTTAATTTCATTCATTCCCCCTTTGATTTTTAGGATTTCTAGTTAGACTTTAAATGGGGATTTTTAATTTATTCTTTTTCTAATTTTTTTTAACCTTGCATGCTCAATTCATTGTTTTCCTTTTTCTCTATTTTCTGGGGGTTTCCTTTAGTTTTGTGCTTGCCTTTTTCTATTTATAATAGATCAGGCTCCCATTCTGCTCTGTCTCTTATCATTGTAATTGATCTAACGAATGAATGAATGAACAAAATTCTTCTTTACAAAATGATATTTATTGTGATAATATAGAAAATAAAGAGTTTCCAAATATTTCCCCTCAATACCTAGGGACTCATTCTCTCCCCATTACAGTCTCACCCCTTGGGAAGAATGAGCTCCAACTGGAACCACTTTGGACTTTATGTCCATTCCTCTTAGGTTCCTTCCAGATCAGGTCTGGCCCAGGCTCTGTCCTCTCCCCAAGGATCACTGGGCTGGCTCTCTGGGCTCCTTTCTTCCTGCTCGTCTGCCTACAATTCTGGCCTGGCCTCTGCTGCTTGGTCCCTCAGCAGCTCCTCAATCCTAACTGTTGAACCTCATCAACAGTAACTCTCCCCAATGGCCTTCATGTAACACAAGAAATAGCAAGCTCAGTGATATATGTTGGTGATAGAATACTATTGTGCTCAAAGGAATAATGAACTAGAGGAATTCTATGTGAACTGGAATGACCTCCAGGAATTGATGCAGAGTGAAAAGGGCAGAACCAGGAGAACAATGTACATAGAGACTGACACACCGTGGCACAATCGAATGTAATGGACTTCTCCATTAGTGGCAATGCAGTGATCCTGAACAACCTGAAGGGATCTACGAGAAAGAACACTATCCACATTCAGAGGAAAAACTGTGGGAGTAAAAACACAGAAGAAAAACAAATGCTTGTTTACATGAGTCTAGGGGATATGATTGGGGATGAAGACTCTAAATGAACATCCTAATACAAACACCAACAACATGGAAATAGGTTTTGATCAAGGACACATGTAATACCCAGAGGAATTGCGCATCAGCTACGGGAAGGGTGGGGGGAGGGAAGGGAGGGAAAGAATATGATTCTTGTAACCAAGGAATAATGTTCTAAATTGACTAAATAAATAATTTAAAATGTATCCCTCCACATCAATGTTTTGCTTTTAATCACTCTTCCCATTCCCCCTCCCTTATAGTGCTCTCCTCCCTTCCACCACCTATTATTCCCCTCCTACTTCTCTTTAGGATCTTTAAATCACTCTCCAAATTACCCCTCCATTACTTCCCTCCCCACTTCTAACTTTCTTATTCCCTTTCTATTCCTCTATAAAGTAAGACAGGATTCTATACCCCCAATAAATCTAGCTGTTATTCCTTCTCTGGACCAATTTCAATGAGAATAAATTTTAAGTATTACCCATCACCACCCTCATTCTCCCCTCCCTTGTAATAGATTTTTATCCTACACCTCTTTTTTGTGATGTAATTTACCACATTTTACCTTTCTCTTCCCATTTCTCTTATTTACCCACCCATCAATGTATTTTTGTATCACCCTAAATAGTTTACTTCCTCCCACCCCCTCTGTCTATGTAGATTTCATCTAACTACTATGATAATGACAATTTTTTAAACTTTTAAGTTCATTCATTTAATTAATTTAGGATATTTTCCCATGGTTACATGAATCATATTCTTTCCCTCCCCCTCTCCCACATCCCTCTCATAGCCAATGAGCAATTCCACTGGGTTTTACATGTGTCATTGATCAATACCTATTTCCATATTGTTATTATTTGTACTAGGTTGATCATTTAGAGTCTACATCCCCAATCATATCCCCATCAACCCATGTGATCAAACAGTTGTTTCTCTTCTGTGTTTCTGCTTCCACAGATCTTTCTCTGAATGTGGATATCATTCTTTCTCATAAATTCCTTGGAATTGTCCTGGATCATTGTATTGCTGCTAGTAGAAAAGCCAATTATATTTGATTGTACCACAGTGTATCTGTCTCTGTATACAATGTTCTCCTGGTTCTGCTCCTTTTGCTCTGCATCTGGAGGTCATTCCAGTTAGCATGAAATTCCTTTGTTCATTATTCCTATGAACACAATAGTATTCCATCACCAACAGATACCAAATTTGTTTAGCCATTCCCTAATCAAAGGGCATCCTCTCATATTCCAATTTTTTACCAGCACAATGAACATGGCTATGAATGCTTTTGTACAAGTCTTTTCCCTTATTTTCTCTTTGGGGTATATACCCAGCAGTGATATGGCTGGATCAAAGGGCAGGTAATCTTAAAATGCCCTTTGGGCATAGTTCCAAATTAACTTCCAGAATGATTGGAACAATTCACAACCCCACTAGAAATGTATTAATGTCCCAATTTTACCACACTCCCTCCAACATTTATTATTTTCCTTTGCTGTCGTATTAGCCAATCTGCTAGATATGAGGGGGTACCTCAGAGTAGTTATAATTTTCATTTCTCTGATTATAAGAGATTTAGAACAGTTTTTCATGTGCTTATTGATAGTTTTGATTTATCTGAAAATTGCCTATTACATTATAGGGGAAAGAGTGGAGACCTCCCTTCTCAAAGCAGTTTTCAGGGGAGACAGCTGATGTTTAGGATTGGCTCAGAGAGAGGAGAAGGGGTTTGAAGATTTTCCCCCATCTGCCTTCCTTCCTTAGCTAAGGCTGCTCTCCAAGATTTGCTCTCGTCCCTCTTGTCCCCTCTCTACTACTGGAGACCAAAGGGTCTCCCCTTCATCTGTTCACTCACACTTGTTCACAGCTAGGGGAAAAGATAACTATTTTAATGTCAACTCAAACAGGGTAATACAAAAAATAACTGGCATGGAATGAATGGTAAAGTGGGGTGGGGAAAGGGGGTCCCCGTGTCTCTCTAAACCCTTTGTGCTCCCTCCTCGAGTTTGTAGGGGGAACTCAGGCCTTCACAGTCTGAGTCCCCTGAAGAAGTCAGGTTGACTCACCCCTGGGCAACAGGGGCTGAGGTAAAGTCTGCTCAGGTTTCTCTTCAGAAGTCCCTTCAATTAAGAAGAGTTGGAGGGAAAGATTTCCAGTCACCAGCAGGAAAAATGGGTAAATCTCAGGAGAAAGTCTTTTCCCCAACCTCTCTCTTTGGCTTCTGAAGACCGAGAGACCCTCACTGCTCTCCCAGCCAGAGTCTTCTCCTCCTCCGGATTCCACTCCTGGGGCCCCTCCTCTGTCGAGGTAATCAATTTCACATGCTCTTCAGCCTGGCACTTTTTTCTCCAGTGCCAGCTTCTGTCACACTAGTGTATTAGCTCCTGGGATACCTGTTCATTCTCCAGAAAATAACATAGAACCCCATAGAACCCTAAAAAATGTAACACAAGTTTATGGTTAGACATAAACTTAGACACAGGTGCTGCCCAATCTGTGTTGCAGAAATCCCCTGAGGAGTGCAAAGCAGTGGGTTCAATACAAGTTGTAGGTGTGATAGGAAGATCTCAAAAAGTCAAAAAGCTAGAACCACTTGGACCTCTAATGGTAGAACACTCTTCTTTTAATGCCAAATTGCCCAATTAATCTAGTGGGTAGGGATCTTCTTTGTAAATTGAGAGCAATAATAGTATGTACTCCAACTGGAGATACTTCTTTAAAACTCCCAGAATCCCTAAACCTTTCCCCTGTATTATTCTTGGATACAGTAGAATTATATTGGGAAGGGAATAACAACTATCAAATTTAGATAAATCAAATCAAAAAATAAATAAGAAAGAGGAAAAAGTGGTGAACAAAATCTTAGAAAAAATATAGTTAATAGATATATGGAGAAAAATAAATAGGGACAAAAAGGAATACACCTTCTTTTCAGCAGCACATGGCACATTCACAAAGATTGACCATATACTAGGTCATAAAAACATGGCATACAACTGCAGAGAAGCAGAAATAATAAATGCAACTTTTCAGATCATAAGGCAATAAAAATTATGATCAGTAAGGGTACATGGAGAGCCAAATCAACAAGTGATTGGAAATTAAATAATATGATTCTCCAAAATCTATGAGTCAGAGAACAAATTATAGAAACAATTAATAATTTCATTGAAGAAAATGACAATGATGAGACATCCTTTCAAACTCTATGAGATACAGACAAAGTAGTTCTCAGGGGAAAATTTATATCCTTGAGTTCATATATTAACAAATTAGGGAGGACAGAGGTCAATAAACTGAACATGCAAATCAAAAAACTTGATGGTGAACAAATTAAACCCCCCTATAAGAAAACCAAATTAGAGATCCTAAAAATGAAGGGAGAAATTAATAAAATCAAAAGTGATAGAACTCTTGAACTAATGAATAAGATTAGGAACCTGTATTTTGAAAAAACAAACAAAATAGACAAAGTACTGGTCAGTCTAATAAAAAAAGGAAAGAAGAAAAGCAAATTAACAGTATCATAGATGAAAAGGGATAACTCGCCTCCAATGAAGAGTAAATTAAGGCAATCATTAAAAACTATTTTGCCCAATTATATGGCAATAAATATGTCAATCTAGGTGATATGGATGAATATTTACAAAAATATAAATTGCCTAGATTAACAGAAGAAGAAATAGAATTCTTAAATAATCCCATATCAGAAAAAGAAATTGAACAGGTCATCAAAAAACTCCCCAAGAAAAAATCCCCAGGGTCTTATGGATTCACAAGTGAATTCTATCAAAGAACAGGTAATCCCAATACTATACAAACTATTTGACATAATAAGCAAAGAGGGAGTTCTACCAAATTCATTTTACAACACAAATCTGGTACTGATCCCAAAGCTAGGCAGGTCAAAAACAGAGAAAGAAAACTACAGACCAATCTCCTTAATGAACATAGATGCATAAATCTTAAACAGGATACTAGCAAAAAGACTCCAGCAAATCATCACGAGGGTTATTTACTATGATCAGGTGGGATTTATACCAGGACTGCAAGGATGGTTCAATATCAGGAAAACTATCCACATAATTGACCGTATCAACAAGCAAACCAACAAAAATCACATGATTATCTCAATAGACACAGAAAAAGCCTTTGACAAAATACAACACTCATTCCTACTGAAAACACTAGAAAGTAAAGGAATAGAAGGGCCTTTTTAAAAAATAATAAACAGTATCTATCTAAAACAATCAGCCAACATCAAATGCAATGGGGATAAACTAGATGCATTCCCAAGAAGATCAGGAGTGAAACAGGATGCCCATTATCACATTTATTACTTAACATTGTACTAGAAACACTAGCAGTAGCAATTAGAGAAGAAAAATAAATTGAGGGAATTAAAATTGGCAATGAGGAGACCAAGCTATCACTCTTTGCGAATGACATAATGGTCTACTTAAAGAATCCTAGAGAATCAACTAAAAAGCTAATTGAAATAATCAACAACTTTAGCAAAGCTGCAGGATACAAAATAAATTCATATAAGTCATCATCATCTTGTTCTGCTTGTGATGTCCCTGAGGCTTGCTTACAAAGATGGGATTGGTGTGAGGCTTGTGGTTGGCAGGGGGCACTATGGGACTGTTCTTCACCTGTTAATGAGGGCATCAGGAGGTTGGTGATGTCAGTGGGAAATCAGCCCAGCTGACTGTGTCTGCTCTGACTCCTGTCATCACTCATGTGTGACATCTTAGCTGGGTTGAACCAAGATATCCTGACACTCTATCCCCACTCCCTGAGAGACACAGCCTCTGTCCCTCTCTGTGTGTGTCTCTATGTCTCTCTGCCTATTATAAGTGTTGAGGCCAGGCCAAGATAGTAGAGTAGATGGAGCATTGAAACAAAGTCATTCAACATTTAAAATAATGTCTCCAATCAAATTCTTCCTTAGTGTAGTGAAAAATGTTTATAGTGATATATTGTTTTATACCTAAACAACTTGGGAGGTCAGGGGGATATATCTGTGACCCTGGAGTACAGTGTGGACTTACTATCTGTCACATGCTGCCATTCCTCTGTTCCCACCATCAAGAGTGCATAAACTGTAAATGCCAAAACTGTAAGGATAATTTTTAGTGTTTTGACTTAAAATCTAAAATAAGTGGTCACCATGGGAAATTCCCAAATATGAAAAATGCCCAAGTCAGCTGGGGATTTATGGAGATTTTAATTAATATAAATGAAGGAATTAAGCGAAGGAGAAAGAGAGAGAAAAAGAGAGAAAGACAGACAGACAGAGAGACAGAGACAGAGAGACAGAGACAGAGAGAATTAATTTAAACTCCTCTGGCTCAGGCTGAGACAAGAAGTAGTTAAAGACCTTGGCCAAAGTGGCCTCCCTGAGCCTAAGAGAGAGGAAGTCAGTCTTATCACTCAGCACAAGACCATTTCCAAGCAAGTTCCAGTCCTCCACTGAATCTCCTGAATGGAGTTCAGAATCCAATTCCACTCTGAACTCAATTCCGAACTCAATTTTCCTCCTGACTTTTTTTCTCCCCTTCCTTTTAAAGAAATATTTCTCTTATGTCACCTCCCCTAAATTTTCACACCTACCAATCACAGTAGATGCTTTTTTCCAGGACTGCCCATTCTTAGTTCTCACCTTCTTTGGTTCTCACCTTCTCTAGTTAGATTAAATCTTCTGAGTACTTCACAACTCTTTGTTAAGTTTGCCTTTTGTAAGTTAATTGACCCTTTTAGGTACTAATTTAACCTTTACGGGTACTTAGCACCTTTTTGTATTAGATCTAAAAATAGACCTATCTTAAGGTTCTAGCTTTACTATAGAGTATGAGTTAGGGACTTTCATTGCTCAATCAGGAGTTTACAACTTTTTCTTCCCCTAAGGCACTGTCTAAGTAGGGTGGAATAATTTCCAAGTTCACAATACATTCCTGATTCAAGTATCTCCATTGTTACAATAAGGGAATAGCTAAATCAAATCTTCTAAAGTAGAGTCTGAGTAATTTTTAAGATTCACAGTACCCCTTTTCTCCTCTGAAATTTGTTAAAAGGGCAGGAGATTGGGGGCAGCTGGGTAGCTCAGTGAATTGAGAACCAGCCCTAGAGACAGGATGTCCTAGGTTCAAATCTGACCTCAGACACTTCCCAGCTGTTGTTACAAGGGAATCACTTTAAAAGACTGATATATATTAATTTATGGTCGCCAAGGAATTCAGCTATGTAATTCCTAAATGAAAACTCAAGTTTGCAGTCAATCTTTTATGGAGTTTAATTACAATAGGAGGAAGAAAGGAATTAGAGAGAGAGAGAGAGAAAAAGGGAGAGAAATGAATAGGGCTTAAATACCCCTTCTGTTTAGGCTGGGCCAAAAGGCCCAAGCCTTTAGATAGCTGGGGCAAAGAAAGGAGATCAGTCCCTATTACTCACGTGACCAAAATGGAGAAACAGTCTCAGAGGCCCCCACCTTCAGCTTCCTTCAGAGCAAGCTTCTCAGAGTACACTGCCACCACTCCCGACCAACTCCTCAACCACCCCTGATCTTTAAGGAAACCATCCAAGTTGCCTCCCCTCAGTTCTCACATCTACCAATCACTGTCCATCAATTTCCCTGTGCCAATGGAGGCTCTAGCTTAACCCAGGACTGCCCAGAGGCTTTGCACATGTCTGTTGAAGGTCATAATTTCAAATGATTAAATCTTTGCTCCTTTGCTACAGCCCTTTCTAAATCCTGTTAACCTGAGTAGGGTAGAGATTGGAATAATTAAATTTTGATCTAGGCTGCAGCCCTTACTCAATCCTGTTAGGACTGAATAGGGTGGAGATTGATTCCAAGTATCTCCATTGTATCAATTCTAAAATCAATCATGACTCAAAGAAATTCCTGTTCTATGCTTAAGCATAGGTCAAAGTCCTTTCCATTGTTCAGCAAAAGGTTTCTGTCCTAAAGTAATCTTAAGAAGGGAAGAGAAGGAACCTCCCATGCCAATGGGGTTCCCATTCCAATAGACTATCAGTAAGAAATTTTCCAAGTATGAAATATCCCAATGGTGAAATTTCCAACATTTATAAGTCTAAGGAATTTTGAGGTTTACACTGTGTGACTCTGGGCAAGTCACTTGACCCCCATTGCCTAGCCCTTACCACTCTTCTGCCTTGGAGCCAATACACAGTATTGACTCCAAAACAGAAGGTAAGGGTTATAAAAAAAAAGGGAGTGAGATCCTGGCATGTTAATACAGACAGGTGATCATGATACTTACCCTGTGAGACTGATAGTAAAGATGGTTATCCTCTCAGTCTTAGGCCAGTACAATCTAGTGGTCAAGGTAACTCAATTATGCAGAATAGAGTCTCTGTGATGATGGATGGAATGGTTTGCAAGGATTTTGCAGACCTTGCCAGACAGAGTTATTCTCTCCACTGACTGAGGGCAGAGATAGCATCACCCTCAGCCTAGGCCAACATGGTTAGATATGACTGCATGTTAGAATAGCAGTGGTTAATTCAGAAAGATGTCAGGAAAGCTATTAGGTAGGTGGGTTGAGGAGAAATCCCTCCCTGTCCTGAGCTTGAGGGTGATCAGAGCAGCTTTCTTCTGACATCCCACCAAGAGCAATTGGCCCAAAGAGGGAGCCCAAAGACAGTGAGGAAGATGGGCTGCTTTTTTCTTTTTTCATTTGGAAATTTTTATTTAATTAATTAACTTAGAATGTTTTTCTATGGTTATATGATTCATGTTATTTCCCTCCCCTCCTACCCCCACTCCCTCCTGTAGCTGATACACTCTTCCTCTGGGTATTGCATGTGTCCTTGATCAGAACCCATTTCCATGTTGTTGGTGTTTGCACTAAGATGTTCATTTAGAGTCTACATCCCCAATCATATTCCCTTGACCCATGTAATCAAGCAGTTGTTTTTCTTCTGTGTTTCTGCTCCTACAGTGTTTCCTTGAATGTGGATAGTGCTCTTTCTCATAGATCCCTCTGAGTTGTTCTGGATCACTGCATTGCCACTAATGGAGAAGTCCATTACATTCCATTGTACCAGTTTTCAGTCTCTGTGTACAATGTTTTCCTGGTTCTGCTCCTTTCACTCTGCATCAGTTCCTGGAGGTTGTCCCAGTCTCCTCCACTTTATTCCTTTGAGCACAATAGTATTCCATCACCAACATATACCACAATTTGTTCAGCCTTTCCCCAATTGAAGGGCATCCCCTCATTTTCCAATTTTTGGCCACCACAAAGAGTGCAGCTATGAATATTCTTGTACAAGTCTTTTTCCTTATCTCTTTGGTGTACAAACCCAGCAATGCTATGACTGGATCAAAGGGTAGACAGTCTTTTATCGCCCTTTGGGCATAGTTCCAAATTGCCCTTCAGAATGGTTGGATCAGTTCACGACTCCACCAGCAATGAATTAATGTTCCAACTTTGCCACATCCCCTCCAGCATTCATTACTTTCCTTTGCTATCATGTTAGTCAATCTGCTTGGTGTGAGGTGATACCTCAGAGTTGTTTTGATTTGTATCTCTCTGATTATGAGATCTAGAACACTTTTTCATGTGCTTATTAATAGTTTTGACTTCTTTAACGGCTTGATTATTTTTTAAATGAAGTTGTGATTATAAGTGTCATTGCCTGGCTGTGTACTACTGCTCCCATCTACTTGGCCTCACCTTACCCATTTACCCTGACTGTCCTTGGGGATGGGCACCCCGTTACTTGGACAGAGAAGTCTCTGGGGGCCACATATCACTCCAGGAACCTGTCCCCAAACTGTCCTGTACCAGATGGGGCACGAGGGAAGCTCCTTGGGGACATTTACTGACTCGATTGGAAATCCCTCCCTCTGGACACTGGGTGCAGCTGAAGCAGCAGACAGCATCCCTCCTTCATTGTCTTCTTGTATCCTGGGTAACCGCTCTCACTGCACCCAGAAGAGCAGATCTATGCCATTAACAGGAAAACAGAAAATAAACATGAACCAGGGAAACACTTATATTGGATGATGTTGGTCCAGAAAGTTATCCTCTAAAATAACTCAGATCCTATTTCAATGAACATCAATACTAGAACATTCAAAGGATTTAATTTCTCTTCTTTTCAAGCCTTCAAAGTCTTTAATGTATTTTTTCTGTTTAGTAATATTTTTATCAATTATAGTAAAAACAATATTTAACATTGATTTTCTAACTTTTTTCCCAGTTCTTCCTCTTCCTTCTTCCCCTCCCCTTTCCCTGAGAGAGTAAATAATTTGATAGAGTGTACATAGGTTATCATTGTTAAATTTTTATTGTTTTGACTGAATATATAATTTGGTGGTCACCAGGGATTTAATTTCTAAATCCCAAAATTAATTATTCAATAAATGGAATTTATGATAGTTTATTTTTACAATAGAGAGAAGATATTAAGGAATAAGATAAAAGGAGGGAGAGACAGAGAGACAGACAGAGAGAGAGAAAGAGAGAGAGAGAGAGGGACAGAGAGAGAGACAGGTAGAAATGTTAAGGCTTTAATCAGGTAAAAGAGTCTCAAGATGATGGCCCTTTCTTGAAGGTTCACACCTCAAGAAAGGCAGGGAAACTAAGTCAGACTTTCACTCACCATAGTGACTGACTAAAAGGAAAGCAGTCTGAGGTCTCCTGCATGAGCTCCTCTAGGGGTCCAGTTCCAAAGCCAAGTGTCTTCACTCCAAGTCTGAGTGTCTGTCTTCGAGTCTCTCCTCTGAGTGACTCTTCTTTACTCCAAATTCAAAAGACTAATCCTCCAGTCCAACTCTGAGTCAGAGTTCCTCATCTATTCCCTGGCCTCTGTGGTCCTCTATTAAAAGATCTTTTTCTCTTGTGTCACCTCCCCTAAATTTCACATCTACCAATCACAGCAGATACTCCTCTCCAGGACTGCCCACTCAATATATGAAATGGGTGTTCACACCTTTTTTGGTTAGATTATACCTTTTTTTGTTAGATCAAACCTTTTGTAGTTAGTTTGCACCTTTTGTAGTTAATTCACCTTTTTGTAGTTAAAATGGGTAGATCTACTTTAAATACTGAGTTAACACTTTTGGAGATTAAAATCTAAAAATAGACTGGGGATTACAATACAATCTTCCCAATAAAGGAATAGCTAAGTACCTTCATTGTTACAATCAGGAGATAGCCAAATCCAATCTTCGCAATCCCCCCTGATGATCATTGGGAGACTAGTCTCCCCATTGATCATTTAACAGAATCATCTTTTACCCATAAAAACTTCCAACTACAGATGTATACAATATTTTACTTTCTAAGAGGAAATTACAATAGAGAGAAATGAGAAATAGAAAAAGAGAAAGTAAAACCAATGTTTTTCTAGGCACATTGACAAAAGCCAAATTAGGGGGCAGTCCCCTTTGGCAAAAAAGTATACATTTACAATAAATGTTCAATCCCCTTTTGTTCAATCAATTGTACCCAAAATTCATTCTGATCTTCTTGATGCAGTGTAGGTTTCTGCAAGCATCTTTCTTCAAAGAGTTCATTCTCTAGATTCAAGGAGTTAGCAAACTTCTTTTCCTGAAATTCTTCTCAACAAAATTTTAAATCTTGGATTTTTTATAAAAATATAATACAATCCCCCCTGAAAAGGGTGTCTGTCAACATCTGAATTAGCTCAAAGTGGTTGAGTTCTGGGTTGTATGAGTCAATTATCAAAAAAAACTCAAAAACATAATGGAAAAAATAAATTGAAGAAAAATTAGACTTTGAGAGAAAAAAAAATCAAAATTAAAAATCAAAATATCAAAAACTATGTGTATAACTTTTCTGAATAAAAGAATATATTCATAACAGGTCCTTGTATTAGGGTACAATTAAATTTCTGTCCTGCAAATCTGTAGGGGAAAAATTGCAGTCATGTTGTATTTACCCATTATAAGTCAGGACTACAGGAAGTTGCCATATCTTAAGAGAGAAAAAAGGACTAGATTTTTGTGTAAAAAGGAAGAATTCATTATCAACAGAAGGTATAATCAGTCACAAAGGTACTGTATTTTTAAAAAATCCATTTCTTTGTCTTTGCTACTATTTGGAGGGCAGACACAACTGAAAAGGGTTAATTAATATCAACAAAATCTACAGAGTTTAAGAGGCACCACCTTCTGCCCCACGTGGAGGGGCAGTTGTACCCTGAGTATTTTTTGAGCAAGCTCCACTTAAGTTATACTGTTGTGGATTTAATTTGTTTGAGTTATCATTTTCTATCCATAAACTGGGATGGAGTCTCATCTATTTCTTGTTTGGTGTTTTACATTTTTACATATTTTGAAAGAAGAAAAGAAAGTAAAAATAATATGCTTCAATTTGCATTCAAATTTCATGCTTTCTATCTCTGGATGTATATAAGGTTTTTCATGATGAGTCCTTTTGAGTTGTCTGTGATCATTGCATTGCTGAGAATACCTGTGTCATTTAGAGCTTATCGTCCTACAATATTGTTATTCCTGTACAGGATTGTCTCTTGCCTCTCCTCCCTTTACTCTGTATCACATCATAGAATTCTTTCTACGCTTTTCTGAAATCCTTCTATTGGTTATTTCTTAGAACATGACAGTATTTGATTATAATTGTACAGCACAAGTTTTTCAGCCATTCCCCCACTGATGGACACCCCCTTGGTTTCCAATTTTTTGTCACCACAAAAAGAGCTGGAATAGATATTTTCATACTAATAGGTTCTCTTCCCTTTTTTTGGATCGCCTTGGGATGTAGCCTCAGTAGTGCTATTGCTGGATCAAAGGGTATACACCATTTTATAGCCCTTCAGTTGTGCCACCAAATGGCTCTTCAGAATGATAAAAAG
Source organism: Monodelphis domestica (assembly GCF_027887165.1). Taxonomy (NCBI): domain Eukaryota; kingdom Metazoa; phylum Chordata; class Mammalia; order Didelphimorphia; family Didelphidae; genus Monodelphis; species Monodelphis domestica. Next base: position 9,800,867 of record NC_077229.1, read on the forward strand.
CAATTAACATCTCCAACGGTGCATTAGGATATAATTTCCCCACATTCCCTCCAACATTTATAACTTCTTTTTTCTGTCATATTAGTCAATCTGATAGGTGTGAGGTGGTCCCACATAATTATTCTATTTTGTATTTTCCTAGTCAATAGATTGGGTCTGTATTTTTTTGAAACCATTACTTTCCATCTTGGAATCAATACTGTGTATTGGTTCCAAGGCAGAAGAGTGATAAGGGCTAGGCAATGGGGGTCAAGTGACTTGCCCAGGGTCACAAAACAGGGAAGTGTCTGAGGCCAGATTTGAATCTAGGACCTCCCGTCTCTAGGCTTGACTCTCAATCCACTAAGCTACCCAGCTGCCCTCTGATTTGGGTATATTTTTAACACGACTTTAGGTAACTGAAGTTCCTTCATCTAAAGCTATGTTCATATCATTTGACCATTTATGAATTGAGAAATCATTTGTATTGTCATAAATTTAACTCATTTCACCATATGTATAAGAAAGGAGGACTTTGTCAAAGACACTTGATGTAAACATTTTTCCAGTTTGTTGTTTTCCTTCTCATCTTTGTTGTAGTGGTTTAGTTTCTGCAAAAACACTGTTATTTAATGCAGTATTTAAATAGGCTAAATGTCTTCTCTACCTTTTTGTATTTCTCTACTTTCACTTTTTCCACCTCTTTTGTAAATAAAAGCTATTAATTCATTTCAACTTTGAGCAATACTTTAAATAATACTTTAAATTGGCAACCACCATTTGGGTGGTTATTTATTATTATTATTATTATTATTATTTATAATTTTCATATATCCTAGTCAAACCATTAAAATTTAATTCCTATTGGGTCCAAAAAATTTTAGTTTAAAGGTCTCTGAATAGCAGCTATCCAATCCAAACTATCATTGTGCTCTCTGAAATTCCTGCCCCATAATAAATTTCTTTTCATCTTAATCTGACTTCTCTCATCCACTTTCTTTTCTAGCCTTCCCCAAGACATGGCTCATTGTTGGCAGCATTGCTTCTTTTGCTAACCTGTCTAGTGCTAGGTACACTTTCTCCCCTATCTCTTGATTTACTGGTAATGGTAGAGGACTCAAAATACTCCTTGCTCCTATGTTGTTTCTAAGCAAAAAAGAAAAAAACTTTCTTTAACAAGTGTTAGTTGTATATCTGCACTTTGTATTTATGATGCACATACATTAGTGTACATCCCTCGTAGATTCTGTGCTTCCTGAAGGCAGGGTCTGCTTTTCTTTTTCCCTTCCTTTGCATCCCTTGTACTGAATATAGTGCCTATCATAGAGCAAATGTTCACTAAACACAGGCTGAATGTCTTGGAAGCAAGGTTTGTTTGATAACTTGTGCCTGTATATGCAGCGTTAAGTATAGTGCTTGACACACAGATGTCACTTACTAAGTTGAACAATTGTTGATTGATTGACTTATAAATAATGGGAGATTTTGATATGAAAAGTCCAGTAGAGAAAACAAACGTGTCCTTAGAGCACAGATTGCCCTGTCTCTTTTCCTCTTTCATTTGCATAAAGCAACAGGAACAGGGAGCAGTGACCTTTGGATGTGTGAGCTTACTCTAGTAAGTGATTTGAGAACTTTTAGTGTCAAATGGGGATACTTTAAGCTCTTGATTTATTTAAAAATAGAAAGGGGGACAGTTCATCCTATCTTCAGTTTTATTATTGATATGGTCAATTATGCGTATAGTTTTCCTAATATAAAACCAGTCTAGCATTCCCAGTATATATAAATCCCACCTGGTCATATAGAATAATCCTTATGATAGATTGCTGTAGTTTCTTTGCTAGTATTTATTTAAGGTTTCAGCATTGACAGTCATTAAGGAAACTGCTCTATAATTTTGTTTTTGGTCTTCCTAGCTTAGGATCTTACAGGACTCCTTCTATGCTTATTTTACCAAATAGTTTATATAGTATTGGGATTGTTCTTTAAATGTCTGATAGAATTCACTTGTGAATCCACCTGGACCTGGAGATTTTTTTCTTAGGGAATTCATTGATGGTCTGTTCAATTTCTTTTTTTCTGAGACAGGATTATTTACGTATTCTATTTCCTCTTATATTAAGCTGGGACGTTTATATTTTTGTAAATATTCATCCATTATTGTCAGATGTATTGTCATATAATGGGCAAACAGTTCCTAGTGATTGCTTCTATTTCCTTTTCATTGGAGATATATTTATCCTTTTCATTTTTGATATAGGCAATTGAATGTTCTTTCCTTTTTTGAACAATGAAATTAGCCAATATTCTATTTTTTATTCCCCCTCATAAAACCAACCCCCTGTCTTATGTATTGGCCTTCATGATTATTTTTGTAACACAATCAAGAGTTTTGAGTTCAGTCAAATAATAGTTTGCTTTATAAAAATTATAACCATTAGCTAAAAGGATTAGTTTGGGGTACTATCAAAATTTGTTTACAACCAGACCTAAAGCTTATAACCCAAGAGATTCCATAAATCCTACCATATCCACCTTGGGTGTATAACAAGATGGTCAGACAAAAAAGAGGAAGGATGATCTCATTTGTAGAACAAGTCACACAGGAAGTGGAGGGATACTCTTGTTTTCACATATCAGTTAACCAAAATGCTTAACTCCTATTATTCAACCATAATCATCAGTAAAAACACCAAGACCCTGACTGAGTACTGCACAGTTACAACCCATACTGATCATTTTTACACTTACCAAATTAATAAGCACTTATGTAATCAATTAAGATGCCCATATGAAGGATTTTGCATTCATTCTATTTTCATTGTGACTGTATTTTCTGTCAGTGCCATCAGATTTGGCATAAAAAAGCTATCTCCTAAGGCTCAGGGACTCTACTCTTGATTTGACCAGGGTCTGGCTTTATTGGGAGTCTACCCTCCTCCCAATAAACCTATTTAGCTTGAAGTTCTTAACTTGTGTGATGAATTTTTGCCACATATGTAGGACAGACCTTATTGTAAAACAGGCTTAAGATTTGATAAGTGATAGGTTTAAAAATTATATAAATAAGTGTAATTGTATCAGTTATACTGGTCTCTTGGTATAATTAGTCCAGAGTGTCAAGCTGATAGATGCATGGTGATTTTCTATGTAAAATAGTTATTTTGACAATGCATTCAACAGAATAGAAGTCATTGGGATGCCAATAATTTCATTTTATATTTGAAATCCACAATATCTTTTTTCTTTTAACTTTTGCTTCCTAGGAATTATTGGGAAAAATTTTTAAAGGAAATGATGCTAATCTAAATAACTTCTTTAGAGCAAAGATATCATTCCCTTCCTAAATTAACTCCTCTTTGGATCCAGATACTCTGAAATGATAAATTAATGCATTGAAGAATAGGGTTAGAAGTTTTAAAAACTGAAATATTTAATTATAAATGAAATAACTTCTTGTTTCCAATTTTAATCTTGGTTACATTAGTTTTGATTATATAAAGTTTTGAATTTAATATAATTACCTATTTTAAGCATCATAATGTTATCTATTTCTTATTTGTTCAGAAATTCTTCCTTTATCAAAAAATTGATCTGAAACTTAAACTGTTCTGTACTTCCTTAATTATCTTAAGGGATCACACTTTATGCTTAAATCATTTGGACCTCATCTTAGGGGATTATGGCACAGTAGATTGAACTGTCTAATTTTGGGCAAGGTGAGAAATCAATGTGAATGTCTGTGGTGTGATGTATAGTAGAAGGAAAATTATGAGACTGGCCCTAAATCAGTTTTATTTAAATTAAGGTACCAGGAGGAAAAGATGGAAAAATAGGATAGACTTTCCATACTGCTCCATTTATTCTGTGGCAACCATTAGGGCACCCTAGCCCATGCTCACAGGTAAGTCCAGCCAGCAAACTTAAAGAGAAGAGCTTGGATATCCACTCTTGCCTCATTTTATCAAACCTTTTCTCCTCCCACTAACTCACAAACCTCATCTCAGGAAGCAACTGTGGCTTTCTATTTTGCCTGAACTGGCAAGGGGGACAGTCCATGGAGCAGCACAAGGAACATGACCCTGGCCTCATGTTGTGATCTCTCAACTCCATTGCTGCCTTTATCTTTTTGCCAATCTATCTTCACTCAATGGCTTACATCATGCAACCTTAGACTCTGAGTCAAGTTCAGGCTCAAAACAGTTATACTGGCCCAGAAAGGGGTGGAGGGTAAATTTCCTTCACACAATAGCAAGATTGGAGCTGTATGTGAACATCTTTCCACATAACTTATATATTTAAGGTTTCTCCCCGGAGTGCATTCTCTGATGTACAGCAAGATTGGAGCTCTGCCTGAATGTTTTTCCACATTGGTTACATTCGTAAGGTTTCTCCCCAGTATGGATTCTCTGATGTAGAGCAAGACCAGAGTAATGACTGAATGTCTTTCCACATTGATTACATTCATAAGGTTTCTGCCCAGTGTGGATTCTCTGATGTACAGTAAGACCAGAGCTATTACTGAATGTCTTCCCACATTGGTTACACTTATAAGGTTTCTCTCCAGTGTGCATTCTCTGATGTCTAGCAAGATGGGAGCTCTGACTGAATGTCTTTCCACACTGCTTGCATTCATAAGGTTTCTCCCCAGTATGGATTCTCTGATGTAGAGCAAGACCAGAGTAATGACTGAATGTCTTTCCACATTGGTTACATTCATAAGGTTTCTGCCCAGTGTGGATTCTCTGATGTACAGTAAGACCAGAGCTATTACTGAATGTCTTCCCACATTGGTTACACTTATAAGGTTTCTCCCCAGTATGCATTCTCTGATGTCTAGCAAGATGGGAGTTCTGACTGAATGTCTTTCCACACTGCTTGCATTCATAAGGTTTCTCCCCAGTATGGATTCTCTGATGTACAGCAAGATGGGAGTTCTGAGTGAATGTCTCTCCACACTGCTTGCATTCATAAGGTTTCTCCCCAGTGTGGATTCTCTGATGTCTAACAAGACTAGAATACCCTGTGAATGACTTTCCACATTGGTGGCATTCATAAGGTTTCTCCCCAGTGTGGATTCTCCGATGTATAGCAAGACCAGATCTCTGACTGAATGTTTTTCCACACTGCTTGCATTCATGAGGTTTCTGCACATTCTGAATTCTCTGATGTGCAGCAAGACCAGAGCACTGACTGAATGTTTTTTCACGTTGATTGCATTCATAAGGTTTCTCCCCAGTGTGCATTCTCTGATGTACAGCAAGACAGGAGCTCCGACTGAATGTCTCTCCACACTGTTTGCATTCATAAGGTTTCTCCCCAGAGTGGACTTTCTCATGTACAGCAAGTCTAGAAGTATAACTGAATGTTCTTCCAAACTGATTGCATTCATAAGATTTCTTCCCAGTGTGGATTCTCTGATGTCTAGCAAGACTGGCCCTCTGTAAAAAAGTCTTTCTGCACCGATAACTTTCAGTAGATTTTTCCTCAGTGTTCATTCTTTGATGTTCAATATGAGATAAATTTTGAGGTGCAACACAGAATTCTCTAAAAGCAAAGTTGGGACAATCACTCATGAAACACTGTAGGTTCATTTCTTCCAAAGAAAAGCTCACCTCTGTTGGATTCACCTTCATTTCAGGTCTGATCTCTCCTTCTAAAAGAAACAAACAATATATATATATATATGTGTGTGTGTGTGTGTGTGTGTGTGTGTGTGTATGTGTGAATGTGTATATCTATATCTACACACATATATAACTATCTCCTTTCCTCAACTGTCAGAACATAAACTGCTTTATATCCTATTTCCTCAAGTAAGAAGAAATGTCTTTCAACTGAAATGGGCACAATCCATCCTTTAAAAATGCCATTACATCAAAACTAAAGAACAAATTAAATAACGAAGAGCCTCCCACGTCATCTCATTGGCTCTTCATAACAAATCTGGGATTTTGAACAGGCTGGCTTTATTATATTCCTAACTCAGATCATGACCTCAGAAAAGCTGGATAAGTGACTAGATCTGAAATCCTGGCAACTGAAAACTAATATTGAGGCTGGGCATGCTCTGTATACAGTACTAAACAATTCAATCTTTTTGCTTTCCTTTTGTCTTAACGTTCAATCTTGTCTTCCTTGATATGACACCTCTGAGTGCATGCAGACTAAATAATCTTATTTCATCATGTAAGTTCTCTGTAAACATTATGTAATTCCCTTTGTGATTGCTTTTGACTTTTTTTGTTCCAGTATCTGAGATCAGATGAAGAAATTCAGCATTCTTTTTGCATTTATCCAAGGCATAAGATTTTGTTCTGTTCCCTACTCCTTGAGAGCAGCCATTACTTTTCTTTAATGACTCTTTTCAAAAAAAATAAAACCCACCTACTAAATACAATAAAAAAAATTAATATGTAGTTTTTCATGTTTAAAAATGTCTCATACAGTAAGTTGAGTCCATGATCCTTTTGTAAGGAAATGGGGGAAGAAAGGTCGTATAATTAGCTTCCTATTTCCCACCTTATATAGATACCAGCATTTTCATGATCTTAAAAATCCCATTACAGGTGGTGATGCATTCTCATTGTACCTCAGAAAGTTGCTAGGACTTTTAAACCTGGGCAAGTCACAGGAGCTCTGATGGTCTCATGTTCCTCAACTAGAACATGGGCATAATAATATCAAGTGACTCCTAGAGTTCCTATGAGGATCTAATGAGATAATATTTATAAAGTATATGAAACACATTAGGGGCCATATGCAAATGATGTTTATTTTCATCATTAGAATTTGGATTAGTTCCTCCTTGGATTGCTTTTCTCCTTAAACTATCATTCTCTTCACTCCTCTAGTTCCTGATTTCCCTGTTGAATTAAATGCATTTCCATTCCCCAACACTCCTTTCTCCCTGGATTATCTCAGAGTAAGATTCAAGATCTGTTGCTACTTTCTAAACCACTTCCATGTCTGAGTCCGAGATTATGAGCTCCAGGACAGCCCAGACTGGTGTTTCCCTTCCTTTCTATGCTCAGGACTTAGCACAGTTTCTAGAACATATATATTATTTAATACATGTTTACTAATTGGGCCCAGGGTTTATGTGAGGCCCAACCTTTACTGGGATTCTTGCATTCCGGTCTCTCTCCTAGAGAAAAATGCATGCTCTGGCTTCAGCCTTGTTTCTGCCTCTCTTTTGCCCTTATTTCTCAGCAACCAACAGTAATTCTCTTGGAACTAGAGAAAACCCAATCCTGAAGATCCCAGAGACTTCTCTCTAGGCTCTCACCTCCCTAAAGTGAGGTGCTGTGGTCACCTGATTGTCCAAGAACAGGGAAAAAACTGAGCCCCAGAGACCAGGAAAGGTACTGGAGCTGATGATTTAGGGAAAGCTTAGCCTTGAATTGCTTCCAAGGAAGGCAGTAGTCTTCACTCCTGCGCATGGGCTGCAAGTCAATGGAGAGAAGGAAAATCAGGAAACCAGCTACCTGGCTCCACTCTACATCGAGGCTCCTTGACCTCAGCTGGGTCCTCACCATGGCAAGGCAATCCAATGACATCTCCCTCAAAGATTCCCTTTCCCAATCACCACAGCAACGTTCCAAATATTTCCCTGGTCTCTAGCTCTTCCTCATGGCTTCCTCCCACAACTTGCCTCACCTTTTGAGCTGAGAACTTGGCCTCATATTTCACTGAACAAATATTGGATCTCTTTGTTCTGCAAAGAGCTCTCTTATCTCCACATCTAACCCAGCTCAGCTGCCTCCTTTTCCTCTCTCATCTCAGCATCAGAGGAAAAGCTATTCTTCTCCTAGTTAAAGAAAATCTCTTTCCATAGGCAAAGAAACCCTTCCCATCCCTTATCTAAACCTATGTATTCCTCCCTACAGTGCTCCCATTGTTCTTTCATCTTCAGCCTTTCCCACACTAAGGATCTAATACTCTCTTCCTCTGAGAACCAATAAACCACTTCTCCCCAATGCTCCAAACACTTTCACTTGATCTCTTCCTCCCCATGAGATACTGTCCAACAACTGTCCTCAGGTTCAGGGCTAAACTTCTAAAGATGGCCATTTGCAGTGAGTTAAGCCAGTGCCTTTTCCTTGTTTTCTCTGCTATACTTTCCCCCAGAATCCTCAGTTTGCCTCTCCTAAAACCCCAGGCCACCTCCCCCCATTACACCCCTCTAGGGCTCCTTCTCTATGGAGCCTTCCCTCTGTAGTTTGGTTGCCCTGGAGCTGGGATCTAGAGGGCTACTACAGAACTGTTGGCATGCTGCTGTCTGCTCCAGCAGAGGGTGAGCTCCTGGAGGGCAGGAGATGTCCACTGCAGCCCTTTATGTCCCCCATAACTTGGACCAGGACTCGGCACAGAGCAAGCATTTATATGTTTCTGGATACTAAAGAGCTCGGAGGGGATAAGCACAGGTCTTCTGGAACCTGACGGAAACTTTCAGGCCCTTTAGTCCCAAACACTGACTTCTTAGAGGGTCACAAACTGATCCCATGAAGGGAGCAGATAGGAAATGCAGTCCAACAGCCTCATCTTGCAAATGGGGAAACAGAGACTCAGGGGTTCAGTGACTTGCCCTAGAAGCCCCTGCTAAAACCTTTGAAAAAAAAATTCCAAGTCTGGTCTTCCTGGCCCCAAATCTAGCCCTGGCTTCACCAGAGCACACAGAAGTCTCTGGTCACCCTGGCTCTCACACCACTTTTTGTCCTCCCTCATGTGGGCAGCAGCTCCTCAGGCCTTCTTGCTCCAGCATCCACAGGGCTTCCTTCTGCTCCAAAGAAGAGACCAAGTCTTTTGGGGGAAGCCCTTGGCATGTGGAATAGTCAGGGAAGAGGATGGAGAGAAGCTTGTTACTGAGTTCTGAGTAGGGAAAGATTGGGGAGACCAGTGACTCTACTCGAAGACTCTCTCCATGGTGTTTCCACAGGAGTCTGCCTTCACCCCTCAGTATCTGTAATGTATAAAGCCCAGGTAGGATGTGTCTGTTCCCCTTCTGTAGAACCTCGAAAGAGTAACAGCCCTCATCCCTATCCTGTTTTGATCCATTCTGGCAGAAAGTGCTAAACTCCCAAACTGGGTCCGAGGGTTGGTGTTCTCAGTCCATCTGAAGGCCCAGACACAGCAACCTCGAGGGACCAGCTTTTGTCCCACCACCCTGTCTGCTCCTCTCTCACTGACACCTCTCTGAGCCTCAAGGACTCTTCTCTTGGGGAGTCTCTGTATCTTCACCTTGGGAATTCTAGAATCGTCACTGAGCCCAAGGCTGTCTCTCAGCCAGTCCTTTTATCTTGACAATCACAGAGGAGGGCAAGCAGGGTCTGCAGGTGGTTTAGGGGGACTCCTGGAGGAGAGTCTCCCCAGCATATAGGGTGGGGAGAGGGGGGTAAAGGTCGGGGAACTGATCTAGAACCAGAACTTTAGGTTCTAGGGCATTTTCTTGAGAGAAGGCTGGACTCTGTCCATAGTTCTCCATTATCAGGAAATGGGAGGCAGCTAGAAGGGGAGGGCACTTAATTGAATCTATTTCCTCACCTGTAAAATGGGGATAATTGTGTCACTGAATTAGGAAGATGAAAGTGAGAAAGAAGTAATATTACAGAGAAAACCCTAGGCAGAGCCCGAAGCCAAGAACAGGTCATTATAAACACTTCCATCTCTTCCCTCCCTTCCTTACTGGCTCTGCTGAAGAATTAGGGAAATAGGAAGGAGGACTAAAGACAAAACATCTCTCCTGGGGACACTGAGGATTTGTGAACTATGAGTTTATGCTGGTTAAAGAGAAAAAGAGCTCCAATAGTAGATCCACGCTAGAGGGGAAGAGGGTGAGAAAACCCTCCTGAACATTTTCCCAGATGGGTTTGGGAGACAAAACTAGGGGCCAGGGGGAGGCGAGACAGAATCAGCTCTGAGATTATTTCCATGTTCTCCAACAGCCATTTGATCTCAGACTTCAGGAGCACCAAAGGGAGCCCACAAGGTCCCATTATACAATGCAAAGGCCTTTTACAGGAGAACCAGGCAGCATGAGCCCTGGCTCTGGGACTCAGCATACCAGCCCTCATCCCTTCCTCGTGACTGAAAACCGCTCCCAACCCTGCCTGTTGTTGAGGGTGACATTCCCTTGGAAGGCAGACTCGGGCAGTAGGAAGAGGCTCCTTACCCACAAAGAGCAGGTTCCAGGCATTCTCCAGCATCACCTCCTTGAACAGCTCCTTCTGGGGAGAAGACAAGAGGTGCCACTCCTCCCGAGTGAACTCCACAGCCACATCCTTGAACGTCACCACCTCCTAGAGCAGCCCAAGGCAGAGCAAAGAGGACTGAAAGCCACATCACAATGAAGAGCCCACCTCGGGTCAGTTACAGGAGGAAACTGACACTGAAAAATGAGTTGTCTCACTTTTAAAGATGATAAATTGAAAATTCAAAGGTCTCTGTCCAGGTCAGGCTGACAGGCCAAAATGGCTGTCCTCAGACCTGAATCTCTGAATAATGCAATCTGACTGATTTATTATAGAACAAAAAAGGATGTAATTTGGAAGATTTAAACAAGGAAAGGGAAAGGGAAGGAGGGCCAAGGGAATACCCCAGATCTAATATTCTAGTTCTCCATCCAAGTTAACAGATTCTCACAAATCTGGCTTCTTTTTCCTGAGGATAAATGATAACCTATGCTGACTCTCCAAAAAAATCCCTACATCTAGCTTTCCTGACAATAGCCACTCCCCAAAACAGGTTTTGGTAAGATAATATAGTTCAGGTGCTGGATAAGGTGGTGACCAAATGGTATAGCTACCCAGGGCCCACAGCCAAGAGGCTGCAGGGTTCCTTGATTACTGGCAGGTACAGAATTTCTTCAAGTTGGCTTTTCTCACAGGAATATGAATATATTTCAAACTGCAAATCAAGAACAAAGGAGGTAGCAGCAGATGGAAATCTAGATAAAATCTCTATCTGGGGACTGGAAAGCTGGTCACAAGCTTCTCACAGAAGGAGTCAGTTATCTCCTTATAGGAAGTGGATTCCTCCACGTTCCAAAGGAAACAGGAACCCAGCTCCTAGCTTCAGGCTTCAAGTCCTCTTTTTATTTTTTCCTGACATTCCTTTTGGAAACCCTTCCTCAAGTTCTGTCTGTGAGTCACTTGATTTGCAACCTCTGAGGTCTTTTGCAAACTTACTTTGTTATTTCTCTATTTTAAAAACACAGAGAAGGGAGGGGTTCAAAGGTCCCGCCCTTTGTCAGTGTCAGAGCCAGCATTAGAAGCTGAGTCTTTAAGAGCCCAATGGAGGCTTGCGAAGAGCAGTTCTAGGATGCTCGGGAAGGAAGCCAAGGAGTTTCTAGTGTGTGAAGGGAAATCCCTAGGGGACCTCCAAGGTAGCCTGGATCCCAGGGCCCCTCGCTGGGATGTAGGTGTCAGTCACATGTCTGTGGCCCTGTTGCTGTGTCCCAGGGCAGCCAGCATCAGTGTGAGAGTCACCAACATGCCAGAGCCCGAGCCACGGAGGGAGGAGCTGGGGAAGGTAAAAGGTAGCCCAAGGAAGGAGAGGGGGCTTTGGTACTCACCCCCAAAAAACGTTAGCTCTCTGGGCTGAAGGATTCTCTCAGTTTCCGTGATTCTCTCTCTCTCTCTCTCTCTCTCTCTCTCTCTCTCTCTCTCTCTCTCTCTCTCTCTCTCTCTCTCTCTCTCTCTCTCTCTCTCCCTCCTTCTTTCCCTCCCTCTCTGTCTGTCTCTCGCTCTCCCTCCTACTAAATGCTCATCAATCTGGTAATGAGCGCCCAGATCAATGTTTTATAACACTAGGGAAGGCAGGAGAAAGGAAAGAATATTCTGGAGAAATCGAAGACTCATGATGCAGCCCAGGGTGACCTATCCTCAGAAAAGACTGAGTTGACCTCAGATCATTTACTTATAGATCTTATTTACCAGTAACTGCTTTTGTCTGGTAACCGCCTGAGTCCTGGTTCTCTGCCTTCAGACTCAGCTCTACATTCAGCCAGCCGTTAACAGGGGAAGTGCTGAATCCAGCTCTTGGGCACTTCATCACTGTTCTAGCCTCATTTCAAGGCATTTGCTGGCCTTGGAAGACTCAGAGGAGACCCAGGGAGTCAACTCTAGTCTTTCTATACTCCTGAACCATCTAAGAGATGTCTGGGTTGCTGCCCAAGGTCGGGGTCCTGACCTTGCCCTGGACTCACACAAGAAGCTCTTCTTAGTCTGAGAAGGAGGGCTGGGGCACTGCTGGCCCTTATTATTGATTACTCCAGTCACTCAGTGTCCCTGAGTATCCCAGCTCTATAACCACTGGTGACCCTCCATCCTATGACAGACATCACTTAGCCTGTCTGTTCTTTGTTCTGTGCTCCCCCAAACCTATCAACGAGATCTACCCTTCTCCTTAGGATTTGGAGCATTAACAGAGGCAAGCCCCGGACCCCTTTATTGACAGTGTTATAGGAAAAGTTATGGTGTGTAAATCTGCCAAGGGCAGAAGCATGAGCAGCAGAATACAAGATTCCAGAAATCTGTTGGGAGCTGTGCTGTTACTAAGAGACAACTGGCTGGAGATGTGCTTTTCTCTCTGGGTTTTGACCCGAGGAAACTTGCTAGTTCCCTGTGACTGCTTTTCTACCTTATCTTCCCATCCTACCTGCTGCTCTGGTTTCCTGTTTTGCTGCTGCCTGTGGATGAATTCCGGTGTTGATCCTGAGACATCTGCCATCTGTGTGTGAGACCCAGCCTAGAATCCTTTTTGATCTTGGACAATCTTGAGCCCTGTCTGGCTTACACAGACCTTTCCTTAAACCCATCAAAGAGGAGGGAGGGGTTAGTGTTACTTTAGCCAAGTACAGGAATTTGGTTTAGATAGTGAGGAGAGGAGTAGAGTAGGGAAATAACTCGGAAGAAATCTCTGTAAAGAGATTTTAGATCTCTTTTTAGATCTGGGGGAAGGTGTAAGTGGTTAACATTAGATTAAGTTTTCTCCAAATCCCTCATAACCTGTCCCTTGTTAATTAAACCAACTTTTATTACACATCTTAGTGGTCTGTGGGCGTCATCTCAGTGTCTAGCTCTGTCTGCACTGGGCTTCGGTGGCCTTCCCAAAACAGTTACTGGTCCTAATAAAACCTCTAAACCCATCCTCTAACAACCCTATATTACAACAGGCAGCATTCCTCTGCTTCTCTTCCTTAGAGAACTGTCTCAGTTTACCCTTTGGTTAAATTTCACTCCCAGCACCTGCACAAGTGAGCTTAACCATGTTGGACAGAGCAGTAGATGTTCACTAATGAAAAGGAATCAGCAGTACTTTTAGGAAGAGACCCTGAAGAGAAGCGATCATTTCCTTCTTGAATACCCTGAGCAGCAGAAATGCAGGAAGATGAAAAGCTAAACACAGCAGTAGCAGCAGCAGAATATCAGAGAGAGGCTTCTTTTAAAAATTACAGGTGGGGGCAGCTGGGTAGCTCAGTGGATTGAGAGCCAGGCCTAGAGATGGGAGGTCCTAGGTTCAAATCCGGCCTCAGCCACTTCCTAGCTGTGTGACCCTGGGCAAGTCACTTGACCCCCATTGCCTACCCTTACCACTCTTCTGCCTTGGAGCCAATACACAGTATTGACTCCAAGACGGAAGGTAAGGGTTTAAAAAAAAATTACAGGCAAGGAGAAAGGGAAGAAGGAGGAAACCAGGAAGGGCTAGAGGTGAAGGTGAAGACAGAGGGGATCCTGGTGTGAAGACTGGATTTGGCTCTCCTCTGATTATAACAATGAAGGTACTTAGCTCTTCCTTGATTGTGAAGATTAAATTGTAATCCTCTGTCTATTTTTAGATTTTAGTCCCCAAAATGTAAACACAGTACTTAAACTTGAGTATGGAGATCTACCCATTTGGGGTTTTAACCACAAAAAGGTGACCACCCATTTCATAAACTGAGTGAGAAGTCTGTGACCCACATGTGAAAAAGTGGGCAGTCCTGCAGTGGAGCATCAGCTGTGATTGGTAGATGTAAAATTTAGGGGAAATGACACAAGAGATAAAGGTCTTTAAAAGTGGAAACAGAGACTCACAGAGGATAGACACTCGGACTTGTAGTGAAGAGAGACTTGAAAGAAGACACTAGGAGTGAACATAGATACTTGGAGAAGAAGAGAAACTTGGAGTTTGAAAGAGACACACTTGGAGTGAAGCCTGTTGGAGTTGAGGCTGATAAAGAATCTGCTGATTGAACTGACAACATGGTGAGTGTAAAGGCTGACTTCCTAAGACTCATTGTCTTGAGACTCCTTTCCTCTGGCTGGGGCCTTAGAATTTCCACCTGGCTCAGAGGAAGCTGGAGAGCTCTCTCTCTCCCCTTTTCACTCTTCCTCTTCCTTAATATCTTCCCTCTACTGTAAAAATAAACTACCATAAATTCCATTTTACTTTAGAAATTCAATTTTGGGATTTAAAAATTAAATCCCTGGCAATCAATTAAATATTCAGTCAAACCATAAAACTAACACTGGGAAGAATTGTGCCAGACAAGCAGAGAGCAAAGACACTATCTTGAGACAGGGAAGAAGGAGTCAGTGGTCTTCCTTGGCACTCACTTGTGCCCAGGTATTAATTTGACATGGGAGGCAATGCCTGGGGGAGTTCTTGGTGGTCTGAGCTACCCAAGGGCCAAGGAATCACTGCTAAAGCTGAGAAGAGAGCCAGGAAGGGCTGTTTCTCCTGCCTAGGATGTGGGGACAGAAACGGCCCAGCAGGGAGGAGGAAGCAGCTTTCCAGCCCATCTTGTGTCAGAGCCAGGGAAGGGCCTTCCTGGTCGATGAGGCTGCCATCTGGGGCTTGTTAGATTTAAAATGGTTGAAGGTCTTAAACTGTAACAGTTAAAAGAGTGATGTTGTAAACTGTAGTGAGTTAAAATGGTGGAAGATATAAATTGTGATAGATATAAGAGAGGGTGAGTAAATTTGACTGCAGAAAATATGTTTCACTACAGTGTCTTGGTTTTTAAATCAAATATAAGGTGGTCTCCAGGGAAATATTCCCAATTATTCAAATACCCAAGTCAACTGGGTTTTATAGAGATTTTAATTAATACAAATGTGGAATTAAAGAAAAAAGAGAAAGAGAGAAAAAGGAAATAAGTATGAAGGGCCTTAAGCCAACATGGCCTAGACCTGAGTCTTAAGAGAGAGAGATCAGTCAGTCAGTCTTTTATCACTCACCACAAGGTCTGTCTAAGCAAGGATTCTAGTGACACCAGGCCAGCTCCATCTCAGCTGACTTCACCAGAGACAGTTCCAGCCAGAGTCCTCCTTAAAGAGCCTTCCAGCCAGAGACTGTTCCAAAGGGCCTCTCTCCAGAGCCTCCAGAGGGACAGAGTCCCCTCAGAGGAGCTCTAGTGAGACCTCCTTAGAGATTGTCCTCCAAGAGCTTCCCTTCTCCAGAGCCTCTCTCAAGAGATTCTTCCCAAGCAATCCTCATCAGAGATCTTCCAAAAGGATTCTTTCTCTTCAAAAGATTCTGCTTTTTCTTATATAGGGGTTTTTCTCCTATGTCACCTCCCCTAAGTCCTTACATCTACCAATCACTGTAGACGTTTTCCAAAGGACTGCCCATCTGAATTCCTGCTAAGTCGACTAATCTCCTCAGTAGGTCTGAACCAGAAAAAATGCTGCTGTGTCGACTAATCTCCTCAGTAAGTCTGAACCAGTGAAAACACAGCTGAGTCAACTAATCTCATTAAGAGAAAACTTGCCCGACCCTTTTAGGTACCTAGCATCTCATTGTATCAATTCTAAAAAACAGGCATGGCTCAAAGAACTCCTTGCCTTATTATAAGCATGGGTCCAAGTACTTTCATTGTTTAGCAAGGATTTTTCTCCCCTAAAGCAGTCTTAAGTACGGGTGGAGTAGAGGTCCTCCCATTTCTGATCCTGGCAAGTTCTCACATCAAAATGGGGAATGTTTCCCAGTAGGGAATTTGTTCCAATGGAGGATTCCTCAATGTGGAAATTTTTAACATTCACAAGTCTGAGAAATTTCAAGATTTACAGGCTGGAATGCACTTACCTGGGCTAGGAGTCTGTCCCTCTCAAAGGCCATCCCTGGAACTCCAAGCTCCCTGTAGAAGCAGTAAAGTAGCCCCAGTGAGTCCATCTGGTGAAGTTACTACATCTTTTCCCAGCTTTATCTCTGTAAGGGTTAAATTAGGAGTTTTGACAAAATAAGAGAGCACCTTTAATCATTTATGTTTTAAAGAGAATATGGTAGAATTTTAAATTAATATTATTCCTTTAAGCCAGAGGAAAGAAAACTTCTAGCAGCTTTTAGCAAGTAACAATTTAGTTTAATTAAAATAGAGATAGTAGAAGAATATAGTAAAATGAATATAGTAGAGAAATATAAGAAAGCGGTAGAGAAAGAAAATTTCCTAATGTATATACTAGTTATCCTATAACTATAACTACCTATATTTACTACCTAAAACTGTCCATATCTACCTATAACTGCCTTTAACTATTACTAATAACAATCACCCCACCAAGTTCCAGTCCAATCAAAACCAAATCAGTAAGTGTTTAATCCAACCCCAATTAAGTCTGTCAATGAAGACCAGCCACCTTCCAAAAAGTTCAGGAAAGAAAAAACCTAACAGCCCAACCCAAAACTCAAAAGCTCTCTAAAGGCTAAAGCCTGTAAAAATAATAAATGGCAATCTACATAAACATAGATAGATGGGAAAACTCCCATACAGGTTCAAAAGTATGTGGATACCTTTAATGGATGTAATCAAAAGTATCTTCAGTGATGAAATGAAGCTCAAATGTGAACTTCCCTTTAGGGCCAGGCACAAGGACACTAAAGAGATTCTTATTATAAACATAAAATGTTTATTGAAATATATAAGGATAAAGAAAGATTTCTAATTCTAAGGGATTCTAAATCTACTCAAATAAACCCCCAGGTTCCTCAAGGAACTGCTTCTCCTGTGTTTCACAGGCTATACTACTCCTCCCTGATCGAACCCAAATTTATACTATCTAAATAAAAACTAACACTATTTTCCTCATAATTCTTAACTTCACCTTCAAATTATAAAATAGCAAAGGCTAGTTGGTTGGGTCTCAACAAGAATCAAGTTAGGACTCTGAGTCTTAACAGACTCAAGAGTCCAAACCAAAAACCAGGTTTTTATTTGGTCTTCTCAGAGTTAAACAATCTATAAAACCGCAATAGATATTCAATACTGTTTCCCAAGTTGGGAAAGGAAAACACTGAGCTCCTTCAGATCTTTCCCTCAGACAGAGAGAGGCAGAGATGTTCCTTCCTCCAGCCCTGAGAGTCTTTGAGAGTGTGTCTCTACCAACTGCCAAAGAGTAATTGATATAGAAAATTGGCTATAACTGTCACATCTGAAATTACCATGCTCTCTCAGCTCTGCTTCAAACTCCAATTCTTTTCTTAAGCAGCCACGTTACTTCTTATCCCTAAACTAATAAAATAATACTTATTTTCTAATATCCTTAGAAGCCAAAAAGCCCTCTCAGTAAGCTCAGACCTACCTTTACATTCCAGCAACTAACCACCAACCTAACACACAGCACCAAACTTTCCCCCAACTGCCAGCCCTGTCAGCAACAGACAGACTGACCAACTGACACTAGCCCCCTTTTATACTCCTTTTCTACCTCACTTCCTATCTCTATGGTTCCTCCTTCCTGTCACTATGAGCTGGTTAATCCCTACATAGCTCTTTGGTAAGAGGACCTCCAGGTCCCCCATTAAATTAAAAAAGGAAAAAAAAATCCTTTTAACATCACCAACACTCAGGGTTATCCGAACCCCTCCTCCAACACACACACTTTATGGCCTGCCAGATGGAACTCCAGCCAAAGCTCTTCCCAACAGGTCACCCCTGGCCCAGGGAATGTCTGACTTCTCTGCCCTTCTGAGCAGCAGGAGCTGGCCTGCAGGCCCCCTCCCAGGGTACTTCTTCCCCTCATTCCCCTAGTGTAGAAAAGCCCATCTTCCTCACTTCCTTTGCACTCACTCTCTGGGACAATTGCTCTTGGTGGGACCTCAGAAGAAAGCTGCCCTCATCACCCAGGAGCTCGGGATCTTGCTCAGCACCATCCCTTCTGGGGCCAGCCCTGGGCTTCTGTACCCTGAGCTGGGAGAGAGAAGGGACCCAGAGGGGAGAGGTTTTCCCTTCTCTTCCCAGACCTGAGGTTTCTCCACAGGGATCTCCCCGGGGTGAGGGTCTGCAAGAGTCACCCAGGGGGCAGGCCTGGCCTCAGGGTAGAGCCTGCTACCAGCAGAAGGGAAGCAGCTTGGGAAGAGAAGAGGGTCTGAAGGGGGCAGATAAGCCCCTCCTGCTGTTCCTCCTCTTCTGCCCCCTCCCTTCTCCCATCCTCCCAGACCACCAAGAGGCAGCAGGGATTTGGAATCCCACACAGGAGGGATCCAGGCAGAGCCCAACTCCCCCCATCCCCCAATCCCCTCCCTGGCAGAAAAGGGGTCTGAGGGCTCTGCCAGAAGGGGGAGCAGAGAATCCTGGGGAAGGGGAGCCCAGGGAGGGGCTGGGAAGGCACAGGGTCCAATAGAGCTCCTGGCAAGGAGGACAGGATCCTGGAGAGACTTAAGTGTTCCTGGGGGTGGCTGAGCCTGGGGAAACAGGATGAAGGGGTGCTGGGGTCTCCCTAGGAGGTGGGGAGGGAGCCTGGGACCCTCTGGCACAGCTGAAGCTGGGAATCCCTAAAGGGAACTGGATCCAGGGAGCCTAAGGCCTGGGCCCTGATGGGGACCCAGCCAAAGACCAGTGTAAAGATTAAAATTTGGGGGGGAAGCTGGGGCAAGTAGAGATTAGTTTCTCTGCAAGGAGTATGATATTTTTAGAGGTGTATTAAAGGTTGAGAATTTAAGAAAAATACAAGAAAGGCACATGCCAGGTGGGCCAAGAGGCCCAATTCAATTTCACTCACATCATGAGATGCGTCTGCTTGCCAGCAGAGACAGGAAGAGAAGAGCGAGACCCCACTTATGGCGGAGACCCTTTATATCATAATTTGCTCTCGGCCCAGGTGAGAATTCAGTGATATTACAAAGCATTCTGAGGAAGTGGAGCAAGGACTTCTGGGGATTGAAGTCCTGGATTCAAGTCTCCAATTTTACATATTCCCCGTTTGATCCTCTGGGAAGGACTTCCCCAAAGGATCATAAAAGCATAATCAATTTAAAGATTACAATAATTTGAGGATAAGAGAAAAAAAAAGAACAAAACCAATAATTGCTCTGATAGAGTCATTTTACTGATTCTGTTCTAAATCAGATATATTCTTGCTTGGGGAAAACTCCCAAATTTCATGTTCCATATCATCCCCAGAGTTCAGGCCAAGTTGAGAGGATGAACAAAGAATTTAAAACTATGATTGGAAAATTATGCACTGAAACCCATTTAAAATGACCTGAAATTCTCCCTCTGGCCCTATTTTATCTTAGAAGCAGGCCTAGAGGAGACTTACATATTTCACCATTTGAGATGCTTTTTGGACATCCGCCTATACAGGCTACGCCTTTCTCCCCGGCTTATACATCGCTATTAGGGGGAGATACTACTATTGCTTCCTATATACAGGAATTGCAGCACAAACTGCGTGAGCTACATGAATGAGCTACAGAGCTGCAGTACAAGCCGGACCACTAGACTTCTCACTTCATGACCTGAACCCAGGAGACAACGTATATATAAAGAACTTCCAGCATACGGGAGCAACCCAGCCTTCCTGGGAAGGACCATTCCAAATATTGTTAACTACTCCAACATCTATAAAGGTTGGAGAAAAGGACTTTGGGATTCATTGCTCACATGTAAAGAGAGCTTCTTCTATTGAGACTGATTGACTGTATCCTATACATGCATTGGAGGTAACTACCCATTGACAAGTGGAACTGTTTTATTTTGTTTTTAACACATTGAATTCCTGAATGTATTTTTTCCCTTTTTCTCTTTTCCTTATTTTGTTTTTTTTTAATTAAAATATTTATTTTTCCCTTTTCTCACTTCTATGTACTTAAGGTACATACAATCAATATTAATTTTTATTCTACAATAACATTAGTTTAAATATATATACTTGTTATATTATTAATACGTAACCAAACAGCTTTAGACTATGGGAATCTGCCATTTATTGATAATTGTTATGGGACTGTGATTAATGTTTGTGTCTGATTCTAGGAATATGATAAAAAAAAAAAAGGAGCACAGAGATAACCTGGATAACACCAAAAGAGCTCACAGGTCTAAAAAAAAATTAAAAAAAACCAATCCAGGTAGGATTGATGCACTTCTAAGCCAATACTAAGGACTTGAACCTAGTGTGAGCCTCGGGGTTGCGACACTTGACATATGTTAAGATGTAGGCCTTCCTTGTATCCACACTCTTTGTGAAAATACCTACAGACAAGTACCAAAGGTTGGCTACCATTCTGGCTCCCTCCATCCCCGAGAATGAAGGTAAAATCAGACGAGGGAATGACACTTCCCTGTAAAAATAAGAATCTGGTCCTTTTCCCTCTCCTATAGTATGGCAACTTCCCGTAGCCTTGCCTGCAAATGGGTAAGTGAAATTTACTGCATTCTGTCTTACAGACTTGTGGGATTAGAAATTACTTAATTACTTAATTGCTAATACAGGGGCCTGTGAAAAAATTTATTCTTGCTTTCTCAAAATTTTGTATTCATAGATTTTTGATATTTTGATACTGATTTTGAATTCTTCTTTAATATATATATAAGGGTTTATGTTTTTTCCCTTAATTTTTTTCCTTTTTTTAAAATTTTGTTTTCCTTTTTGAATTAACTCACCCCCCCCCCCAACTAAACCTTGCATCCTTAGCTGGACTCGGTGTTCAACACTTTCTTCAGGGGACATTGTATTTTCATAAAATCCAAGATTTAAATTTTGTTCGAGATAGATTTTCAGAGAAGAAGCTTGCTAACTAACTGAATCCAGAGAATGAACTGTTTGCAGAAAGGTATCTAAACCCTTTCACTACAGGAAGATCCAGAATGAACCTTGGGGTGTGGTTGATTGAACATTTTTTGAATGTACACTCTTATGCCAAAGGGGACTGCCCCCTAATTGGCTTTTGTCAATGCGCCCAGCAAAACATTGGGTTGCTGTCTTTCTCTCTCCTCTATTTCCCTTAATCTACAACTATTGTAGTTTTCCTCTTAGTGGGTAAATTTTTGTATACACTTGCAATTAGAATTTTTCGGGGTACAGGACCCTTATGTTTAGTGATCAATTGGGAAGACTAGTCCCCCAATCATCATCAGGGGGGATTGTGAATTTTAAAATCTCCATCTTGCTTGGTCTAGCACCCAGGATTGTGCACACCCACACTACAGGGGCATGTGCTAGTCAATGACAAATCAGAAATAACTAACTGCCCACCTGGGCTGTCCTAAGCCAAGCTTGAGCCACCATTGGCACTTGTGAGGCACAGGAAGTGAGGTAGGTGGACAGAGCTAGGTGCCAGTTCATGCTGGGAACTGGAGGAGAGAGGAGGCCCGCAGACAGCTTTCCTTCAGATCGGTCATGTGAGTCAAGGACTGATTCTCTTCTCTACCTTGGCCTTCAGACCTAAACTCCCTCTGGCTCTGCCAGAAGGTTGAGTTAACCTTTTTCCCTTTTCTCCTCTCTCCTTCTCTCCCTCTCCTTTCTTACTCCCAATGTGATTAAACCACCATAAACTCCATTCTGACTTGAGTGTTTCATTTTAGGAATTTCATAAGTAAATTCCTTGGAGACCATAAATTAATATTATAACAATCTATAAAGGTGGTTTTCACCATAACACCAGGGGGCCAAAGAAGGGGGCCAGGAAAAGGCTTTGGCTCCTGCCAGAGGGCCGGCTCTGAGGGCAGTACAGAGGAATCTCTAAGCAGGAGCTGGGGGTCAGGACACCTGGGTCAGGAATTCCTGGGCCCCTGGAATAGCCCCCCCTCTCTCCCTAGACTCCTCCCTAGGGTTGGGATTCCCTCTGGGCCACCCCCCACCCCTGACTGGGGAGGAGAGAGCCCCCTCCATCCAGTCCCTCCTTCCCTCCCCAGCCATCCTTGGGACCCTCCCCTGCAATCCCCTCCTCCCATACTGCCTAGATATAGCTTGACGGAGGTGGGGGCAGCAGAGAGCTACAGGAGAAGAGCAGGGCCCCATGGGGGATAAGGGATAAGGAAATGTGAAGGGTGCTGGGGGGGGGGGGTTGAAGCATCTCAGGAGAATTGGGCAGGTGAAGGGGGGGGGTCACTGCAGATGGGGAGGGGGAAGGGGGAGAACTAGGAACAGGGCCTGGATCAGGCCAAGAGGCCAAGGTGAGCAGTCTAACAAGAAACAGGCCTGCAGCCAGAGGGGCTGCAGGAGGACCCCACCCCCCACCCCAGCTCTCCCATCCCAGAAGTCCTCAAGTGCCTGCTGGAGGCCCCCTTGAGCTGGGGGAGGGTCATGAGGGTCCCTCCTAGTGCTCTAGGGGGGCCCAGCCAACCTCCCTCCAGCCAGGAAGCCCTTCCAGGGGGCCAGGCCAGGCTTGGGGTTCAAAGACAAAAGGGGGAGCCGCCAAGAGCACAAGAAGGGTCTCAGACCAGACTGGAACCCAGGACCTCCCCACTGCAGGCCTGGCACTCTCCCCTGGGGCTCCCTTTGCTAGAGGGCAGATCTCCCTGTAGGGAAGGCCCTCCTCCTCCCTCTGCCCACCATCCCTGACTGCAGGGCCTTCCTGGGGCTCTGCTGGCCTCCTGGGCTCTCTTCCCCCTTCCTGCCAGTCTCCATTCAGCCACTGCCCTGACTTTACTCCAGCCTAATCTCCCTGTCCCCAGATCAAATCTCCCATGATGCTCTCCAGCACTCCCAGTCCTAATGGCCCCATTCCCCACCACCACACACACCCATACACTATGCCCTGGGCCTCATCTGCCTCCCAGGAATCCATGAACAGAACCTCCGGCTCGGAGCACCTTCTCTGGCTGTTCTCCATGGGCAGCTGAGAGACTCCCCTTCCCCAGCTCGGACCACCGTCCTCCCTGGCTTCCCTACAGTCCAAAGGACAATCTCGCCTCCTCCAGGAAGCCCTCCTGAACTCCTCTTCACTCAGTCCTCTTTCTGATCATTACTGCCTGTTTAGCCTAAATAAAGCATGCTCGGAGTGACTGAAGCTGAGGCTGCCCAAGAGGTGGGGGACGGAGGGGTAAGGGAGCAGAAGCTGGGCGAGAGGGAGGGGGATGTCTGGGGCCCGAGGCTGGGAGGCAGGACTCCTTGGTCCTTACAGGACGAGGTAAAACTGCATCTGGTACTAGTCCCGCCTCCTCCCGACTCATCCACCAGGCTCGACGTTTTAGCAGGAAAGAAGATGCAGAAGAGGAACCGGAGGCCACAGCCGACCCCTGTCAGAGACCGGAGCAGCCCCGTGGATACATTGTACCCCGCAAGAAATTCGCACCTCCGAACTGCCTGTCCTGCTCTGCTCCGGCCCCAAGTCCTTCCTTCCCTAGCCAGCCCTGCTCAGCTTCAGAGTCCCATAACGTGGGAGGAGGGGATCGGGGATCGGGTACCGGCTTTGGGGGGGGGGGATCCAGGAATTGGGCTCCAGGAGGCACAGGCAGGAGGTGGTCTGCCCCAGAGGGACTCGTAAAAGAGAGAATTCGAGCTCAGTCACGCTCTCTGCCGCCCTTCCTCCCCCAGGCTCCTTTCCCTCTGGCTGCTCCCCATTGGTTCACCTCCCCTTGCCCGCGGTCCCCCGCCACCACTTCGTAATTACCCAGGTTTGAGGCGCGGGGCGGAGGGAGTTCCTGGGCGGGATACGGGGCCGAGGCGGGACAAGATATGGAAAGGCGGAGGAAAGGGGACTGGTTACGATCTTAACTTCCGGTTTCCCGGAGGCCTCTGCTCCACCTGTTCCAGGGCTAGATTGCCCCGCCTCCCCTCTTGGGGCTTGTTCTCCTCACTCCGGTCCCCTTCACTCCTCCGTACCCACTGTGGGCCTGCCCCTTCCCCCCCCCCTACTCCCGTCCCTCCCCGGTGGGTCAGAGGGCCGGGAATGCCAGTCCTCGTCTGCTCAGTTTAGGACTTTCCGGTCTCCTGGCTTTCTGGAAGATAAAAAAGGCTCCCGGGGCCTCAGGCGTCCCGAGTTCCCAGCTCTTCTTGGGCCCAAGACAGCTCTGGGCCCGGCGCTTTCTTTGGGGTCTTTGCATTCCGACGCTGTGCGAGGGTGGAAGGGGGCCCGAGGGCACCGCGTGGGGCATTCTGGGTAGCAGATGGGCTCTCGTGCTCCGATGGGGCCTTTCTCTGGCGCTGCTTCCCAAAGCCAGTCAGGAAGACGCTGGAAGGAGGCCCGAAGGGGGTTCCTGGTCCTGTCCAGCCAGAGCAGGGCCTTTTCCAATGTCGGGCTCCCTTTCTCTGTAGCCTGTCAAGGAAGCCCGCTTCTGCCCAGTCTCGGCCATGGCCAAAAAGAATGTGGCTAAATTTGTACCCTGGGCTCAGAGGTGGATACCATTTTTCATCATGAATCTAATATTCTTGCTCTTTTCTTCATCAGAGTTTCTGTCATTCAAATTTGTTTGTCTTTATAATATTGTGATCACAATGAAGAAAAGAGGGAAACATACTTAGGTGATCTGTCCAGTTTCCAGTGTCACACAGTTGTAAATGTCTCAGGCTGGATTTTCACCTGGGTCAGGTGCTGGGGTGATGTACTTACCTTCTGACTTTTCACCAGCCCCTGAGAGTGTGGGAAACTGCCCCAGATCTCGGCTCCTGCCTCATTCCAACAAATTGCTTCTACAAAGTTAATTGCTTCCCCACCGGGCAACAAGTTGCTCCTGCTTCACCCAGCCAAAGCCAAGGACGTCCATTCTTCCAGGTGAGGATGAAGTAGCCTTTGACTCTGTAACAGCTAAGCCCACTGCTGGGATCCTGGGGGCTAGAGGTATTTTACTTCACACAATCCCCCTTCTCTGATTCTTTGGGAGACCAGCATGTGGAGCCTCCCCACTCTTGGTTCTTTAGGAAATTAGCACACCAGGTCTCCCCAGGGAATCATTCCACATATGGAGTCTGTTCAGTTAGGATTTTCTCACTGAGGGTATAAAAAAAAAAAAAGAATAGATGTTGTATGTTTCTTGGAGGAAGTTATATCAATTTTGGGAATGAAAGAGAAAGAAAAAATGATTGATGGGCACATTGTCAGGAAGTACTGAGGGATCACTCCCCTATGGCATACGTGTTTACAATCAGGATAAAGGGGGGCGGGGCTCAACCTCACCTCACCTCAGTTCATTATTTCCAAAAGTTCACTCTGAATCTCCTTATGCAGTGTTTGATTTCTGCTAGCATCCTTATAGCATCTCCTCCAGAAGATCTGCCTTCTGCTACAGGGTGTTGGTGGTTATCTTTGCCTAAAATTACTTTAAAACATCTTAGACTTTGGACTTACAGAATAATTACACAACCCCCGCCCCCCAGGAGGGTGTATACCAACAATAGAATTGACACAGGATGCATGGCTTAAGTTATAAGGTATATGAATCAATTCTCCCAAAAACAAGAGGAGAGAGAAAATTAATTTTAAAAATGATAAAATCATATATGTATATAAATATGAGTATAAATCAAAATCATAACAGGTCCTTGATTCGCCATCAAGGGCCAGTAGACGTAGCTTATATCCTATCAGCATGCAGGCCAGGTGCAGCAGTATTGCAGTTACCCACCATCAGTCAAGACTATGGAAAATTGCCATACTAAAGAAGAAAGAAGGGACAAAAGTCTGAGGAAAAGGGAAATATGACTCCCTGGTCTGATTTCAACTTCACTCACAGGGATAGTAAGGCAAAGTGAAAGCCAAACAGAGATACATTTTAGCCTCATGGAAAGGCAGAAAACAGGGATGTCTGACATCAGAACTTGCCAAACAGCTGCTTCCCCAAATCTTCTGAAACATGTCCTCTGCCTTGGCATAGATCCTCACCAACCCCACTGGAATTGTTGGTCTCCTTGATCCTGTGCTCTTTCAAACTAATCAGTGACTCACTAGCAGTCCCTTCTTCTGAAATCAGACACAAATATCAGTTAAAGCCCCACAATATTTAACAACCAATGGTAGGTTTCAATAGTCTAAAGCTCTTGGGCATGCAATGTTATCAGAGCTAACAGGTATTATAAACTTATCCTTCGAGATCAAAATATCAATTCTGATTCCACAAACTCAAGGTTAAAAACTATCATATTTTAGTAAGAAAGAAACAAACAAGCAAAAGAAAATCATATTGTACACCCAATTAAACAATGGGTCAGCTGAAGATAGGGATAACAAAAAGATGTGTCACTCAAAAGTGAAAGATATGACCGTGATCCACCATTTGACTGTACATAACTTTTTCTCCTGGTAAAAGTTTAGTATAAATTTTGTTACAACAGTATTCCAAAAAGTACCACAATTCCTAGGATTAAAAAACAAAACAAAACCTCTTTTGTCTATAGTCGCTACCAAACTGGATACAAATGGAAGACAATGTAACAGAACTCATAGCTAATAACCAAAACACACCAACCGAAGGTAACATTTTGTAACAAAATACCCCAGATTAGATTAATTTATAACTAAAGCAAAATCAAATCCAAAAACAAAGAAGCAACAAATGCAATGTGTGTGACAGGATGTAGTTACTCAGTGTCAGATAGTACCAATTTAAATAACAATGAATCCTAGAGTCTTTTTCTCCAATTTTGATAGTAATCAGAGTTGGCAATACTTGGAAACAGCCTTTCCAGGAAGGCTTTGTTCCTCCAATGCTGCTGGAAATTTTTTACCTACACCTTGTGTCCTGGGTGCAGATCTGCATCTACTGTTGTGTTACATGAGGTCTTTTCTAGGGGGAGGGGAGCAGACTGAAATAGCATCAACAAAACATTGGAGTCTGAAAAGGAGTAAACTTCACCTCCAGAGAGACTTCTTGAAGTCCCTTCCTTTCCCTTATGCCATTAGAAATCCTTTGGCCATCCCTGTGATTCTTTTGGCAATACCTCTGGCCATTCCTCTGCGGTCCCCCACAGTGACTACAGGATCCTTGAGGGGTATTATGGTTTGAGTTATAATTCATCTCAATAGAATTCTGAGGCCTGCTGGAAGTTCTATTATTATTATCCCTCCAACGTCTGTTCCTATTTTCCTGATTCTTCCCTCTACAATTCACAGGTACATTGCCTTGCTTACCACAGAAATAGCATTGTGTTGACCCTTTGTCTGTCAGGGCCCTTGTCACTTTTCTCAAAAGGCCAAGATTTCCTTAATTGCATTTGTTGAGATAGGAGCTAATGTGACTGCCTCATTTTCTTTGTTCTGTCTTTTCTTTTCTAAATCTTCTTTTAAACCTTTTTTCCTTTCATCTCCTTTCACTGCCTTCAAAAACATATACTGCTGTTCTCTTCAAATTTTCTATGTCCATGCTAGACCAGTTTGGACTACTCTTCTAAAAATATTCTCTGATTTCTGGGAAAGAGTGATTTATAAAATGATTTCTTAGAATTCTAGGGTCTGTTTTGATACATCTTGTTCAAGTTATCTAGCTTCTAATTCTATAATTCTATAATAAAATCTGGTTGACTTTTCATCTTTTTCCTGATTAATATATTCAAATTTTACCCAGCTCTCTGGTCTTGAGGAACAAGTCTTCATAACTCCTAATAAAGCCTTTTGCCTTCACTTAATGGTATATAGTCCTCAGCTACATTTGGGTCCCATTTGGAGTCCTTTAAAGGCCATTGTTTCGCATTTTCACCCTGAGAATCATCAGTAGCTAAAAGACTCATCTGCCTATCTCCATCAGTTAACAAAGCATAGAGGAGATCCATGACATCAGTTCAATTTGGATTCTAGGTAAGGTAAACTTTCTCTAGTCATTTGGTTATGATCAAGGATTCAACAGCAAAGGAAGGTATGGGATCTATCCATCAATGTCACTGGAACTGAATGGGACATGATTTCTTATTGTTGTTAGGTTTCCTCTCTCTTTGATCTTGGGTGGAAACTTCTCTGGGGTGAGGGGAAGAATGCCTTTATTTGAGATTCCTTTGGTACCCAATACCTAGCTGAAGTCTGAGTAAAGACGGAACACATCACAGGTGGAGTGTGTGTGTGTGAGAACAGGAGAAAGTGAAAGGGGTGGAGCAGCAGGTAGGTGAAGGGGAGGAGTAAGAGGGGAAGAGAAGGAAGGGGCAGGAGGAAAAGAGAGGAGCAGGAGAAAGGTTTGGGGCAGGAGGGAGAGGAAGAAGAAGAGAATGAGAAAGGGGGAGGGCAGGAGAGGGCCAAAGTGGGAAGGAAAGGGGAGAGGGGAGAAGCTGGAGGAAGAGGAAGAGAAGGAGAAATTGGTAGAGGGGGAGGAGAGACTCTGGAATTATGGTGAGAGGGACTGAAGTAAGTCAGGTTTCCATTTTTAAAGTCATTTTTTCTTTGAAATGAGACAAAACAAGGGGCAGGCCTTAATATTGAAGCAAGAGTTAAAGGAATTTCAATAGAAATTTTTGGTATACAGTGAGGTGTAGAGCTTGGTTTGGTAGACAGGTCCAAAAAGTAACCCCAAATAAATGTAATAGATAATAATGAGGGACTATATTGATTATTAATGATAACTAACAGATCAGGCAGTTATCTCTTCTCCGTTTTCCCTCCTCCCATAGTCCTCCACCACAGAGGTGTAAGCACTGCGACGAAGCTCAAAGTGTACAACACAGTGGTCCTCAGCTCGCTCCTGTACGGTTGTGAGACATGGACACTGTACCAAAAGCACATGAAGCAGCTGGAGCAATTCCACCAACGCTCCCTCCAGTCAATCATGAGGATCCGATGGCAGGACCGAATCACCCACCAGGAAGTCCTCGACAGAGCCAACTCCACCAGCATCGAAGTCCTGGTCCTCAGATGGTCTGGACACGTCATCCGCATGGACCCACAGCGAATACCAAGACACGTATTCTATGGTGAGCTGTCAGCTGGACTCAGGAAACAAGGCCGGCCAAAGAAAAGATTCAAGGATCAGCTAAAGTCCAACTTGAAGTGGGCTGGCATTACACCAAAGCAACTAGAACTCGCTGCCTCTGACAGAAGCAGCTGGCGAGCCCACATTAACCATGCTGCCGCCATCTTTGAAGATGAGCGACGTCGACGTCTTGCTGCTGCGTGTGAACGCCGACACCAGGCCACAACCGCACCTCTTGTAACAACTGGCGTCCCAGGCCCCATGTGCCACACACTCTGCGCCTCAGCCTTTGGACTCCAAAGCCACATGAGGGTACACCGTAGATGAAACTGCACAAAGACAATCATCATTCTCTGCCAAGAGACTACCACTACTTTCCCTCTCTTGAGGAGATTAGCAAGGGCCTTATTTTGTAGAGGGTGTTAAAAGTGATTAAGGCATCTGGGCTGACTGGGGAAAGCCCAGAATTCTCCCTGAAGGTAACTAAAGTTCTATTATAAAAATCAAATACCGACTCTCCTTTCCTTCGGAGTGCAAGTTTGGATTTCCCTCCAATTTACCGACTTTGGAATAGCCTCGGGGATTGCTTCTAGCAAAGCTTCTCCCATCTTCTTTGCCTCCTGGAGGCGAATTTCAAGTCCTTCCTTTCTGGCCATTAACTGATTAATATATTCTAAAGGGTTCTCCCAATTAGCAGTTCTAAACCAATGATTGGCATCTCCCGGACCTACCAATATGTGAGCTAGCTGGTAAAGGTCTGATGAGTAGAAGGCCAGGCTGATAAGTAGAAAGAGTCAACTCAAATTCCTTGGCAAATTCTATGGGGTTTTCCCTAGCCTTGGGGAATTCCTTGGCCCTGGCTCTGAGCTCTGTTGCTGCTTTGTTTCAGTTCCTTCCTTTCCCTTAATTTTAACGGGGAATTGAGGGATGGGTGCCTCAGGTGATCCTAGGGGCTCAGATATGCTGTCTAAAGAGGTTGCTGGATTATTAGAGCTTTTCCGAGTTCCTTAAGGTTCTCTACCTCCTTCTGTAAATCGGCTATTTCCTTTTTAGTGGTCTCCCTGCTCTGTTCCTCAGACTGTTCTCCTTGTTCGCCTTGATTCTCCTCCTCCCTTACCTTTCTCTTGTACTTACCCTTCTCCTGGTTCATGGACCGTTTTGACCTGGTTTTTCTTCTGGTGCACTCCTGGAGCCATTGGTTGAAGACTTCTCTTTTGTCTTCTTCAATCTCTCAATCTGCTTCCCTTAAAACAGACTAAAGAAACAATATCTTTTCCTCATTACATGAACCCCACCTTGGCCAGTTTACCTTTGGATTGGCCTTTGTCACTGTTTGCCATTTATCTAAATACTTGCTTGCATCAGGTCCACACTTTGAAATCATGAAACTTGCGGCCGTATTTCTAGGTGGTTCTTCGGGCTGCTGACTGCCCCCACCTTTTTTGGGGACAACAGATAAGCTGTTATCCATGTCCAATAGTGCCCAGGTGGCTATGGATGATGCAGCTCTGTGTACCCCACAGACGCCCAATTAACAATCCCTTAATTAAAGAGCAAGTCACTCCCAAATACAGGAGATGCGAGTCCTGCCTCCAAGAGCTGCTTACCTGGCGCTTGCTAACAGGACTCCTGACCCAACCCCAAATGGGTTGTGTGAGGTACCTCAAGTCTCATGGTCCTTGTTAGCAGGAAGGCTCAGGCAGCCGGGACTTCGGATCTCGGTGGGACCTCCATTATGTTAACTAGAAAAAAACACAGAACTATTCAATAGTCAAAATCACTCTTTAATCAAGGGCAAAAGGGGTTCAGCACTAAAAGGCCTCAGTGCTAATAGGCCTCGACAACAGAGCTGCTTGTTCCCATGACTGCACAGAGTCCAAGGATTGAACTCTGGCCGCTCTGGACACTGACACCTGGGAGTGCCACCAACTCAGGATGGACTCCGAGGAACAAAAGAATCTGGGGAACCTATATACCATTTGGGGAGTCCAGGGACAAGGAAAGATGATTGACATCACCATAGCTACAAGGAAAATGGGAGTGTTCAAACTACACTGACAGGATACAATCAAGCCTGGGAAAGGAATCATAGCTAGAGTCTAGGGTATAAGAGAAGGGGCTACTAACAATAGACACTAAAGGATATTTCCTGCCCAGGTGTGGATCTTCTTGGGAAAGGTTCTGATACAATAGGGGAGATTGCCTGAGACAAAGAGGGTCCTTAGCATCTGCTTAGTCTCACCCAACTAGGATTGTCATTTCCGTGAGGGTCTCCCACTCAGTCTGAAAATGCTAGATTGGGATTCCCTTCAGGGTAGATTCCCATGGGAAGAGGGAACAATGACAAGCCTTGGGGTCTCCAATCTACAAGCTAGTCCTGAAACTTGGGATTCATCAGATCTCACTAGGTAACAAGTTTGGGATTGCTAGATTCTATGTTGCACTTAGAATCAATACTTTTTATTGGTTTTTAAGGCAGAAGAATGGTAAGGGTTAGACCATGGTGGTGAAGTGACTTGCCCAGGTAGGAAGTGTCTAAAGCTGGATTTGAGCTTCTGTCTATAGGCTGGGCTCTCAATCCAGTGAGTCATCTATTTGCTCACAATCTTAATTCATTGGGATCCCAGGATCCCAGATGTAGACCTGGAAGTGACTTTAAAAACAAGGAAGTTCACCTCACACAATTTATTGAGCAGGAAATGGAGGCCCACAGCTTTTAGGTGATTTTCTGCTCTGGGGCTCTGCTGAGAAGTCAGTTCATTGAAAGTAGATTCCTTTTAAGAGATTTCATTGATTCTTCAGCCTTGTACAGAAGTGGTTTTGTGTGTTTATCACAGCTTTTCAAACCCAGCCCAACCTTCCTTATACCTTACTCCAAATCCTTCCTCTTCCATAATCCTATGGCCCAGGTATATGTCCTTCTGATTGGATGATCCATCATCCATCATCTTAATTTTAGCACTCCTGGTGCCCAATGCCATGCAGTGCCCTTCATGCCTCCACTCCCTTTGGGAGTTCCTTGATTTCTTCAGATTCTCTACTTGATGTGAAGGCTTTCCCAGTTCCCCAAGCTTATGATGTCTTCTATTTCCCACAAACCAATGACTTTTTCATTTTCTATATTTTCTCTATATTTATACTTGCACATTTAATACTCTCTCGCTATACTATGGCCTTCCAAAGGGCAGAGAGTTCTTCAATGTTCCTGGGTGTAACAATTAAAATAGTGGAAGACACAAATTGTTGCAGATAAAAGAGTGTATGGCTTAAATTGTGACCGCAGAAAATATGGTTTCAAGACAGTGTCTTGTTTTAAATTAAATATAAGGTGGTCGCCAGGGAAAAATTCCGAATTATTAAACATACCCAAGTCAGCTGGGTTTTATAGAGATTTTAATTAATACAAATGAGGAATTAATTTAAAGGGAGAGAGAAAAAAAGGAAATAATGAGAAAAAGATAGGCCGGCCCAGGCCAACCCAGGCCAGCCCAGGCCCAAGCCCTAAAAGAGAGATCAGTCAGTCTTTTATCCACTCACCACAAGATTTGTCCAAGCAAGGATTCTAGTGTTCAGAGAAACACTAGCTCAGCTTTGGCCAGCTGCCATCTCCAGATAGAGTTCCTCTGAGACTTCTTGAGACTCAGTTTTTCCTCTCCTTATGAAGGGAATTTTCTCCTATGTCACCTCCCCTAAGTTCTCACATCTACCAATCACAGTAGACGTTTTCCAAAGGACAGACCATTCTTAATTCACACCTAAGAAGGCTAAATTTTTGAGTAATTCATGCCTGAGTAAGTTCTCACTTCTTTGCCTTTGTAAATTCACAAGTTGCCTGACCTTTATAGGTACTTGGCACCCTTTTGTATTAGATCTAAAAATAGGCACAGCTTAAGAACTTTTGCCTTACTATAAGTATGGGTTTAAGTATTTTTCATTGTTCAGCCAGGAATTTCTTCCCCTAAAGCATGCCTAAGTACAGGTGGAATAGAGGTCTCACATTCCTGATCTAAGTACCTTCACTGCCCAAATGGGGAATGGTCTTAACCCAACCTTATGAAGTAGGGTCTGAGAATTTTTAAGGTTCACATGGGTCTAACACAGTTGTCCCTCAGGCCCTTTCAACCATGTCTGACTCTTTGTGGTCTGGTTGGGGGTTTTCTTGGCACAATATCTGGGTCATTATGGATACTTACTAATTGAGAAGTGCTTTTTCTCACTGATAACTGAGAAGCAAGGCAAGAAGCAAAGCTGGTTGGCCCAGTGGATGGAAAGCCAGGCCTATAGTTGAGAGGTTCTGGGTTCAAATCTACCATCAGGCACTTCTTAGCTGTGTGACCCTGTGCAAGTCACTTCACCCTCATTGCCCAGTCCTTACTGCTCTTCTGCCTTAGAACCAATACACAGTATTGATTCTAAGATAGAAGATGAGAGGTTTTTTTTAAAAAGAATAAAAAAACAAATACCTGAGAAGTCAGTGTCTTCTAAAGGACAAAAATATGTATTTTGGTGTTCCTAGTCCTGAGAACCAGAGATTAGAATGAGAAGAAGCCTGTTAACAAGGCATGAACTCCTTGGGAGAGGACAAGGAATGACTTGGTGTTGTGGGGGTGCAGAGGTGAACCCCTGGGGTTCGGGAAGGATACCTTTTGCAAGAATGCAAGACTCCAAAACTTAGCTTAAAAACAAAAAGAGAAATGTATTAATTTAGGAGGTAATGTTGAGAATGGCCAGGAGGATAGCAAGGTGGAACAGCAAGATGGGGAGCAGTTCCTTGAGAGGACAGCATGAATGGAAAGGCTGTTCCACCCCTGACCACATCAGTTCTGGGGATTTTATACTTTTTACAACAGAGTGTTAGTCTCCCAGGCATTTGGTGAGGTGAGGTGATCATCTGCCTGGGGACATAAAGATTCCTTAGTTTTAAGGAACAAACAGCTGTCTGAGATGTAGCCTAATAGGATCAAGGTGTAGCCTGGAGGTGCCTCTTTCTGTCCATCTTAAATCTAGAGGACCATCAAAGAAGGATAATCATCTCAGGACCCTAGAGGGGTCACTGGGTGTTTTTAGGCTTAGAGTCATGAGGATGGAAGGGAGGGAGGGAGTTTCCCTGCTAACAGTTTGCCTGAGTTTCTGGGAGTAAAATGCCCAGGTCATCAGAACCTGAGAGAGGGCTGAGACAGAAGAGCTGAACCTGTGAGAAGATGAAGAGTGAGCCCTGATGTGGGTAAGAGCCGGCTATTGGGATTTCTGTGATTGTCCTTAAGATTAAGTTCACCCCCCCTGCCTCCCCCAGGGCACTCCCAGATTGAGTCCCCAAAGGACTGACTCCACCAGCTAATGGCACTGGGTGCTCCGACACCTCTCTGTGCAGGTGGTGCCAGACCCCTCCAGGACGTTTCCCTTCCACAGTCACTCAGAGGGTCCCAACAGCTCACAGCAGCTCCTGCCAGGGCTTCCCCTCCTGCCATAGTAAGCAGAATCCGGTCTAATGACAGCAGAGAGCAAAGAGACGATTCCTCTGGGAAGGGCTGCCAGGCTGAGCTGCTGGGAAGCCTCTGACCCAGGAATGGCTGAGCAAAGGCTGCAGCCATCGTCGACCTCCCCAGCAAGGCTGTGCCTGTCTCTGACTTCTTCTCAGCACTGACTTTGGAGGCCTGACCAGGCTTTGGCTGTGAGTCCTGTCCATCATTCCCCTCTGCCTTCCTTTAGCTCTTCCTCGCTGTTCCCCATTAAATCCCCATCCTTGTGGCAGTGGATACAAGTGAGACAGAGATCTCATCCCACCTCCATGCAGATGGCCCTAGGCAGGGATTGGGTCTCCCTCAGGGACTCCTTCAGGATGCTGGGCTGACACGGATGGTCCTAGACTCAGCTGAGAGGCTGCCCAAAACCCCCTGAGGAGCGCAATGAGAAAAGTTCCTGGAGATTGGATATTAAATCATAATTATTTATTAGTAAAAGTGAGAGAGAGATAAAGAGACACAGAGACACAGAGACAGACACAGAGACAGACAGAGACAGACATCCAGAGACATAGATCCCCGGGCTTCCCTTCCCTTCTAGGTTCTAAAGCTCCCTCTGGGCAGCAGGCCCAGATCCCGTGTCAGGGAAGGTCAGGCCCAGGAGAGAACACCAGCTCCAGCCCTGGAAGAGACCAGCTTCCTGTCTCTGGCCAGGCTTTTCCTCTCCTCTTCAGAGTCTCTGACTGGCCTCTTTCAGCTTCAGTCCTGCATTCGAGACACACCAGCACAGAGTATTCTGGACAGCCTCTCCCAGACCTCTCCAGCCCCTGCCAAAAGGCCTCACAGACACACCTGCAGAGTCACTACAAGGTGGGACAGCTGTCCAAAATCTGGTTTTCAAACTGAATCAGTCATTAAGTTTCTATTACACTGACCCTGCGGGCTTGTGGGGGGAGCCCAGAAGGCCTGGAAGCTGAGCCCAGCTGGGCCTGGGGAGCTCCATGAGGATGGCAGACAGGACAGTCTGGCCTTGCCCAGAGAGCAGAGTTTCCAGTAGGTCCAGGAGCCCCAGCAGGCTGGGATGGGGCAGCAGGCAGGGGCTGGGCTCTGGGAAGGCTCTATGGCCAGGGAAGGAGAACCTTTGCTCAGTGAGAGGCCAAGATTTCTAGCCCTGGAACCCGGGTCTGGATCTGTGCCTGCTAGCAGACTGTGGTGAGGGCCAGAGGTCAGAACAGGAAGGGGCTGAGGACAGGGGCTGTTCTGGGTGCCTCAGGCTTGGGCTCAAGGGAGGCTCCACCTTTGGATGCGATGAACAGAAGAGGCAGCAGGAAGCTTCCTCTGCCTGGGGGCCCTGAGCTCTGCCTCCTTGTGGCCTGGATGTGGGTCTTGTAGCCAGCAGGGGATGCTGTGGGGCTGGTCCTGGGCATGCAGTGAGGCCTTGGGGAGACTAGAAGTGTTGGGGGGGGGATGAGCCCAGCTGGCTGTGCCTGTGGCTGCTCTGAGCCCTGTGATCCCTCCTGGGTGACGTCTCAGCTGGGCTGGACCAAGTGACCCCAACAACCCCCCTGCATGAAGGGCTGCCCCCCCTGGGACCCCGAGAGAGGATGCAGGTGGGGTCTAGAGGAGGCTGGAGCAGGCCCAGATTTGCATCAATCCCCGCCTGCCCCTCAGCCACCATCACCGGGTAACCAGGAGAGAATAAGAGGGAGCTGAGAGAGGCCAGACTCAGCTGGGAGCTCTTTGAAGCTGAGCTCTCGGGTCCTCTCGCCATGGCCTGGCCTCTCATCTGTCTCTCACTGCTCTCCTTCTGCTCAGGTCAGGACCATCCCAGACCTCCCCTTTGGCCTCCTCCTCCCTCCCTGTTCTTGCCTCTCAGGAGGATCTCAAAGCACCTTCTAGCTTCCTCCTTGTTCAGGGTCATTAATGAGTCTCTCTGTTTGCAGGCTCCCTCTCCCAGGCTGTGGTGACTCAGCCTCCCTCTGCCTCTGCAGCCCTGGGGAGCTCGGCCAGACTCTCCTGCACCCTGAGCAGTGGGAACAGTGGTAATAATGTTGGTTGGCACCAGCAAAGCCCCGGAAAGCCCCCTCGGTACCTCCTGTATGTCACCAGCAGTGGAGGTACAGGCAGGGGCGACGGGATCCCTGAGCGCTTCTCTGGCTCCGGATCTGGGACTAACCGATTCCTGTCCATCAGCAACGTCCAGCCTGAGGATGAAGCCGATTATTTTTGCCAGTCGTATCACTACCCTGGTGGTAGCTATGCTTCTACACAGTGATGCATTCAGTGAGGAAGTGGGACAAAAACCTCCTTGTCAGGCCTGCAGCAGCTTCTCCCTTGTCCTCAGGCTCCTGAGCAAGGCCAGGGTGCTGCTAGGGCCAAGTCAGCTGTTCTTTCCCTCCCAGTCTTTGTCTCTATCCCTGCTAGAGCTCCCTCTGTCTCTCCCAGTCTCTGTCCTTCCCTCCCAGTCTCTTTCTCTCTCCTCTGTCTCTCCCTCCCCATTTCTATCTCTCTGTTTCTTTTTTCTGGCTCTTTCCTTCTGTCTCTCTGTGTGTCCTTCTTTCTCTGTGTGTGTGTGTCTCTATTTTACCCAGTTCAGCAGTGACTTGTCCAAGATCACACAGACTAAATCTGGAACTCAGGTCCTCTCACCCCATCACCAGTACTTCCCGCCATGTCCCAGCCTCCTTTGGGATGACCAAGACACCAGAGGAGTGATTCAGTTGAGCCTTCAGGGCTGAGGATTCGACTGGTGGAGAGAAGCTGAGAGGAAGCTCCCTGCCATGCTCTGGCTGTGCCTCGGTTTGCTCTCAGGGAATAGAATCTTGTTTGTCTGAAGGGATCCCTTGTACCCCTGCCAGTGCTCATGAGTCCATGACCAGAGACACTTTCCAGGGAAGGAAAAGGGGTGAATATATCCGGAAGGAAATGGGAAGAGAGGAGACAGAGCCAGCTGCTGACAGTCCCTGCACCATGTTGTACACCTTGTGGCCAAGCGCCCACACCTCTACAAGCCTTGATAAGCATCAGCTGAGGAGAGGCTGAATCCTGAGGACTAGAAACCCTGCCTGGAGGCTGGAAAATCAGCCACGTCATTGTCAGGGCTGCGAAGGGGCTCTGAGGGCCTCCCTGTGGCCAGGACAGTGTCAAGTCTATTCGGGCCTGGTTAGAAGCTGCTGCCACATGACGGGAGAGAACGTGTCTGACAGTGTAGCCCCGTCTGCTTGGCAGCACCCCCATTGCGAGTCTCTCCTTCCAGTAGAAGGGAGGAAGCAGCGTTTGGGTGGATTCCTGGCGGCCACCAGCTGACTCGGGCCCAGAAGCCCCGCGTGGGCCAAGAGAGCCGCCCTGAGAGGCTCCGGAGGGAGGAGGAGCTTCTGGGGGCTGAGAATGAGAAAAGGAGAGGATTGCAGCAATGAGGACTGACGGGAGCGAGAGAATAACGGAGGGAAAGTTTCCTCAGACAGCTACAAAGACCAGAAGAATCCACAGAGCTGCGTCTGTGCCTCATCTGGTTCTGATCCTGTCCAAGGCTCTGAGTGTGCTCCAAGGCAGAGCTGGAGAAACGTCGGGAAAGTAGCAGCTTCGTTTGGGTCACGTGGTTACGGCCAGTTCTGGAGAGCAGGAAGAAGCCAAACAGCCCCGAGTCTGAGAAACGCGGATCGTCCCGCGCCGGCCTCCGTCCTGTCTGTGCTGTGTAGGCGGAAGCAGAGTCCGGAGGCCCGAGTTCGCTCTCACCGGCTGACCAGCTCCTCACAATGCTGATTTGAGGCTGAATTGCATTAAGTTCTATTTTTGAAGGGAATTCCGGGAAAGAAGCGATCCAGGACCCTGGACAGGAGGAGCGAGATCAGCGGGAGGAGCTGTTCCCAGCACCAGCCTGACTGCAGAGGGCCCAAGAAGAGGATCCAAAGAGCCGGGGAGCCCGGAAGTCAGCCCGCTGCATCCCGGGACTCTGAGTCCTCCGACCTAATGGTCCGCACAGAAGATCCGGGGCTGCCAGGCACAGTGCAGCCCAGGACGGACATCTTCTGGGCAGTTAGGAAGTCTGGGGCGTTCCATTGAGCCAGGCTGGGCAAAGCAGCCCAGCGCACGCCAGATTGCAACGTGTCTGTATAGCCATTAGCTCCGAAGCAGTGAGACACGCAGTCTGCAGCCCAGCCTGAGACAAGCGAACATTTCCCGCCGGCCAGAACAGGAGACGTCGAGCCAAGAAAGCAACAAGCCAGAGCCCGGGAAGAAGAACAAGCCGTATTCTACAGTGAACTGGCCAGACATCCATTAACCCCAAGAAGACGCTGCTCAGAGCCACTGAGGCCATCTCCATCCATTGGTTCTATCTTGTAAATCACCGCCAGTCGTGGTTCCTGCCAAAGGCTTAACCCATCCTTTAGCTGATGTCATTTCCCTACAAATTGTGTACCCAAACCAGTAAACATTGTCACCGCCCAGCAAGAGGATGTCTGCTAGTCTAATCTGTAAACCTGTGGGGTGGATCCCCCTGTAATACCTGCCAATTTCTCTTCTCCCATTTCGGAGGACTCGCCATATGTCTGTGGAGCAGATCTCTACAGTTTGGACCGGGGTTGGCTCAGCAGTGCCCTCTGTGTCTCTTCCATGTTCTTTTCGTTTGTTAGTTGATGAGACTCTTTTGCTAGCAGGGGGTGACCCCATAATGGCACCTGGCAAGGCCTCTCCAATCTTTTTAAAAAATTTTATTTAGTCAATTTAGAACATTATTCCTTGGTTACAAGAATCATATTCTTACCCTCCCTCCCCTCCCCTCCCCCTTTTTGTAGCCAACACATAATTCCAGTGGGTATTACATGTGTCCTTGACAGAACCTCACAATCTTTTTTTAAATATTACATAGAGTAACACCCAAGCATCCTAGTTAAGCCCTCCATGTAACATGTAGCCATCATCCTTCAGGAAATTCACTGGGGAAACTGATGCCAAGGAACCCCAAGAAGGAGGGGGAGAAATTGTGAGAATTTATTTTTCATATACTGTATGAATAACAAATACTTGGGAGGACAACTGAGCATTCCTGCTGTAGGGTCCCATCAGAGACATCATCTAGACTGCTGCTTTGGACATTTTTTTGTCCCAGGAATCCCCAGGAATGTCTTCCTTTCCAGCAGGGTTGGGCTAATCCGTGAAAGCATCAAGGCTTCCTTGCCTATGTGGGCTCCCATGACGTCTGCTAGGGAGGGCAGGAGAGCTGGCTCTGCCTCCTCTTCATGAGCTCTCCCACATTAAAGTTGTCTGGGCTAATGGGGCACCTCTGAGTAATGAGCTTCTCAAAGTTGGTTTCTGCAGCTGTGGGACCCAGCACAGGAGGATTCTGGCCATGAGAGTGCCAGGGAGCCTCGGATCACTTTGTGGGGTTTGATGCTGTCTCACCTGCCAGCGGCCACCATCAATGAACTCGTCTTCTTCCCCCTGAGTCAGTCTCTTGCCTTAATTTTAAACATAACAGGGGATAGGCAGGCCCACCAGGTACCATATTTGGTCTAAACCTTCTAGTCATGAACTAAAGGGACTGATGGCTGCAGCAGGAGGTGACACTCATAATCATAAAAAAGAAAAAGCACAACTATAACAACTCAATAAGAATCACCACTTAGATAATCCTATAGAGTTCGCAAAGCACTACAAATATAATATTTGTTGATACTCACAAGGACACTGGAATATAAATATTGTTATGCTTATTTGTCAGATGAAGAGACTGAGGCAGATAGGGACTCAGTGACATGGTTAGGGTCACACAACATTTCAGTGTCTCCAGGAGCATTTGAACTCAGGTCTTCTTCATTTCAGTTCCTGAATTCTATCCTTTCGGTCCTAAGGGTGCAACCATGGTCTGACTTCTGGGAATGGCCAAGGATATGCTGTCAGCAGTCTGGCACCATCCCTTCATATGGGTCTCCTCCTCTCTTCCCAAGTCAGTCTCTCTTGCTCTCTTCTTCCCATTCTCTAATTGCTCTCTGAGCATCCTTTAT
The DNA here is from genome assembly GCF_027887165.1 of Monodelphis domestica. NCBI lineage: Eukaryota > Metazoa > Chordata > Mammalia > Didelphimorphia > Didelphidae > Monodelphis > Monodelphis domestica. Next base: position 9,841,348 of record NC_077229.1, read on the forward strand.
TGCTCACTAGCCCTGTGGCACTCCTTCATTGTCCTCTACTGGAGGCTGGGAAAGCTTCCCTGGCCAGCTGAGGCTTGAGCAGGAGACCCATGACTCCATCCAAAACATGAAGCTCCTGGTGTTGAGGAGGACTTCCTCTGAGAGGGTCAGGGATTTGGTGCCAGAAGCTAATAGCTAATGAGGACTCAACAATATGCTCTGAGCTATCTTTGACAGTACCATGCATGACAATGTGTAGTCGAGGCATTGCCGTAAAGGCAGGAGACCTCCTTTTTTCCCTGCTTGGGCTGCATAGTCAAGGTCGTAGGTTGAACTGTGTACAACCTGCCTAGCTGCGTGTTCAAGGTTGGAATAGTTAGCATGAGGGAGGTTTGATAACGACTGTGAGAAACTTGTTTTTCTGCCCTTTTTTGGAATTCTCTCGGTTCCTCCAGGTGCCTGGCAGGTAACGTCATGAATTCCTATGAAGTTGCCCAATTATTGGTTCCTGCTGTTGCTGGGCTGTAACGTTATATCTTCCTGTGGTTTTAACCTATATATGCTTTGTTTGAATCCAATAAACTTTGTTGCTATGCATTTCATATAGCGTCCATTCGTTACTCTTCATTTTCGTTACCCCAAGTAAGGTCACACAGGGCTGGCCGACCCTGTGATGGAGTCTTACAACAATGTTTTTCAGATAATGAGGTGGGACTTAAGAGACCATGAATTCAGTCCAGTGACTCCTGATCAGGAAAGCCAGTACTGGACAAGGGTCTGAGGACACTGGACTAGGGTTTGAGGACCTTCATCCCACCTCCCATACTCCCTGAAGCATCTTTAATTTCTCTCTGGGTTCTGGGGGTTTCCCTGAGTCTTGTGCTTGCCATTTTCTACTTGTAATGGCTCAGACTCCCATTCTGCTTGTCTCCCTTCTGTAACATTTCTAATCAGTCAATGAATGCAATTGGTTTCCATAAAATGATATTTATTGAGATAATACAGAAAAATAAAAAAGTTTCAAATATTTCCCCTCAATATCTAGGGACCCAATCTCTCCTCTATAGTCCAGTGTATTGGAGAGAATGGACTCCAACTGGAACTACTTTGGACTTTATGTCCATCCCCTTCAGTTTCCTTGTAGATAAGGTCTGGCCCCATGCTCAGTCTTCTCCCTAAGAATCAGGGACCTGGCTCTCTGGGCTCCTTTGTTGCTGCTAGTCTGGCTACAAATCTGACCTGGCCTCTGCTGCTTGGTCCCTCAGAAGCTCATCATATCTACCGGTTCAACCTCATCAGCAGTAATTCTCCCTGATGGCTTTCATGTAACAGAAATGACAACCTCAAAGGATAAAACAGATTCAGTCCTTCCTGGGCCATTTCCTGGCCTTCAATGGGGAAACCTATGTCCTTTCTCCATCCGGGGGCTCCCAGCACCTCTCTCTTCACCCTCATCCAGGGAGGAAGGACAAGAGCCCCAGACTCTCTTTGTGTATGCTGGGGATTGGCTACTGGGTTCTGGCTCCTTAACCAATCCCAAGGGTTCTCTTCTTCCCCATCTTTCAGGGGAGGGAACCAGTGACAGAACATGGGACCAGGTTCCATCTGGGAGCAGGTAAAAACCATTTCCCTCCCTCTGGTCCTCTTGGGAGCAGGCTGCCCTGGGTGGGGAGGAGGGAATAAGGGATGACTTCTCCTGCACCCAATGAGCATGTTCCTCCTCCCTCCCCTCCTGCACTTACCCTGTCTGAGGGGCTTTGGTTCTATGCAATGACCAGGTGATCTGATGTACTTAGAGTCAGTGTAGGAGGAATGAGACCCCAAATGGGAGGAAGAAGGCCCAGAAACCTGAGCCTAATGGCCCCAGACTCAGCTGAGAGGCTGCCCAAAGACCCCTGATGAATGTCCAGTGAGGGGTTGCATAAGCATCTGCCAAGGAAGCAGGGTAAGTCCTTGGGATCCAGAGGTACCAGGAGATGGTAGCCCCTCTAGAATGGTCTCTGGGAGGCAGGGAGAGTGAGGTGTGGGCTGTCACCCTGCTCTTTCTAAGGTGCCCAGTGCCTGGGACATAGCAGAGAACCAAATAGATGCTTCATTGGTTCATTGATTGGCTGAATATCAGAGACTCTATGACCTCTGAAAGGGCTTATGGGGAGGGAGCCAAGAAGGCCTGGAAGCTGAGCCCAGCTGGGCCTGGTGAGCTCCATGAGGTTGGGAGACAGTGTGAATTTTAAAATCTCCATCTTGGTCTAGCACCCAAAATTGTGCACACCCACACTACATGGGCATGTGCTAGTCAATGACAAATCAGAAATAACTAACTGCCCACCTGGGCTGTCCTAAGCCAAGCTTGAGCCACCATTGGCACTTGTGAGGCACAGGAAGTGATGGAGAGAGCAGCCTCGGAAATTCGCTCACTTCCTGTGGACAGGGCTAGAAGGCAGTTCGTGTGAGGAGCTTGGACAGGGAGGAGGCCCGCAGACAGCTTCCCTTCAGATCGGTCACATGAGTCAAGGACTGATTCCTTCCACCTTGGCCTTTTGGGCCTAAACTCCCTCTGCCTTGGTCAGAGGTTGAGTAACCCCTTTCCCTTTTCTCCTCTCTCCTTCTCTCCCTCTCCTTTTCCCTACTCCCATTGTGATTAAACCTCATAAACTCCATTCTGACTTGAGTGTTTCATTTTAGGAATTTCATAAGTAAATTCCTTGGTGGCCATTGTTCAATATTATAACAATCTTAAAAGGTGAAATTTTCACTACAACAACAGGATGGGCTGGCCTGGCCCAGAGAGCTGAGTTTCCTGTAAATCCAGGAGCCCCATCAGGCTGGGATGGGGCAGTAGGCAAGGGCTTGGCTCTGGGAAGGCTCTATGGCCCAGGAAGGATAAACTTTGCCCAGCGAGAGGCCAAGATTTCTAGGCCTGGAACCTAGGCCTGGATCAATGCCTGCTAGTAGAGTGTGGTGAGTGCAAGAGGGCAAACCAGGGAAGACGCTGAGGGCAGGAGCTGCTCTGGGTGCCTCAGGCTGGGGCTCAAGGGAGGCTCCACCTTTGGGTGGGATGAACAGAAGAGGCAGCAGGAAGCTTCCTCTGCCTGGGGGTCCTGAGCTCTGCCTCCTTGTGGCCTGGATGTGGATCTTGTAGCCAGCAGGGGACACTGTGGGGCTGGTCCTGGGCAGGCAGTGAGGGCCTGGGGAGCCTGGAGGTGTTGGTGGGGGATGAGCCCAGCTGGCTGTGCCTGTGGCTGCTCTGAGACCTGTGATCACTCCTGGATGATGTCTCAGCTGGGCTGGGCCAAGTGACCCAAATCCCCCCACCCCAATTATGAAAGGTTGTCCCCCCTGGGACCTGGGACCCTGAGAGAGAATGTAGGTGGGGTCTAGAGGAAACTGGAACAAGCCCAGATTTGTATCAACTCCCACCTGCCCATCAGCCACCATCACATGGTAACCAAGAAAATAAGAGGGAGCTGAGAGTGGCCAGACTCAGCTGGGTGCTCTTTGGGGAGCTGAGCTCTTGGGGTCCTCTTACCATGGTCTGGCCTCTTTTCTTTCTCTCACTGCTCACTTTCTGCTCAGGTCAGGACTCCTCCAAGACATCCCTTTGCCCTCCTCTTCCACCCCTGTTCTTGTCTCTTGGGAAGATCTCAAAGCACCTTCTAGCTTTCTCCTTGTTCAGGGTCATTAATGAGTCTCTCTGTTTGCAGGCTCCCTCTCCCAGCCTGTGGTGACTCAGCCTCCCTCTGTGTCTGCAGCCCTGGGGAGCTCGGCCAGACTCTCCTGTACCCTGAGCAGTGGGAACAGTGGTAATGATGTTGGTTGGCACCAACAGAGCCCAGGAAGGGCCCCATGATACGTCATGAGGATTTACTGTGATGGAAGTGCCAGCAGGGGCGACAGGATCCCTGAGCGCTTCTCTGGCTCCAGATCTGGGGCTGATCGATTCCTGTTCATCAGCAACGTCCAGCCTGAGGATGAAGCCGATTATTACTGCCAGTCATATTATAGTAGTGGTAGTGGTTATGTTTCGGCATGGTGATGCATTCAGTGAGGAAGTGGGACAAACACCTCCCTGCCAACCCAAGCCCAGTTTCATGCCTGGCCCCAAACTTACCACCCCCTCAACTGCCAGGAGCCTGTCAGGACTCGCTCTGTATCATTTTCTGTCTGTTTTCATCCCTCTCTGTCTCTCTCTCCTGCCCTCCCTCTCTCTCCATTCCTTTTTGTCTCGTTGTGCCCCTTTCTCTGCCTGTCTCTCTCCCCTCTCTTTCTCTTTTCTTCTCTCTTTCTTTCATCCCTCCCTCTCTCTCTTCTTTCATCCTTCCCTCTCCCCTGTATCTGCATGTCTCATTCTCTGTCTTTCTGCCTCTGTCTCGGTTTCTATGTCTCTTTCTAAGTGCCCGTCTTTCTTTTGCCCTCTGTCTCTCCTTCCCTCTCCCCTTTTTTCTGTATCTCTGCCCGTATCTCTTTCTCTTTTTCTCTCTCCTAGCCCAGGAAGTTCCATGCTGTACCTGAGGTCACACTTCCAGAGCTGGGCTTTCCAAGTTTCCCGACCTTAAATACTCCAAAGCTGTTCAGAAGTTCTTCCTTGAAGAAATACAGCTTGGTGAGGAATTACTAGCCTAAGGTGAACATGAAAGGGGTGTTGACCACGTGACAAACGCCATGGCCGACTGGGGGCAGCCACAGCAATTGTTGCAAGTTTTACAACAAGCTCTTCCGCCATCAGTGTTCCAGATGCCTCTGACTAAGCTGCCTACAATTAGCCGGAGAATTGTGAGTGTAGAGAGCTTGGCCGAAGGTGATGCAGAATGAGAAACATGGCAACGTCATAGAATCTTAATAAAAAATGTAAATAATCCTTAGCCCGGAAGATGAGCAGCAATGGGGGAAAAGGGGCAAACATGCTAGTTATGGACTACGTGTTACACTGAAGTCTACCAAGGTTAATTCTAACTTTGTGTAGGTAGGATTGCTCCGAGTTTATTCATTTATCTTAGTAAGAAGTGTATTTTGATGCAAACCGAAGAACAAATTTCATTTTATGAATACACTCTGAGTTATCTAACTGTCACCCATTTCATTCACTACTAAAAATGCAGTTGTGACCTACAGATGACCGGACACTTCTACATGTTCAACTACCCAGTGCTCCTTTTTTGACCAAGTTAAGGCAATCTAATAAGAACTCTGAACTCTGTGCCACAGAGCTCAAGGGTGCATTTGGCTTGTCCCAGGATCTTTTGCAGTATATTAGAAAACTTCATTTTTTTAATTCACCAAAGCGAACAAGCTGTGAAGTCACTGGATATAAAGTGCTTCCTATTCATAAAGATAATCATGGATACATTTAGGAGAGAGTTTACTTTTTGTGTATAGGGCAATAGCTATTAATCACCTCAAAAAAAACCTTCAAAAGTTTAGTTAAAACAAGCTTATGAGTCCTGGATATTTATTTTGCAATTCAGTTAGTGGAAAGAGCACTGAACTAGGAACAATCAGGAAATGAATGTTCTAGTTTTGTTCTCCCATTAACATATACTGTGATTGATATAGGACAAAATACAGACTTTTTTTAAAACCCTCACCTTCCGTCTTGGAATCAATACTGTGTATTGTGTCCAAGGCAGAAGAGTGGTAAGGGCTAGGTGATGGGGGTCAAGTGACTTGCCCAGGGTAACACAGCTGGGAAGTGTTTGAGGTCAGATTTGAACTTAGGACCTCCTGTCTCTAGGCCTGACTCTAAATCCACTGAGCCACCCAGATGCCCCCAAAATACAGACTCTTTATCACAAGAACCCCTGTAAAATGAGAGAAGTTTGTACTAAATAATCTGAGTTCCTATTCAGTTCTATGATTATTTTCCTCATCGTCAAAGCCACTTAGTTAATATTTTCCATACATATTTGTCTTTACAGTCACACATATTATTGCATATTCCAAAATGGTTCTCTTGGCCTCTTACCCTGCTTAGTTTTTATTTTTTTTGTTGAAATTTTGGTTGAAAATTTTTGTTGAAATAAAATTTTTGTTGAAAAATCAGTTGTGAAGAAAAATTTTTCTGATAATTGACTATCACAAAAGAAAAGTAGGTTATCTCAGGATATTGTGAATTCCCTATCATGGGGAATCTTTAAATTAGAGTCCATGACCTTGGAATTCCTTTTCAGGTATGGTTTGCATTAGATGATTTCAAAGGTAAAATGTCTTCCAACCTTATTACTGTATGCATTTTAGCATAAATTAACTGACCTCTTTACTCCTTCCTTGCACTTACCTCCATCGTCTTGATTCATTTCTCACTTCCAAACCTTTGGTTCATGTGTCTTCTTGAACACAGAGACGACAATATTTGACATCATAGATGAAAGCTTTTTCAAAGAAGGATTGGGTTAATTAAGTTCCTTTTCTATAGGCAAACGAGTTTGAAAACTGGAGCTTTGTACTGGGAACATATTGGGATTTTCTATACTGAACTCCTGCCTAGACCTTTTTGAACTTGCACAGTGATTAACCCACCCTCAGTAATTTTTTACAATTTGTTTATAAAAATTTTCTGTTTATAAACATACGTTTTCTTTAGTGATATTGAAATCTTGATTTCTGTAATCTCTAGTTCTATTGCTCCTTTAAGAAATGAGAAACTTAAAGTGATGGTTTAGGTACCAAAAGTGGAGGTGGAGAAAAGGTCATTGTGCCAAAGGGATAAAGCTTTTGAAGAGCTCCTCTACAGATAATTAGGGTAAGATGCTTGATACTGAGAACTAAGACAAGGAAATTGCAAAGTGCAACCTTCTTTGGGAGAAATGGGGTATCACAGAAAATGTAGCATGGAGCTGATCATTTAAACTTTGATGGGAAAGAAGAAAAGTCATGGAGAAATCTAAGTTATACCAAAAAAATTGCTGCTCTGTGGTTGTGGAGTTTGCCAGGAATTCTCTACATTGATAAAATCAGAGATCTGGAGGAAAAAAACTTAACACCCACCCTATTGTACCATCCATCTACAAAATATGTAAAAGGAAGGCAAGAATGCAATCAACTTTGATACAGGAAAGTAATGAATTTATCCATGTTGTGACATCAAAGCTCAGTAAAGACAGTTATTTTCATTTACTATTTCTAGTCCTAAAAGAGTTTAAATTGGGTCCCTGTTGTGAGACATTTTTGTTCACTGAATGAAAAATGCATTTTTAAAACAATTTATAATTGAATTCTTGGGGGGTAGTTACAGATTTAATGCTGTTAAGTCACAGATGGCATCAGAAACAACATCTTTGGTGAAAAATAACTGATCTGGAAACTAGAGAAAGATCTGAAATTCCTTGAATGTGTTATCTGTAGGATTTGGTCCTTGGTCCTCTACCTAAAGGATTTTATGTTCAACTTTGCTGATGTCAAACTCTAGAATGTGCAAGTGAATCAAATTGGAACTATAAAGTCATGAGCTTTTAAAGATGGACAAATCTGTGTGTATAAATGTTTTTGATTTGTTTCATAATTTAATAATTGGTGTGACGCAACAGAGACATTTTAGAAACACACCTTTATCTGAAGTTAACAAAGTTACTCTGACAATTGTAGCAGTTATCCCAAATGGAGTATAATACTTTTACCATCATTATGCCTGCTTTTGTTACTTTATTCAACCTGTGGACAAGGGTGTTGCTCAGAATATAAGATGTTACAGAAATTTCAAGAATGTTAGTTTATTACATTAACAAACACTATACAGAACTTTCAATCTAAAAAAAGATGAATTTTTGAATATTGCTGGTGCCTTAAGCTGTTAAAAAAGCAAAATATTAAAGGGCTTGGAGAGAGAAAAATAAAACTGGAGATGTGGTGTCTTTAAGACACTTATCGGCCTTCTTTTGCTACTTGCCCAGCTTCTGTGGGCCCTGAATAGAATGTGCACGCCCCCTGCCCAAAGAGCCCTTAGACTGCCGCTTCCTCCAGCATGGCTTCCCACCAGCTCACCTTGTTTGGTGTCTCTGACAAAACAGAACTATTGGACTTTGCCAAAAATCTGAATTCGGTTGGTTTGACACTAGTTGCTTCTGGAGGGACTGCAAAAGCTCTAAGAGATGCTGGTGTCACAGTCAGAGATGTTTCCGAACTGACAGGATTCCCAGAAAGGTTAGGAGGACGTGTGAAAACACTGTATCCTGCAGTCCATGGGGGATCTTGCATGCAACTCTGCAGAAGATCAACCTGATGTGGCCAGACTTGATTTCAGTCTTATAAGAATAGTTGTTTGTAATCTGTATCCCTTCATGAAAACTGTGGCTCCTTCAAATGTAACTGTTGAGGAAGCTGTTGAACAAATTGATATTGGTGGAGTAACTCTACTCAGAGATGCTACAAAAAATCCTGCTCGAGTGACAGTAGTGTGTGAACCAGGAGATTATGAAGTGGTGGATACTGAGATGCTGAACTCTGATACTAAAGATACTACTATGGAGACTCGACGGCAGCTTGCATCAAAGGCCTTTACTCTTACTGCTCAGAATGATCAAGCAATATCAGCTTATTTCAGAAAGGAATCCAGTAAAGGAATAGCTCAGATTCCTTTAAGATATGGAATGATCCCTCGCCAAAAACCTGCACGGTTATATCCAGTGAAGCCCAAACTTCCTCTTACAGTTCTGAATGGATCCCCTGGGTTTATAAACCTGTGTGATGCCTTGAATGCCTGGCAGTTGGTAAAAGAACTCAGAGAAGCTTCAAGTATTTCAGCAGCTACCTCCTTCAAGGTGTCAGTCCAGCAGGTGCTGCTATTGGAGTACCACTTGGGGAGGAAGAGCCTGAAGTTTGCATGGTTCATGATCTCTACAAGAGCCTTACTCCATTGTCAACTGGACATGGAAGAGCAAGAGGAGCTGACAGAATGTCATCATTTGGTGATTTTATTGCTGTTTCTGATGTCTGTGACATCACTACTGCTAAAATTACCTCCAGAGAGGTATCTGATGGTATTATTGCACCAGGATATGAAGAGGAAGCCTTGAAGATTCTTTCCAAAAAGAAAAAATGGAAGTTACTGTGTACTGCAGATGGACAAACCAGAAGAAGATGAAATTCGTCCTCTCTTTGGATTACATCTAAGTCAGAAGAGGAATAATGGTGTTATTGACAAGTCATTATTTAACAATATTGTGACAAAGCATAAAGATTTGCCTGAGCCTGCTATTAGAGACCTCATCGTAGCTACTATTGCTGTCAAATACACGCAGTCCAATTCAGCGTGCCATGCTAAGAACGGTCAGGTAATTGGTGTTGGAGCAGGTCAGCAATCCTGAATACACTGTACTCGGCTTGCAGGAGATAAGGCAAATAATTGGTGGCTTAGACATCATCCTCGAGTGCTTTCAATGAAATTTAAAGCTGGAGTAAAGAGAGCAGAAATCTCTAATGCAATCGATCAGTTTGTGACCAGCACGATTGGTGAGGATGAAGATTTGGCCAAATGGGAAGCAATGTTTGAGGAAGTTCCTAAACTGTTAACTGATTCAGAAAAGAAGGAATGGACTGATACACTGAAACAAGTGTCTGTCAGTTCTGATGCATTTTTCCCTTTTAGGGATAATGTAGACAGAGCAAAAAGGAGTGGTGTAGACTTCATTGTGGCCCCCTCAGGTTCAACTGCTGACCACATTGTGATTGAGGCTGTGATGAGCTTGGAATTACACTCATTCATACGAATCTTTGACTATTTCATCATTGATTCTGATTAATGGATTATTTACAAAATCATATTGGAATAATTGGATAATCGTGATAACATGTATGAAAAACTCTAATGGATGTCTTATAAAAACAAATTTTAATGCTTTATCATTCTCTGGATTTTGAACCTTTTGAAAAAAAATTATATTAGAAAACTATCAGAAATCTAAATCATGGAAGTTTACATAATTTCATCATTGAGGATTGAACAGCTACTGTATATGATCTTCTCCAATGTACCTCTTTATGTAAATGTTTAAAGGAAAAATGGACCCTTTCAGACTGAGCTTCAGGCTTAGGTTGTCCCTCCCTTCTAATAGTTTTCTCTTCACGTGGATTCTCTTGGGTTAACCCTTTTGAGCCTTTTGCCTAGATTTTGTGCTGAAATGCCTACAAATGGGTGATGATATTTCTGTTGTTTTTTACCTTAAAAATTTTTACTGCTTTATATCTGCATAAATTAAGTTTGCTTAAAGTGGACCTAAAGTGTAGAGGCAAAAACACAACAACCTCAAAATCTTTCCCAAAGCCAGTAGCAATCTTTTAGTTTTGTGTGTTTCTTTATAAATGTAGACCTTTTGATTTCACTCCTGGGCTGCTGAGTGGCTCAGTGGATGGTGATCCAGGCCTAGAGACAGAAGGTCCTGGGTTCAAATTTGATCTCAGATACTTCTCAGCTGTGTGGCCCTGGGTAAGTCATTTAACCCCAATTGCCTCACCCTTACCACTCTTCTGCAATGGAAACAAGAAAGTAAGGGTTTAAAAAAAACTCCCACTGAAGATTGGTGAGAAAATTCTTCTAGAAGGACAATTAATCTGCCACCTAAGAGTATTAGAAACATTCTTGAGGTACTAAAAAGACAAGATTCTTGATTGGGGTCACATACCAATATGTTAAAAGTGGGATGCAAACCATTGTCTTAATAACTCCTCAGGCCCTCTCACCATCTGCTGTTCCAGGTTGCATTTAATAAATGCTTCCTCATGATTTATACTTAAGAAATCTTAACTTCATTGGTGCGAAGAAAAGCCTCAGCTTCGACTAACGTGGATGGCATCTTTTTTCCCAGTGAACTCAGCATAAGTGTGCCTTAGGTTGAGCTGTCTCAGGTCTCTAAACATCCTCACAGGCAAGTATATTAGCAGCCTCATTTATTCTATGCCAATCATATTGCCAATTTTTCAAATATTAACACATTGATTTGCATACCACATCCATATTTAAGTAAAACATTCTTTGGAATAAACATTGCAGCAAGAAGTTGGACCTAGCCTAATGAAGAAAAAATTAGACCTCAGTGGTCGCTAATCATTTCTGTTTTGTGAATGGAGTGAATTTTTTAGCATTTTAAAATCTTGGCTTTTTAAAATTCTCTTATTCCTACAGTTCCTTTCGATTTTTTATATGTGATTTGTGAACTTTGAATAAAATGACCATGTTACTCAACTGTTCTAGTGCATGAAACCTTGATTCTTAACTCCTAAGAGATACCAGTCTTTGCAATCTGATGTGGAATCGGAAGTAGTCATGACATGATATGACAGCTGATATAGTTTAGCAAGGCGGGTGAGCTAGCAAAGACCTAAAAATGACCCCCAAATTGCAAACCTTGGCCAAGAAAATGGTGATATTAATTTTTTTAGGTTCCAAACTGCTTTCCTTTAGCCACAAATTAAGAGTCACAATCTACTAAATCCAACCTTTGTGATTAGTTGTCCCTAGAGGAGGCCCATCTCAGAGCAAATGTGAAATGCATCTTCTGAAAGCCATTTGTATCAATTTTGTGATACTTAAGAAATCCTTCATTGCAGTAAAAGTACCCATGCTTTCATGTGCAAAAAAAGTATATCATAAAGATCAATAAGCATTTCTTAGTCATCCTTTGTTACTTTGTTAGTTACATACAAATATATGGGTTTTTTAAATTTTTATCTTTTAAATTTTATTAAATTAAGAAAATTTTTTTCATGGTTACATGATTCATGTTCTTTCCCTCCCCACCTCCCCATATCCAATGAGCAATTCCACTGGGTTTACGTGTGTCATTGATGAAGACCTATTTCCATAGTGTTGGTGTTTGCACTAGGATGATCATTTAGAGTCTACATCCCCAGTCATATCCACATCAACCCATGTGGTCAAGCAATTGTTTTTCTTCTGTGTTTCTAGTCCCACGGTTCTTCCTCTGGTTGTGGATAGTATTTTTTTTTTTCATAAGTCCCTCAGAATTGTCCTGAATCATTGCATTGCTGCTAGTAGAGAAGTCCATTACATTCGATTGTGCCACAGTGTATCAGTCTCTGTGTACAATGTTCTCCTGGATCTGCTCCTCTCACTCTGCATCAATTCCTGGAGGTCATTCCAGTTCCCATGGAATTCCTCCAGGTCATTAGGTAAAAAGAGACTTGGTTGATATAGCATGGGTTAAATATAAAGTAACAATAATGAAGAGTACTAACATCTGGGAGCTCAGGAAAAGCTTCCCAAAGATCAGATCTCTACTGCAGAAGAAGGATAAGAGCTAGGGAATTAGGGTTAGATGACTTGCCTAGGGTTACACAGCTAGCTGAGACCAGATTTTAACTCAGGATCTCTCATCTTGAGGCCTGGCTGTCTCCAATAAGCCAGCTACTTGACCCTGAGATTAGTTTTTAAATGAATTACTAAATATAGTTGGTTTCCTTTATAATATGAATTTGTTTGGGGGTGTTCAGGGAGGATTCATGCCTGTGATACAAGGGATTTCAAGTCCTTTTCAAGACTGCTCATCCATGTTTGGTGTCCACCTTTCACCTAACTCTCACTTAAGGGTCTAAGAAGCTGGAACATGCTCACTGGCCACATCCTAGCAAAACCATCTCAGCAGATGGACTAAACAAGACTGAGAGTAACTGACAGGTCTCAAACCCATCAGTGAATTAGAGAAGTGTCTATCCTGGCATGTGAAGATTTCCCATCAGAATCAGTGAGTGAAAATAATTTGTTCCAATGACTGTAAAGGCGGCTGAAGAAGGTGATGTGAAGCACTTAGAGCTTGGTCATATATTGAAGACTCCAAGATCATCACCCACTGCATGCCAGACCATCACTGGTCATCCTGACTTTTGTCTTGCCATTAGACTTCAATGACTCTGGAAGAGAGGCTGACAATTTTGTATAACTCTGCTTTACTTTAAACCAATTCATGTACATGTCTGTAAATAATGCCACAAATGAAAATAATTTCTCTAAAATCTATCCTTTCATTTTTTCCCCTGTCAACACCATCTTTCAAGTTATCTGGGTTGTAACTTGAGTCATTCTTAACTCTTCCTTCCCCTGATCATCCATTCGTGTGCACCATCTTGTCAATTCTACAAATCAGGTCTAATGACACCAGGGAGCATAGAGACGTTTCCTCTGGGAAGGGCTGCCAGGCTGAGCTGCTGGGAAGCCACTGACCCAGGAAAAGCTGAGCAAAGGCTGCAACCATTATTGACCTCCCCCAGCAAGGAGGTGACTGTCTCTGGCTTCTTCTCTGCACTGACTTTAGAGGCCTGACCAGACTTTGGCTGTGAGTCCTGTCCGTCACTCACCTCTGCCTTCCTTTAGCTCTTCCTCGCTGTTCCCTGCCAAATCCCCATCCTTGTGGCAATGGTATCCAAGTGATACAGAGATCTCATCCTACCTGCATGCAGATGGCCCTAGGCAGGGTCTGCATCTCCCTCAGGGACTCCTTCAGGATGCTGGGAGGACACAAATGGCCCCAGACTCAGCTGAGAGGCTGCCCAAAGCCCCCTGAGGAGCGCCCTATGAGGGACTGCCCAAGCAACTGCCAGGAAGCAGGTTAAACCTTTGTACACTCTGATACAAAAATATCCCATCCCCTCCAGGGTGGCCTCTGGGAGGCAGGGAGGTCTGGACTCTCATCCTGGTGTTCCTAAGACCAAGCACAGTGCCTGGCACTTAGCAGAGAACAAAGAAACATTTCATTGGTTCATTGATTGACTGAATGTCTGAGACCCTGTGACTTCTCAGAGGCACAATGATTAAAGTTCCTGGAGATTGGATATTAATTCATAGTTATGCATTAGTAAAAGTGAGTGAGAGAGAGAGAGACAGGTAGAGACAGAGACACAGAGACAGAAACAAAGAGACAGAGACACAGAGACAGAGACACAGAGACAGACAGACAGACAAACAGACAGACAGACAGACAGACAGAGACAGGGATCCCCTGGCTTCCCTTCCCTTCTAGGTGCCGATGCTCCCTCTGGGCAGCAGGCCCAGATCCCCCTGTCAGGGAAGGTCAGGCCCAGGAGAGAACACCAGCTCCAGCCCTGGTAGAGACCAGCTTCCTGTCTCTGGCCAGGCTTTTCCTCTCCTCCTCAGAGTCTCTGACTGGACTCTTTTAGCTTCAGTCCTGCATTCGAGACACGCCAGCACAGGGTATTCTGGACAGCCTCTCCCAGACCTCTCCAGCTGCTGCCAGAAGGCCGCACAGGCACACCTGCAGAGTCACTGCAAGGTGGGGCAGCTTTCCCGAATCTGGTTTTCAAACTGAATCAGTCATTAAGTTTCTATTAGGCTGACCCTGCGGGCTTGTGGGGGAGCCCAGAAGGCCTGGAAGCTGAGCCCAGCTGGGCCTGGGGAGCTCCATGAGGATGGCAGGCAGGACAGGCTGGCCTGAACCAGAGAGCAAACTTTCCTGTAGGTCCAGGAGCCCCAGCAGGCTGGGATGGGCAGCGGGCAGGGCTGGGCTCTGGGAAGGCTCGAAGGTCAGGGATGGAGAACGTTTGCCCAGTGAGAGGCCAAGATTTCTAGCCCTGGAAGCCAGGCCTGGATCAGTGCCTGATAGCAGAGTGTGGTGAGGGCAGGAGGCCAGGCCAGGGAGGGGGCTGAGGACAGGGGCTGCTCTGGGTGCCTCAGGCTGGGGCTCAAGGGAGGCTCCATCTTTGGGTGGGATAAACAGAAGAGGCAGCAGAGACCTTCCTCTGCCTGGGGGTCCTGAGCTCTGCCTCCTTGTGGCCTGTATGTGGGTCCTGTAGCCAGCAGGGGATGCTGTGGGGCTGTCATGGGCAGGCAGGGAGGGCCTGGGAAGCCTGGAGGTGTTGGGGGGAGGGGTGAACCCAGCTGGCTGTGCCTGTGGCTGCTCTGAGCCCTGTGATCCCCCCTGGGTGACGTCTCAGCTGGGTTAGGCCAAGTGACTCCAACAACCCCCCTGCATGAAGGGCTGCCCCCCCCTGGGACCGCGAGAGAGGATGCAGGTGGGGTCTAGAGGAGGCTGGAGCAGGCCCAGATTTGCATCAATCCCCGCCTGCCCATCAGCCACCATCACAGGGTAACCAGGAGAGAATAAGAGGCAGCTGAGAGAGGCCAGACTCAGCTGGGAGCTCTTTGAAGCTGAGCTCTCGGGTCCTCTCGCCATGGCCTGGCCTCTTGTCTGTCTCTCACTGCTCTCCTTCTGCTCAGGTCAGGACCATCCCAGACCTCCCCTTTGGCCTCCTCCTCCCTCCCTGTTCTTGCCTCTCAGGAGGATCTCAAAGCACCTTCTGGCTTCCTCCTTGTTCAGGGTCATTAATGAGTCTCTCTGTTTGCAGGCTCCCTCTCCCAGCCTGTGGTGACTCAGCCTCCCTCTGCCTCTGCAGCCCTGGGGAGCTCGGCCAGACTCTCCTGCACCCTGAGCAGTGGGAACAGTGGTAATACTGTGTATTGGCACCAGCAGAGCCCAGGAAAGGCCCCTCGATATCTTCTGCTTGTCAACAGTGGTGGAGATATAAGCAGGGGCGACGGGATCCCTGAGCGCTTCTCTGGTTCCAGCTCTGGGGCTGATCGGTTCCTGTCCATCAGCAACGTCCAGCCTGAGGATGAAGCTGATTATTTCTGTCTGTCATATTATGGCAGTGGTAGTAGCTTTCGTTTTACACAGTGATGCATTCAGTGAGGAAGTGGGACAAAAACCTCCTTGTCAGGCCTGCAGCAGCTTCTCGCTTGTCCCCAGGCTCGTGAGCAAGGCCAGGGTGCTGCTAGGGGCAAGTCAGCTGTTCTTTCTCTTTCTGTCTTTGTCTCTTTGTCCCTGCTAGAGCTCCCTCTGTCTCTCCCAATCTCTGTCCTCTTTGTGTCTCTTTCTCTCTGTCTGTGTGTCTCTGTCTCCTTGTCTTTCTCTCTTTCCTTCCCCATCTCTTTCTGTCTCTGTATTTCACCCTACTCCCAACTGTCTTTCCTAGGCTCTGTCCTTCCCTCCCTGTCTCTTTCTCTCTGTCTCTGTGTCTTTATCTCTCTCTGCCTCTCCCTCCCCATTTCTGTCTCTCGGAATCTTTTTCTGGCTCTTTCCTTCTGTCTCTCTGTGTGTCCTTCTTTCTCTCTGTGTGTCTCTATTTTACCCAGTTCAGCAGTGACTTACCCAAGGTCACACAGACTAAAATTGGAACTCAGGTCCTCTCACCCCATCACCAGTACTTCCCTCCATGTCCCAGCCCACTTTGGGATGACCAAGAAAGCAGAGGAGTGATTCAGCTGAGCCTTCAGGGCTGAGGATTTGGCTGGTGGAGATAAGTTGAGAGGAGGCTCCCTGCCATGCTCTGGCTGTGCCCCAGTTTGCTCTCAGGGAATTGAATCTTGTTTGTAAGAGAAGATCCCTTGAACCCCTGCCAGTGCTCATGAGGCCAGGACCAGAGACATCCTTCAGGGGAAGAAAAAGGGAAAATGAAGATTTCAGGAATGAAATGGGAAGAGAGGAGACAGAGGCTGCTGCTGACAGTCCCTGTGTTATGTTGGTACACCTTGTGACCAGGCGTCTACACGTCTACAAGCCTTGACAGGCATCCCCTGAGGAGAGGCTGAATTCTGAGGACTAGATACCCTGCCTGGAGTCTGCAAAATCAGCCACATCATTTCAGGGTGTGGAGGGGCTCTGAGGGCATCACTGGGGGCAGTACAGTATCGAGTCTATTTGGGGCTGGTTAGAAACTGGTGACATCTAACAGGAGAGAAATTGTCCGACCATGTAGCCTCATCTGTCCAGCTTTGCAGTTTCCCCATCGCACGACTTTTGTTACAATGGAAAGGATGCAGCATCTTTTGGGTGGATTCATGGCATTCACCAGCTGACTCAGGCACAGAAGCACCCAAGAGAGTTGCCCTTTGAGGTTCCTGAGGGAGGAGGAGATTCTCCGGAGGTGGGGGTTGATAATGACAATGGGAGAGTATTAAAGCAATGATGAATAATGAGAGTAAGAGAATAATGGAGGTAAAGTTTCCTCAGAAAGCTACAAAGACCAGAAGACTCCACAGAGCTGTGTCTGTGGTGTCAGATCTGGTTCTGATCCTGTCCAAGGCTCTGAGCATGCGCCAATGGAGAGCTGGAGAAATGCTGGGAAAGAATCAGCTTCATTTCTGTCACTTTGTTAGGGACATTTCTGGAAAGCAGGAATGAGGAAGAGAAGCCAAACAGCCCCCTGCGATCTCCTTTGTAGGAAGAACTTGACAATCCTGAGATTCTAGTTTGCTCTCACCATCTGACCAGCTCCTGACAATGCTGATTGGGGGCTGAATTGCATTAGCTTCTATTTTTGAAAGGAATTCCCGGAAAGAGGCGATCCAGGACCCTGGACAGGAGGAGGGAGATCAGCGGGAGGAGCTGTTCCCAGCACCAGCCTGACTGCAGATGGCCCAAGAAGAGAATGGCAATAGTGGAGGAGCCCAGAAGTCCAGTCCCTGCATCCGGGGACTTTGGTTACTCAGACCTTATGGTTAGCACAGAAGATCCCGGGCTCCCAGGCACAGTGCAGCCCAGGACAGAAATCTTCTGGGCAGTTAGGAAGTCTGGGGCTTTCCACTGAGCCAGGCTATGCAAACCAGTCCAGGGCACTCCAGATTGCAAGGAGTCTGCATAGCCATTGACTCAGATGCAGTGACACAGGCAGTCTGCTGCCCAGCTTGAGACAAGCAAACATTTCCCGCCGGCCAAAACACAAGAAGTTGTGCCCCCCCCTCCCCAAACAACAAAACAATAAGCAAGAGCCCTATAAGAAGAACATGCCATTTTCTATAGTGAACTGGGTCAGACATTCATTATCCTTTAGAAAACACTGCTCAGAGCCCCTGAGGCCATCTCCATCCACTGGTTCTATCTTGTAAATCATTGTCAATCATTGTTCCTTCAAAAGGCTTACCCAGTCCTTCAGCCTACAAACTGTCTACCCAAACCAGTAAAGGTGCCACTAGCCTGCAAGAGGATGTCTGCAAGCCTAATCTGTAAACCTGTGGGGTGGATCCTCTTGTCATTCCAGCTAATTTCTCTTGACCCGGTTCCAAGGACCTGCCATATGTCTGTTGAGCAGATCTCTATTGTTTGGACAGGAGGTTGGCTCAGCAGTGCCCTTCGTGTCTCTCCCATGTTCTTTTGGTTTGTTTGTTGGTAAGACTCTTATGCTAGAAGGGAGGTGGCCCTGCAATGGCTACCTGGCACGGCCTTTCACAATCTTTTTTTTAATATTACATAGATTAACACCCAAGCATCCTAGTTAAGCCCTCCATGTAACATGTCACCATCATCCTTCAGGAATTTCACTTAGGAAACTGAGGCCCAGGATCCCCACAGGGAGAAATTTTGAGAATTTATTTTTCATGTATTGAATGAATCTCAAATATTTGGGAGGATGACTGAGCATTCCTGCTCTGGGGTCCCATCAGAGATACCTTCTAGGCTTCTGGTTTGGATATTTCTTTGTCCCAGGAATCCCCAGGAACTTCTTCCCTTCCAGATAGGATCTCCCATCTTTAACATTTCTAATCATCCAATGAACACAATTTATTTCTGTAAAATGATATTTATTGAGATAATAGAGAAAATAAAAAGGTTTCAAATATTTCCCCTCAATACCTAGGGACTCATTCTATACTCTACAGTCTTACCCCTTAGGTGGGAGAATAGTCCATATGTCCCTTTATGTTGTTATGTGACATATATAGCCTCACAAATACCTGTTAATACTAAAATGGTTCAGTGGTATGATGAGGTGATTGACTTTCTCCTTGTCTATTTTTAGGTTTTCATTATATTTTTTATAGTAATGGCTGTGAGTCCTGTCCGTCACTCACCTCTGCCCTCCTTTAGCTCTTCCTCGCTGTTCCCCATCAAACCCCCATCCTTGTGGCAGTGGGATCCAAGTGATATTGAGATCTCATCCCACCTCCATGCAGATAGCTCTAGGCAGGGTCTGGGTCTCCCTCAGGGACTCCTTCAGGATACTGGACTGACAATAATGACCCCAGACTCAGCTGAGAGGCTGTCCAAAGTCCCCTGAGGAGCCCATTGATTAAAGTTCCTGGAGATTGGATACTAATTCATAATTCATTGGATATTAATTTGCAATTATTTATTAATAAAAGTGAGAGACAGAGAAACAGAAACAGAGACAGAAACAGGGGTCCCCTGGCTTCCCTTCTCCTCTAGGTGCTCATGCTTCCTCTGGGAAGCAGGCCCAGATCCCCCTGTCAGGGAAGGTCAGGCCCAGAGAGAACACCAGCTCCAGCCCTGGAAGAGACCACCTTCCTGTCTCTGGCTAAGCTTTTTCTGGACACGAGTCCTGTAGCCAGCAGGGGACGCTGTGGGGCTGGTCCTGGGCCAGCAGTTACTATATGGTAAAGTGTTATTTTGTTATTGCAGTTGTTTGCATTTGAATCTTTTTGTAACTGTAATGTCTGACTTTCAGTGTTGCAAGAATTTTCCCTAATTTCTCTTTTTATTTTTCCTGTAATTCTCTCTCTGTCTTTAGCATAGATTATAGCTTAGTTTAGCTTTAGCATAAGAATAGTTAGGTGTTTGCTTCATTTGATAAAAAGAAATGTCTTTAATCAACATGTCTTTTCAAAGAAGCCCAGGGGAAATGTAAAATTAAATAATAAGTTATGTGAATTAGTTGAGTTAAAGAATAGGCTTCAGATAGAAGTAAGAAGTTGGGACAAATACACAGAGTTTAAAAAGTTATTTAACTTAGAGAATTTTGAAGAGGTCAGAGCTTTTGGAATCTCCAAGGCTCCCTGGAAAGCATCAGTTGATAAACAGACACTCATTTGATTTCTCTAGTTGAGGATGGCTGTCCAGAAAGATGGCACTGAGTTATTGGGAAGAATTTGATGATATCTAGATTGGAAAATCTCTATAAACCTCTATATCCAAACTGAAGAATACATGTGCAGTACTCTGGAATTCCACTAGGTGGAAACAAAGAACAAGTTCAAACAGAAGACAGCCTAACAGCAGACAGATAAGATCTTTCTCTGTAGAGAGAGCAGGTTCTGGATTTCTAAATACGTTTAATGAGATAAATAAACGGATTAGTTTAATAATATAGATATTCAGTTTTTAGGGGTTTTTTTAAATAGACATTAAGAGTTAAATTACCCCTAATTAATCAGGGAAGAAGACTTCTTGGGGGAGGCAGATTTGGTTCTGATTTAGATGGTTTAAATAGTTATTTTAGATTTAGGGTAAATAAATCAACACTCAATATATTTCCTACCTTTCTGTTTCCTTTTCCTGTCCCTGTTCTTTTTGAAATAATATAAATAAATAGGTTTTTTTTTAATTTTAATATTATTTTATTTGGTCGTTTTCATACATTATTCACTGGAAACAAAGATCGTTTTCTTTTCCTCCCCTCCCCTTCCCCCCCCGCACCCCCCCCCCCCCGCCTTTCCCTCTCCCATAGCCGATGCATGATTCCACTGGTTATCACATGTGTTCTTGACTCGAACCCATTTCCCTGTTGTTGGAGTTTGCATTATAGTGTTCATTTAGAGTCTCTCCTCAGTCTTATCTCCTCCAACCCTGTAGTCAAGCAGTTGCTTTTCAGCGGTGTTTTTACTCCCACAGTTTATCCTCTGCTTGTGGGTAGTATTTTTTTTTTTAGATCCCTGCAGATTGTTCAGGGATTGCATTGATACTAATGGAGAAGTCCATCACCTTCGATTGTACCACAATGTATCAGTCTCTGTGTATAATGTTTTCCTGGTTCTGCTCCTCTCGCTCTGCATTACTTCCTGGAGGTTGTTCCAGTCTCCATGGAACTTCTCCACTTTATTATTCCTTTTAGCACAATAGTATTCCATCACCAACATATACCACAATTTGTTCAGCCATTCCCCAATTGAAGGGCATCCCCTCATTTTCCAATTTTTGGCCACCACAAAGAGCGCAGCTATGAATATTTTTGTACAAGTCTTTTTGTCCATTATCTCTTTGGGGTACAAGCCCAGCAGTGCTATGGCTGGATCAAAGGGCAGACAGTCTTTTATCGCCCTTTGGACATAGTTCCAAATTGCCCTCCAGAATGGTTGGATCAATTCACAACTCCACCAGCAATGAATCAATGTCCCCACTTTGCCACATCCCCTCCAGCATTCATTACTTTGCATAGCTGTCATGTTAGCCAATCTGCTAGGTGTGAGATGATACCTCAGAGTTGTTTTGATTTGCATCTCTCTGATTATAAGAGATGTAGAGCACTTTTTCATGTGCTCATTAATAGTTTTGATTTCTTTGGCTGAGAATTGCCTGTTCATGTCCCTTGCCCATTTGTCAATTGGAGAATGGCTTGATTTTTTGTACAATTGATTTAGTTCTTTATAAATTTTAGTAATTAAACCTTTGTCAGAGGTTTTTATGAAGATTGTTTCCCAATTTGTTGCTACCCTTCTAATTTTGGTTACATTGGTTTTGTTTGTACAAAAACTTTTTAATTTGATGTAATCCAGATTATTTATTTTGCATTTTGTAATTCTTTCTAATTCTTGCTTGGTTTTGAAGTCTTTCCCTTCCCAAAGGTCTGACATGTATACTATTCTATGTTCGCCTAATTTTCTTATAGTTTCCTTCTTTATGTTCAAGTCATTCATCCATTTTGAATTTATCTTGGTGTAGGGTGTGAGGTGTTGATCTAAGCCTAATCTTTCCCACACTGTCCTCCAATTTTCCCAACAGTTTTTATGAAATAGTGGATTTTTGTCCCAAAAGCTGGGATCTTTGGGTTTGTCATATACTGTCTTGCTGAGGTTGCTTGCCCCCAGTCTATTCCACTGATCCTCCTTTCTATCTCTTAGCCAGTACCAAATTGTTTTGATGACCACTGCTTTGTAATATAGTCTGAGATCTGGGACTGCAAGACCCCCTTCCTTTGTATTTTTTTTCATTAATTCCCTGGATATCCTTGATCTTTTGTTCTTCCAAATGAACTTTGTTATTTTTTTTCTAAATCAGTAAAAAAAAAATTTTGGAAGTTCCATGGGTATGGCACTAAATAGATAGATGAGTTTGGGTAGGATGGTCATTTTTATTATATTGGCTCGTCCTACCCATGAGCAGTTAATGTTCTTCCAATTGTTCAAGTCTAGTTTTAGTTGTGTGGAAAGTGTTTTGTAGTTGTGTTCATATAGATCCTGTGTTTGTCTCGGGTGATAGATTCCTAAGTATTTTATTTTGTCTTGGGTAATTTTGAATGGGATTTCTCTTTCTAGTTCTTGCTGCTGAGCTGTGTTGGAATTATATAGAAATGCTGATGACTTATGTGGGTTTATTTTGTATCCTGCAACTTTGCTAAAGTTGTTGATTATTTCAATTAGCTTTTTGGTTGAGTCTCTAGGATTCTTTAAGTAGACCATCATGTCATCTGCAAAGAGTGATAATTTGGTCTCCTCCTTGCCTATTTTGATGCCTTCAATTTCTTTTTCTTCTCTAATTGCTACTGCTAGTGTTTCTAATACAATGTCAAATAATAGAGGTGATAATGGGCATCCTTGTTTCACTCCTGATCTTAATGGGAATGGATTTAGTTTATCCCCATTGCAGATGATATTAGCTGATGGTTTTAGATATATACTGTTTATTATTTTTAGGAATGACCCTTCTATTCCTATGCTTTCTAGTGTTTTTAGTAGGAATGGGTGTTGTATTTTATCAAAGGCTTTTTCTGCATCTATTGAGATAATCATGTGGTTCTTGTTGGTTTGCTTGTTGATGTGGTCAATTATGTGGATAGTTTTCCTAATGTTGAACCAGCCCTGCATCCCTGGTATGAATCCTACTTGATCATGGTGGATGACCCTTCTAATCACTTGCTGGAGTCTTTTTGCTAGTATCCTATTTAAGATTTTTGCATCTATATTCATTAGGGAGATTGGCCTATAGTTTTCTTTCTCTGTTTTTGGCCTGCCTGGCTTTGGAATTAGTACCATGCTTGTGTCATAAAAGGAGTTTGGTAGGACTCCCTCTTTGCTTATTATGTCAAATAGTTTGTGTAATATTGGGGTTAACTGTTCTCTGAATGTTTGATAGAATTCACTGGTGAATCCATCAGGCCCTGGGGATTTTTTCTTAGGCAGTTCTTTGATGGCTTGATGGATTTCAATTTCTGATATGGGATTATTTAAGAAAACTATTTCTTCTTCTGTTAGTCTAGGCAATTTATATTTTTGTAAATATTCATCCACATCACCTAGGTTGGTATATTTATTGCCATATAGTTGGGCAAAGTAGTTTTTAATGATTGCCTTAATTTCCTCTTCATTTGAGGTGAGATCCCCCTTATCATCCTTGATGCTATTAATTTGCCTTTCTTCTTTCCTTTTTTTAATTAAATTAACCAGTACTTTGTCTATTTTGTCTGTTTTTTCAAAGTACCAGCTTCTAGTCTTGTTTATTAGCTCAATAGTTCTGTCACTTTCTATTTTATTAATTTCTCCCTTAATTTTTAGGATCTCTAGTATGGTTTTCTTCTGGGGGTTTTTAATTTGTTCATTCTCAAGTTTTTTTATTTGCATTTCCAATTCCTTGGTCTCTGTCCTCCCTAATTTGTTAATATATGCACTCAGGGATATGAATTTTCCTCTAAGTACTGCCTTGGCTGCATCCCATAAGGTTTGAAAGGATGTTTCGCCGTTGTCATTTTCTTCAACAAAATTGTTAATTGTTTCTATGATTTCTTCTCTAACTATCCGATTTTGGAGTATCATGTTATTTAATTTCCAATTAATTTTTGATTTGGGTCTCCATGTACCCTTGCCGATCAATATTTTAATTGCCTTGTGATCTGAAAAGGCTGCAGTTAATATTTCTGCTTTTCTGCATTTAAGTGCCATGTTTCTATGACCTAGTGTATGATCTATTTTTGTGAATGTGCCATGTGGTGCTGAAAAGAAGGTGTATTCTTTTTTGTCCCTATTTATTTTTCTCCATATGTCTATTAATTCTAATTTTTCTAAGATTTCATTCACCTCTTTTACCTCTTTCTTATTTATTTTTTGATTTGATTTATCTAAATTTGATAGTGGTTGGTTCAAGTCTCCCACTAATATGGTTTTACTGTCTAATTCCTCCTTCAATTCTCCTAGTTTCTCTATTAAAAATTTGGATGCTATACCATTTGGTGCATACATGTTGATTAGTGATATTTCCTCATTGTCTATACTTCCTTTTAGCAGAATATATTTACCTTCCCTGTCCCTTTTGATCAGGTCTATTTGTACTTTGGCTTTGTCAGATATCATGATTGCAACTCCTGCCTTCTTTCTATCGGTTGAGGCCCAAAAGGTCTTACTCCAACCTTTAATTCTAACCTTGTGAGTGTCAACCCGTCTCATATGTGTTTCTTGAAGACAACATATGGTAGGGTTTTGGGTTCTAATCCAATCTGCTATTTGTCTGCGTTTTATGGGTGAGTTCATCCCATTCACGTTCAAAGTTATGATTGTTATTTGTGGATTCGCTGGCATTTTGATGTCTTCCCCTAGTTCTGACCTTTCTTCTTTAGCTTTCTCCTTTTGAACCAGTGATTTACTTTAGGTCAGTCCCCCTAGTCCCCTCCCTTGAGATGCTTCCCTTTCTAGCCCCTCCCTTTTTATGCTCCCTTCCCCTCCCCCCTCTCCTTCCCTCCCTTTTTGTACTCCCTCCTCCCTCCCCCTCCTTAATTTTCCTTTCTTTCTTGCCCTAATGGATAAGATAGAATTCAGGATCCCACTGGATCTAGATGTTCTTCCCTTTCAGATTTGATTTCACTGAGAGTAAGGTTTAAGTAATTCCACTTCACGCTCTCTTCCTCTCCTTCTCATATGAGAGTTCTTCCCCTCCCCTTCCCATGTGTATCTTTATATGGGAAAGTTTATTCTATTGATTCCCCCCCTATTTCTTGAAGTTAATCTTAGTATTATCACGGTTCCCCCCTCCCTTTTCCTTTTTTTGCCCCAACTTTCCCCAAATCTTCTTAATTCCCCAATCTTTCCCTATGCATGTTTCTTCTAACTACTCTTATGATGATACAATTTATGAGAGTTACACAAAACATTTTCCCCGCATATTAATATATATAATTTGATGTAAATGTAGTCCTTATAGAAGAGAGTTTGACTTAAAGAGAAAGATAAGATTTATCTCCTTTTCCCTTTCTTTCATATTTACCTTTTCATGTTTCTCTTGCTTTCTGTGCTTGGATATCGAACTTTCCACAGAGCTCTGGTCTTTTCTTAGCAAATGCTTGGAAATCTTCTATTTTGTTGAATGCCCATACTTTCCCCTGGAAGTATATAGTCAGTTTTGCTGGGTAGTTGATTCTTGGTTGGAGACCCAGCTCTCTTGCCTTTCTAAATATCGTGTTCCATGCTTTGCGGTCTCTTAGTGTATTAGCCGCTAAGTCATGTGTGATCCTTATGGGAGCCCCCTTATATCTGAAGCTCTTCTTCTTGGCTTCTTGTAGGATTTTCTCCTTTACTTGGAAGCTCTTGAATTTGGCAATTACATTCCTAGGCGTTGTCTTTTGGGGATTTAGTATAGAAGGTGTTCTATGAATCCTTTCTATTTCTATTTTGCCCCCTTGCTCCAGAACGTGGGGGCAATTTTCTTTTATAATCTCCTGTAGAATAATATCCAATTTGTTGTTTACCTCTGGTTTTTCTGGGAGACCGATGATACGGAGATTTTCTCGTCTTCCTCTGTTCTCCAGGTCCGTGACCTTCTCAGTGAGATATTTTATGTTTTCTTCCAATTCATTAATTATTTGGGTTTGCTTTATTGATTCTTGCTGTTTTATCATCTCACTTTCTTCGAGGTGCTTAATTCTGGTCATTAGGGACTGGTTTTGCTTTTCAGCCTTGTCTGCCCTTCTATTGGATGCTTCGAGTTCTTTTTCCAATTGAGCAGTCTTATCTGTCAGACAGCTGATCTCTTTTCCCATTTTTCTTTCCAGAAGGTTTCCATCTTTTGGATAAGTTCCAGTTTGAGATCTTCCAGAGCTTGTTGATAGTTTCCATTTTGGGAGGCGTGTTCTGAATTTTTTTGGATTTCCTCCTCATTCTCCTCTTTTCCTTGGGTACTTCCACCATAAAAGTTTTCAATAGTCACTTTTTTCCCTTTCTTCCTGGAGGCTTGATTTTGGGCCATGTGAGCCATCCCTTTGGTGGTTTTATTCCCCTTTCCTTTTTGGTCTGGGGTCTGGGTTATAAGAGGGGTTTTTCTGTGAATTTAGGTTGCTTCAGACTAGTTCTTCCCAGCCTCCGAGCCCAGGTATTCAGCTCCGCCCAGATAATCAGCCCGCGTTGTTCAGCGCAGCCCGCCCCAAGTCCAGTTCCTCTGGATTCTCCAGTGAAAGCGTCCTGAGACGTTTTTTCCTGGCAGTCCCCAGATCCCAAGGACCCTGGAGTGCCCCCCCAGACAGAGACGCTCCCCACTCACTCGCTGTCCCGGTGAGCGCTCAGGTAGCTCACTCTGGTTTAGTGGGGGAGGTGGGGTGGGGGAAGGGCGGCTCAGTTCACTTTTCTGTGCAAGCTTTTCCTTCTTATTTTAGTGTGGAAATGTTCAAGCCCCACGTACCTTTGCCTCTGTGGGGTACTGGGGAGTCCTTCTGTTCCTCCAAAGGTGATTTTATGCTCCTTTGATGTAGTCTATTTCGTTCGGTGCCGGGGAGAGGAAGTGTGTGGAGTCTAGATTGCAGCCATGATTACCCGGAAGTCCTTCGAGTACCTCATTTCTTGTCTTCAGAAGTGATTGGGCCTGAATCTTCGGGCTGAACCAAGAAGAGGAACACCACTCCAGACTGGGCTAAATGAGCTCCTCCCTCCTCCAACACCAGGAAGGCGCTCCCAATTTATTTTAAACAATGCCAGACATAAAATTCTGTTTCTAGCCACTGCTCCCTCCTACCCACTCAGAACTCCCTTTCTTATGAAAGACTTTTATCAATTCCCCATTAAAAATGAATTTAACCAGGAGGCCATTGAGAGAAGGACTAGAAGAGTCACAATGATGGCCACTTTTGCCCTTCACCCCACAACCAAAGACCAAGCATACAGAATGCCCACACTTTAGGGATGAAGCTTTCCAAAATACAGCAATGATGGGATGACCCAATTTAATGGAACCTGGTGAATCCTAGTGAAAGGATTTAAAAAAAGGAAATGAAAGGACGCCCATTAGAGTGAAATCCTTTGCAGCTCCCTCAGCCCCCCAAGAGCAGTCCAGTGGTCAGGGCTGCTGGACCAGAGCCCTGGGGAGCCCTCTTTTCTGCCTAGGAACTGTAAACAGGGTTCGATCTCTCCTGATGCCAAGAGCTCTGCTCTGCTAGTGCCTTTCCTTCCCCGTAGCTCTGAACCCAATCCTCCCATCCATGGACAGTGCATCAGTCCTGCACTCAGTGCCAGCAGAGGAGTCCCTGCCATCTCCTGATCAGTTATCGGACTCCCCAACCTTCTCTGGAAGCTGCTGATGATTCAGGGGCCCCTGTTGGGCTCACTTGAGCTGGACTGCACTCCATCTTCACGCCGGTGTGGCAGACCTCAGAGCTCTCCTGAAGACCTCTTTGGGATTTCATGTCGTCCTTCCCTGGGTTCCGGCCCTCCAGCTTTCCTTTGGAGCCTCTATTTGGAAATTGTTTGGGGGAACCTTTGGGAGTGCTTATGTAGATAATTGCTTTTACTGCCTGCCCTTTGATACAGCCATGCAAGTGAGGGCCAGGCAGGGATCCCTGTCTGTGGCTGAGTGTGGGGGGGGGGGCAGGCCCAGCCCAGGGAGAGGGATAAAGGAAGAGGGAGGCTCTGGGAGCCGAAAGCTGTAGGTCAAGGGAAGGCTCTAGATTTGGGGTGAACAGAGCAGCCAGCAAGGACCTGGGGAGTTCCTGAGGCTTAGCTACAAGCCTGGCATGAATGAGGCTTCTATAGGCAGTAGTTGACCCTGTGGGGCTGGTCCTAGGAAGGCAGAGGGGCACTGAGGACTCCTGGGGGAGGCCAAGACGCCCCAAGACCCAGAGAGAGAGGCTGTCCCCATGGGACCTGGGACCCAGAGTCAGGAGCTAGAGCAGGATTAAGTAAGCCCAGGTACAAGGTAGATTTGCATCCAGCCCCCACAGCCGTCCCAGCCACGATCACAGGGTTTCAGGGTGAGGATGAGGGACCAGGAAGAGCCCAGGCCCAGGCATGAGCTCTTTGGGGAGCAGAGCTCTTGGGGCCTCTGCACCATGGCCTGACCTCTCATCTGGGTGTCACTGCTCACCTTCTGCTCAGGTCAGAACTGAACTCCACTTGTCCCTGCTCCTCCATCCTAGCCCTTGCCTCCTATAAGGATCTCAAAGCACCTTCTTGTTCAGTCATTAATGAGTTGCTCTGTTTACAGGCTCCCTCTCCCAGCTGGTGCTGACTCAGCTTCCCTCTGCCCCAGCCTCCCTGGGGAGCACAGGTAGACCCACCTGCAGCCTGAGCACTCAGCACAGCACCTACAGTATTCAGTGCTTTCAGCAGAGCCCAGGAAAAGCCCCTTGAATATCATGTGGGTCAAGAGCGATGGAGATGGAGAAAAGGGCGCTGGGACCCCGGAGTGCTTCTCGGGCTCCAGCTCTGGGGACGATCCATTCCTGTCCATCAGCAGCGCCCAGCCAGAGGAGGAAGCCCAGCACTGCTGTGGGACAGGCCTAACCATTGGCCATGTTTGTGAATATCCACAGGGACCCGTTCAGTGTAGACACTCACTGCCCAAAGCCCCCCAACTGTCCCCTCCTATATCTTAATAGTTGGATCTGACTGCTTCTCCTGAGTTTCAACATTCATTGTTTATAGACCTCCTTGTGCAGGTGGTGCCAGACCCCTCCAGGGCGTTTCCCTTCCACAGTCACTCAGAGGGTCCCAACAGCTCACAGCAGCTCCTGCCAGGGCTTCCCCTCCTGCCATAGTGAGCAGAATCCGGTCTAATGACAGCAGAGAGCAAAGAGCCGATTCCTCTGGGAAGGGCTGCCAGGCTGAGCTGCTGGGAAGCCTCCGACCCAGGAAAGGCTGAGCAAAGGCAGCACCCATTCCAGACCTCCCCCAGCCAGGCTTCCATTAAGGCTCATCTCAGAGAAGGAGAAAGTCCAAAGGCATGTTGTGTGTTGTAGAGAAAACGGAGTGCGGAGCAGGGGATGGGCTCAGACCACCCTCATCACTGACTTTCTTGGTCCTCCAGAAAGAGAAAGAGAGGAGGCCCATCTTGGTCTGGAAAATGGTGGGAGAAATGGAGGGCTGTTCTTGGGGAAGAAGGACATGGACTGCTGCTGCAGCAGGAGGCTGCCTTGGAAGTAATGATGACAATAAGAAAAAGACCTTTTATAGTCTTAAATTGTGTAGAACACTTTGCAAATGTCATCGCATGAGGCCAATCACAGCCCCTGGGGAGGGTGCTATCATTATGCCTCATTTTCAGATGACAAAACTCAGGTAGATAGAGGTGAACTGACTTGACCAGAATCATACAACCTTTCAATGCCTGTAGCAGCACTGAATGGTTCTCCCAGTTAGATTCTCCCTATCATAGGTACAATCTTTCACGAGAACATTTGTATGCGTGAGCCCTATTATATTTTTACTTAAGCAAGGTACCAGATGAATACCCTAGCTCAAAACAACCACTTTTTCAGGCTTCTCATGAGTATAGTTGAGCTGCCTTGACATGATGTATGTTGAATATATCTATATCTATATCTATATCTATATCTATATCTACATCTACATCTATATCTATATCTATATCTATATCTATATCTATATCTATATCTATATCTATATCTATACCTATATCTATATCTACATCTACATCTACATCTACATCTACATCTACATCTACATCTATATCTATTTCTATATCTATATCTATATCTATATCTATATCTATATCTATATCTACATCTACATCTACATCTACATCTACATCTACATCTATATCTATATTTATATCTATATCTATATCTATCTATGTTGAATCTTGAAAACCGGGACATATTTCCATTGGGAGTTGGCCATTGATGCTGAGACATGGCATCCTTTCAGCCCATGTATATGGATGTGCTTTCAGTTGAAGGGCTGTTCAATTAGAATTTTTTTAAATTTTGCTTTTCCAACTACAACATACTAGGTCAGCCATTTATAATATCGATTTGGTGCTGGTAAATGTTCAAACTAGATTCATAAATGCACTGTAATATTTACACAAATTAGAAGGCAAATTGCAATTACTCAGTTTAAAGATTTCATTAATTGCAGTCAACCAAAGTTAGCTCCGCAGCTTATCTCAGTTATGACTATAATACAGTACAGGTAAATTAAGTGTGTGTATACTGTAATCGTGCCATTTTTATTATTGAAGCATTTGTGAACTAGAGTAATAATACCCTAAACATGAGAGTTTATAAGGATGCTTATTAAGACCAACTACTTGTTACCTATACACCAACCTAATGATGAAATGTTTGTGACTTATCCAAAATTGCACTGAGGGCAGGAAGAGCCAGTAAACATTCTCAGGCATCAGATGACCCTCAGTGTGCACCAAACATCTTGACATTGTGTAATATGTGCCAAGAGTACCCATCATGATCCTTTGCAACAAGGACTCAATGTCATAAATGTCACAATAAAACAGACTCTTTTTTAGTTTGAAAAAATTTGAACACAGGTCTTCTGGAATTCAAATCCAGGATTCTCTCCACTGGGACCCCTGGGTGACATCACCATCTGACTTTGGGGGGTTCCCAAGGATCTCCTGTCCCACCACTGTGGCACCATCCCTTCATATGGGTCTCCTCCTCCCTTCCCAAGTCAGTCTCTCTCTTGCTCTCTTCTCCCCATTCTCCAGTCTCTCTCTGAGCATCCTTTACTGCTCACTAGCCCTGAGGCTGTCCTTCATTGCCCTCTACTGGAGGCTGGGAAGCTTCAGCTGAGCCCTGAGCAGGAGACCCAGGAGTTCACCCAAACTGTGAAGCTCCTGGTATTGAGGAGGACTTCTCTGGGAGGGTCAGGGACTTGTACCTGCAGCCAATAGCTATTGAGGACTCACCAACATGCTCTGGGCTCTCTTGACCTACCACATGTGACAACGTTGTCCAGACAATGGGATGGGACCCAAGGGACCATGTATTCAGTCCAGTGACTCCTGACCAAGAAAGGCAGCCCTGGAGAAAGGTCTGGGACCTTCATCCCACCTCCTGCATTCCCTGAAATTCCCTTAATTTCCCTCTGGGTCCTGGGGATTTCCCTGAGTCTTGTGCTTGCCTTTTTCTACTGGTAATGGCTCAGGCTCCCACTCTGCTCTGTTTTCCTCACTGTAAAGGATCTAATGAATGAATGAACAGAATCCATATGTACAAAATGATATTCATTGAGGTAACATAGAAAATGAAGAGATTCCAATTATTTCCACTCAACATCTAGGGACTCATTCTCTCCCCTCTACAGTCTCACCCCTTGGGGAGATTGGGCTCCAACTGGAAGCACTTCGGACTTTAAGTCCATCCCCCTTAGTTTCCTTCCAAATCAGGTCTGGCCCAGGCTCAGTCCTCTCCCCAAGGACCACTGACCTGGCTCTCTGGGCTCCTTTCTTGCTGCTAGTCTGGCTACAATTCTGGCCTGGCCTCTGCTGCTCTGTCCCTCAGCAGCTCCTCATTCCTATCTGTTGAACCTCAGCAGCAGTAACTCTCCCTGATGGCCTTCAGGTAACACAAGAAATAACAACCTCAAAGGACAGAACAGATCTGCTCCTTCCCAGGCCAACTCCTGGCCTCCCATGGGGAAGTCTGTGTCCTGCCTCCATCCTGGGGCTCCCAGCACCTCCATCCTCACCCCCATCCAGGGAGGAAGAACAAGAGCCCCCGAACCTCTTTGGCTGAGGATGCTGGGGATTGGCTCCCTGCCTCTGGCTCCTCAGCCAGTAACAAAGGTTCGCTTTTCCCCCATCTGTCAGGGGAGGGAAGCGGTGACAGAACATGGGCCCAGGCTCCATCTGGGAGCAGGAAGGAAGCATTTCCTTCCTTCTGGTTCCCATGGGAGCAGGCAGTCCAGGGTGGGGAGGTGGAATGGCTTCACCTGCAACCACTGAGCATGTTCCTCCTCCCTCCCCTCCCTGGCTTTGGGTCTAGGCAATAACCAGCTGATCTGATGCACTCAGAGCCAGTGTAGGAGGAATGAGACCCCAAGTGGGAGGAAGAAGCCTCAGAAACCTGAGCCTAAGGGCCCCAGACTCAGCCGAGAGGATGCCCAAAGACCACTGATGAATGCCCAGTGAGGGGCTGCCCAAGCATCTGCCAGGGAAGCAGGGTAATTCCTTGGGACCCCGAGGGACCAGGAGATGGTAGTCCTTCCAGAGTGGCCTCTCAGAGGCAGGGAGGAGTGTGCTGTCACCCTGCTCTACCTAAGGCCAAGAACAGTGCCTAGGATATAGCAGAGGACCAAATAGATGCTTCATTGATCCATTGATTGGCTGAACATCAGAGATGCTGTGACCTCTGAGAGGGCATGTAGGGGGAGCCCAGAAGGCCTGGAAGCTGAGCCCAGCTGGGCCTGGGGAGCTCCATGAGGATGGCAGACAGGACAGGCTGGCCTGGCCCAGAGAGCAGAGTTTCCTGTAGGTCCAGGAGCCCCAGCAGGCTGGGATGGGGCAGTGGGCAGGGGCTGGGCTCTGGGAAGGCTCTATGGCCCAGGAAGCAGAACTTTTGCTCAGCGAGAGGCCAGGGATTCTAGCCCTGGAACCCGAGCCTGGATCAGTGCCTGCTAGCAGAGTGTGATGAGTGCAAGAGGCCAGACCATGGAAGAGGCTGAGGACAGGGTCTGTCTGGGTGCCTCAGGCTGGGGCTCAAGGGAGGCTCCACCTCCCTTGACATAAGAGGTAACAGGGACCTTCCTCTGCCTGGGGTCCTGAGCTCTGCCTCCTTGTGGCCTGGATGTGGGTCCTGTAGCCAGCAGGGGATGCTCTGGGGCTGGTCCTGAGCAGGCAGGGTGGGCCTGGGGAGCCTGGAGCAGTTGGGGGAGGGGGAGCCCAGCTGGCTGTGCCTGTGGTTGCTCTGAGCCCCGTGATCAATCCTGTGTGACATCTCAGTTGGGCTGGGCCACATGACCCCTAGGACTCCCCCTGCATGAAGGGCTGCCCCCCCTGGGAACTGGAACCCCAAGAAAGGGTGCAGGTGGGGTCTAGAGGAGGCTGGAGCAGAACCAGATTTGCATCAATCCCCTCCTGCCCATCAGTCACCATCACGGGGTAACCAGGAGAGAATAAGAGGCAGCTGAGAGAGGCCAGACTCAGCTGGGAGCTCTTTGAAGCTGAGCTCTCGGGTCCTCTCGCCATGGCCTGGCCTCTCCTCTGTCTCTCACTGCTCTCCTTCTGCTCAGGTCAGGACCATCCCAGACCTCCCCTTTGGCCTCCTCCTCCCTCCCTGTTCCTGCCTCTCAGGAGGATCTCAAAGCACCTTCTGGCTTTCTCCTTGTTCACAGTCATTAATGAGTCTCTCTGTTTGCAGGCTCCCTCTCCCAGGATGTGGTGACTCAGCCTCCCTCTGTGTCTGCATCCCTGGGGAGCTCGGCCAGACTCTCCTGCACCCTGAGCAGTGCGTCCAGTAGTTATGATGTTGGTTGGCACCAGCAGAGCCCAGGAAAGCCCCCTCGGTCCCTCCTGTATGTCACCAGCAGTGGAGGTACAGGCAGGGCCGACGGGATCCCTGAGCGCTTCTCTGGCTCCGGATCTGGGACTAACCGATTCCTGTCCATCAGCAAAGTCGAGCCCGAGGATGAAGCCGATTATTTCTGCCAGTCGTATCACTACCCTGGTGGTAGCTTTGGTTATACACAGTGATGCATTCAGTGAGGAAGTGGGACAAAAACCTCCTGGTCAGGCCTGCAGCAGCTTCTTGCTTGTCCCCTGGCTCCTGAGCAAGGCCAGGGTGCTCCTAGGGGAGAGTCAGATGTTCTGTCTCTCCCTGCTTTCTCTTTGTCCCTGCTAGAGCTCCCTCTGTCTCTGCCAGTCTCTGTGTCTTTGTCTCTCTGTCTCCCTCCACATCTGTCTGTCTGTCTTTTTTTTCTGGCTCTTTCCTTCTTTCTCTGTGTGTGTGTCTATTTCATCCAGGCAGCAGTGACTTGCCCAAGGTCACATAGACTAAAGCTGAAACTCAGGTCTTCTCACCCCATCACCAGTACTTCCCTCGATGTCCCAGCCTCCTTTGAGATGACCAAGACACCAGAGGAGTGTATTTAGTTGAGCCTTCAGGGCTGAGGATTTGTCTGGTGGAGAACAGCTGAGAGGAAGCTCCCTGCCATGCTCTGGCTGTGACCCAGTTTGCTCTCAGGGAATTGAATCTTGTTTGTATGAGGGGATCCCTTGAACCCCTGCCAGTGCTCATGAGTCCATGACCAGAGACACCCTCCAGGGGATAAAAAGGGGAAATGAAGATATCCGGAAGGAAATGGGAAGAGAGGAGACAGAGGCAGCTGCTGACAGTCGCTGCGCCATGATGTACACCTTGTGGCCAAGAGTCTACACGTCTACAAGCCTTGACAAGCATCTGCTGAGGAGAGGCTGAATCCTGAGGACGAGAAACCCAGCCCAGAGTCTGGAAAATCAGCGGCATCATGGTCAGGACTGTGCAGGGGCTTTGAGGGCCTCTCTATGGCCAGGCCAGTGTTGAGTCTATTCAGGTCTGCTTAGAAGCTGGTGCCACGTGACAAGAGAGAGAACGTGTCTTCCGGTGTAGCCTCGTCTGCCCAGCTTGGTGCGAACCCCATCCAGGTCTCTTATTCCCATTGTAATGGCTGAAAATTTTAGGCTTCTGGGAGAGGTTATGAGCAACTGTATTTGGTTAAAATGTGGCTACAGGATTTATGTAATATTGAACAATGGCCGCCAAGGAATTTACTTATGAAATTCCTAAAATGAAGCACTCAAGTCAGAATGCAGTTTATGGAGGTTTAATCACACTGGGAGTAGGGAAAGGAGAGGGAGAGAAGGAGAGAAGAGAAAAGGGAAAGGGGCTACTCAACCTCTGACCAAGGCAGAGGGAGTTTTAGGCCCAAAGGGCCAAGGTGGAAAGAATCAGTCCTTAACTCACGTGAGTGATCTGAAGGCAAGCTGTCTGCGGGCGTCCTCCCTGTCCAAGCTCCTAACACCAACTCCCATCTAGCTCTCTCCACAGGAAGTGAGCGAATTCCAGAGGCTGTTCCCTACCTCACTTCCTGTGTCTCACAAATGCCAATGGTTGGCTCTAGCTTGGCTTAGGACAGCCCAGGTGGGCAGTTAGTTATTTCTGATTTGTCATTGACTCGCACATGCCCGTGTAGTGAGGGTGTGCACATTTTTTGGGTGCTAGACCAAGATGGAGACTTTTAAAATTCACAATCCCCCCTGATGATGATTGGGAGACTAGTCTCCCCAATTGATCACTAAACATAAGCATACTACACCCCAAAAATTTCTAACTGTAAGTGTATACAAAAAAAATTTTTTTTTACCCACTAAGAGCAAAATTATAATAGTTGTAAATATGGGGAAATAGAGGAGAGAGAAGGACAGCAAACCAATGTTTTGCTGGGCGCATTGACAAAAGCCAATTAGGGGGCAGTCCCCTTTGGCATAAGAGTGTACATTCAAAAATGTTCAATCAACCACACCCCAAGGTTCATTCTGGATCTTCCTGTAGTGAAAAGGTTTAGATATCTTTCTGCAAACAGTTCATTCTCTGGATTCAGTTAGTTAGCAAGCTTCTTCTCTGAAGATTTATCTCTCGAACAAAATTTAAATCTTGGATTTGATGAAATACAATCCCCCCTGAAGAAAGTGTTGAAAAAACACTGAGTCCAGCTGAGGATTCAAGTTTTAGTTGTGGGGGTGTGTGAGTTAATTAAAAAGAAAAACAAAACAAGATGAAAATAAAATAAAAAATCAAATCAAAAGAAGAAAAAGGGAAAAAATTAAAGGAAAAATATAAACCCTTTATATATGCATATTTATATTAAAAAATAATTCAAAATCAGTATCAAAAATCAAAAAAATCTATGTATACAAAATTTGAGAAAGCAAGAATTAAAAAAAAATTTTTTTTTCCACAGGCCCCTGTATTAGGGTCCAGTTAAGTAATTTCTAATCCCACAAGTCTGTAGGACAGAATGCAGCATATTTTTCTTCCCCATTTGCAGCCAAGGCTACAGGAAGTTGCCATACTATAGGAGAGAAAAAAGAGGACCAGATTTTTTTTTATATCTAGGGAAGTGTTATTCCCTCATCTGATTTTACCTTTGTTCTCAGGGATGGATGGAGCCAGGATGGTAGCCAACCTTAGGTACTTGTCTGTAGGTATTTTCACAAAGAGTGTGGATACAGGGAAGGCCTACATCTTAACGTCTGTCAAGTGTCGCAACCCCGAGTCTCACACTAGGTTCAAGTCCTTAGTATTGGCTTAGAAATGCATTAATTCTACCTGGATTGGTCTTTGATTTTTAGACCTGTGAGCTCTTTTGGCATTATCCAGGTTATCTCTGTGCTCCTTGTTTGATCTCGTTCCTAGAATCAGACACAAACATTAATCATAGTCCCACAACAATTATCAATAAATGGCAGGTTCCCATAGTCTAAAGCTGTTTGGGTGCGTATTAATAATAACAGCAAGTATATATATTTAAACTAATATTGTAGAATAAAATTAATATTGATCATATGTACCTTAAGTACATAGAAATGAGAAAAAGGGAAAAATAAAATAATGTAAAAATAATAATAATAATAAAATAAGTGTTACAAGGGAATCACTTTAAAAGACTGATATATATTAATTTAAGGTCGCCAAGGAATTCAGCTATGTAATTCCTAAATGAAAACTCAAGTCAGCAGTCAATCTTTTATGGAGTTTAATTACAATAGGAGGAAGAAAGGAATTAGAGATAGAGAGAGAGAAAAAGGGAGAGAAGGGAATAGGGCTTAAATATCCCTTCTGTTTAGGCTGGGCCAAAAGGCCCAAGCCCTTAGATAGCTGGGGCAAAGAAAAGAGATCAATCCCTATCACTCACGTGACCAAAATGGAGAAACAGTCTCAGAGGCCCCCACCTTCAGCTTCCTTCAGAGCAAGCTTCTCAGAGCAGACACCGCAACCACTCCGGCCAACTCCTCAACCACCCCCGAGTCTTCAGACCCCCCTGATCTTTAAGGAAACCATCCAAGTTGCCTCCCCTCAGTTCTCACATCTACCAATCACTGTCCATCAATTTCCCTGTGCCAATGGAGGCTCTAGCTTAACCCAGGACCGCCCAGAGGCTTTGCACATGTCTGTTGAAGGTCATATTTTCAAATGATTAAATCTTTGCTCCTTTGCTACAGCCCTTTCTAAATCCTGTTAACCTGAGTAGGGTAGAGATTGGAATAATTAAATTTTGATCTAGGCTGCAGCCCTTACTCAATCCTGTTAGGACTGAATAGGGTGGAGATTGATTCCAAGTATCTCCATTGTATCAATTCTAAAATCAATCATGACTCAAAGAAATTCCTGTTCTATGCTTAAGCATAGGTCAAAGTCCTTTCCATTGTTCAGCAAAAGGTTTCTGTCCTAAAGTAATCTTAAGAAGGGAAGAGAAGGAACCTCCCATGCCAATGAGGTTCCCATTCCAAGACTATCAGTAAGAAATTTTCCAAGTATGAAATATCCCAATGGTGAAATTTCCAACATTTATAAGTCTAAGGAATTTTGAGGTTTACATAAGGAAAAGAGAAAAAAGGAAAAAAGGAAAAAAAATTAAATTTAGGAATTCAATGTGTCAAAAGCAGAATAAAACAGTTCCACTTGTCAATGGGTAGTTATCTCCAATGCATGTATAGGATACAGTCAATCAGTCTGAACAGAAGATGCTCTCTTTACATGAGAACAGTGAATCCAAGAGTCCTTTTCTCCAACCTTTATAGATGTTGGAGTAGTTAACAATATTTGGAATGGTCCTTCCCAGGAAGGCTGGGTTGCTCCTGTATTCTGGAAGTTCTTTATATACACGTTGTCTCCTGGGTTCAGGTCGTGAAGTGAGAAGTCTAATGGTCCAGCTTGTACTGCAGCTCCAGATTCATGTAGCTCACGCAGTTTGTGCTGTAACTCCTGTATATAGGAAGCAATAGTAGTATCTCCCCCTAATAGCAATGTATAAGCCGGGGAGAAAGGCTTAGCCTGTATAGGTGGATGTCCAAAAAGCATCTCAAATGGTGAAATATGTAAGTCTCCTCTAGGCCTACTTCTAAGATAAAATAGGGCCAAAGGGAGAATTTCAGGCCATTTTAAATGGGTCTCAGTGCATAATTTGCCAATCATAGTTTTAAGTTCTTTGTTCATCCTCTCAACTTGGCCTGAACTCTGGGGATGATATGGAACATGGAATTTTGGAGTTATCCCCAAGCAAGAATATATCTGGTTTAGAACAGAATCAGTAAAATGACTCCCCCTATCGGAATCAATACGTGCTGGTAGGTCAAAGCGAGGAATAATTTCTTTTAAAAGCACCTTAGCAACAAAAGCTGCTGTGGCTCGGGCTGTAGGAAATGCTTCCGGCCATCTGGTCAGTTGGTCTACTATGACCAAACAAAATTTATATTGTCCAGCCTTTGGCATCGTTATAAAATCTATCTTCAGGTGCTCAAAAGGTGTGTAAGCCAGAGGGCGTCCACCAAAGGCTTTACCACGAAAGGCATGTTGGTTATATGCCTGGCAGGTAGGGCAGGCTGAACACACTTTAGAGGCTATGGTAGTTATACCAGGGGCTATCCATACTCTCTTAACAGAGTCCACGATGCCCTGGGTACCAAAGTGGCCATTATTATGAACAGATTGGCAAATTTGGTGATAGAAACTTCTAGGGAGCAGGGGTTTTCCTTCAGATGACACCCAGACTCCATTGATCTGTTTTGCTTTGAATTTCTGTTTCCATTTTTCCACTTCCTTCTCATCATAGGAAAGTGATAAATTTGAGTCATCAGTAGTTGTTAATGTTAGAAGTAATTCAGCACCTTCTATGGCTGCTAGCTTTGCAGCAGCATCTGCTCAGTCATTTCCCCTAGAGACAGGGTCGGTGCCACCTGTATGGGCTGAGCAATGAACTACAGCTAGGGCTTCAGGCAGCTGAAGAGCAGAAAGGACTTCATTAATAATTTCAGCATTAGCTATGGATTTTCCAGCTGAGGTTAAAAATCCTCTCTGGAGCCATAGCATCCCGACTGAGTGACAAATGCCAAAAGCATATCTAGAATCCGTATAAATTGTTGCCTTTTTATCCTTGGCAATTATACAGGCATGTTTCAGAGCTATGAGCTCTGCTCCTTGAGCACTAATGTTAGAAGGTAATGAGGCTGACCACTCAGTGGCAAATTCTGAGACTACGGCAGCTCCACTATAGCGTATGCCATCCCTCATGAAAGAAGAACCATCAGTAAATAAGATCAGGTCTGAGTTCTTTAAGGGAGTGTCCAAGAGATCATCTCGAGGCTTTTCTGCCATGGACACTAGTGTTTCACAACTGTGTAATGGTTCTCCTGAAGTTGGTAAGTCTGGAAGCAAGGTGGCAGGATTAAGCGTTGAACAGCGTTTCAAAGTAATATTTTCATTATTTAGCAAGGTTATTTCATACCTTGTAATTTGCTGATCAGAAAATGCCTGTGTTCTCTGTCTTAGCAATAATGCTTCTACCTCATGTGGACACATAATTGTCAATGGGCATCCTAATACTAGATCAACGGTTTTTGTCACTAGTAAAGCAGTAGCAGCCACTCCTCTAAGGCATGGTGGTGCTCCTGAAGCTATTGGGTCCAGCTGGGCTGAATAATAAGCAACTGGACGCTGAGAAGGCCCCAGAGTCTGAGTTAAAACGCCTGAGGCTACTCCTCTTCGCTCATGTACATACAAAGTAAATGGCTTGTTGTAATTTGGGATGCCTAGAGCAGGAGCAGATAGGATAGCCTTTTTTAGCTCTGATAGAGCTGACATGTGTTCAGGCTCTAATTTGAGGGGTTCAGGGACTGCATCCCTTGTTAGTGCTATAAGAGGTTTAGTAATTTCCCCATAGCAAGGAATCCATTGTCTGCAAAACCCTGTTGCTCCCAGAATTGCTCTTAACTCTTTTTTAGTAGTAGGAGCACTCAATTTTTTGAATATTCTCAATCTGCTTGGGAGAAATTGAGCGGGCACCAGCTGTCAGAATGAACCCCAAATATTCTACTTTGGGGAGACACCACTGAACTTTATCCTTCGAGATCTTATGACCTCTTTTGTGTAATTCCAAAAGAAGGTGTTTACTATCTTCCTGACATGCTTATGCATCCACAGAAGCCAAGAGTAGGTCATCTACATATTTTATTAATTTGCTGTTTCTAAATTTTATATTATCTGTATCTTGTCCCCAAATTTGTGCAAATAAGGTCGGACTTTCTACATAACCCTGGGGCAGACGACTCCAGGAATATTGTATGCCATTCCAGGTGAAAGCAAAAATATGCCTTGAGTTCTCATGTATGGGTATAGAGAAGAAGGCTGAGCACAAGTCTACTACTGTAAAGTATGTAGCTGTGCTAGGAATAGAAGAAATAATAGTATTGATATTGGGAACTATGGAGTGTCTCTTTATAACGTGATTGTTCACAGCCCTCAAATCCTGTACGAATCTATAGAGGCGTTTGCCATTGGGCCCCCTTTTTGGTTTTTTAACGGGGAGGATGGGCGTGTTGTATTCAGATTTACAAGTGAAAATTATTCCTTGGTCAATTAAATAATTTATTATTGGGGTAATGCCCTCCATTGCCTCCTTGGAAAGAGGATACTGAGGAATGCAAGGAGGTGGGCTAGATTTAGTTTTTATTTGCACGGGAGTAGCTGATTTAAGTAAGCCTACATCAGTAGAAGATGTGGCCCAAAGAGACTCTGGTATATCTGAAGGTATTTCAAAGGTGGGAGGCTCCTTTGCCTCCTGGCTCTCTGAGAGAAATACAGGGAGTAAATTTCCTCGGGCACTTCTAAAGAGAGGGAGCCATCTGGGGCGCACATTATTGTGGCTTGTAATTTGCATAGCAAATCTCTCCCCAGCAAATTTGTGGGAGATCCAGGCATTAAAAGAAAAGAGTGCTCAACAGTTAGGGGTCCCACACATACCATGCAAGGAGAAAGTTTTGGGACCTTTAACGGTTTTCCTGAAACACCTACTACATTTAAAGAGCCAATAGAATCACATTTCTCATCTGGTTTGCTTACTAGAACTGACCTAGATGCTCCGGTGTCTAAAAGACAGTCATAGTATGAATTTCCTACCTTTAAAGTGACATGAGGTTCCTTACTGTTCGGGGGGGAATATATAGGGATTATTGGCATTAAAATATCAGGGTCTGGAAAATCAAAGGTCTCATTCTTTGATTCCAAGGCCCTCGCCCCCCCTTCACACCTTCATAAAGATGCTTGGGCAGTTTTTTGGGACCCTCCACGCTGTTGGGGTTGTTCACCCTGAGTGTAGCGTGGTCGAGCTCCATTTCTTATATATTGTTGTTGGGCATTTTTTGGGGTAGTATCATTTTCTGTATTTTGAGCACCGTCATTTTGATTGGCATTGTGGTTCCTATAGTTATTATTCCTAAAGGTGTTATTATTTCTTTTTTCCCGTAGCCTGCTCCTACAGACTATCATTGCATGGCCTCTCTTCCCACAGAAGAGGCATATTAAGGGGTTTGTTAATGATCTATCTGTGGATTCCTGCAAAGGGGCCATGGTCTCTCCCTTACTTTTCAATTGTTCCTTTAAAATTTCAATTTCTTTTTTTAAGTCTGCCACTGATGTATTGTGTGTCTCAGGTTTTTTTGTACGATTCTTATAGGCATATGTTGCTACTTTCCTCAGTTCGTCAAGGTCCATAGACTCCCAGTTGGGACAGTTGGTTTCAAAGTAGTCTTTTACTGCTGAACAACAATTCCTAACGAATTGTCTGCGTATATGTTTAATGTCCTTTTCTCTGGTCAAATCAAGGTCCATATATGTATGTCCTATGTCAATGAGTCTGTCCATAAAGTGGGAGGGCGTCTCATCAATTTCCTGTCGGGATTGTTCAAATTTTTCCCATGCATCAGGGCTATCAGAGCAGTCTCTCATGGCTTTTAATAATGCTTCTCTGGCCAGGACTAGTTTTGTGTGATCCTGTATAATATTGGGGTTCCAGTGTGGATCTACAGTTGGCCAGTGATGAGCTCCTCTACCACTTTTCTTATTAGCTAGAGAGATGACATTATTTTTCTCTCTCTTTGTCAGAAATGTATCTAACAAATTCTCCACATCCAACCAAGAAGGGTCAAAGTTTCTGAATATATTTTCTAATTTTTCTATAACCAACATTGGTTCTGCCTCAAATGATTGAACATTGTGCTTGAATTTTTCTAAATCATCAGGTTTAAAAGGTGTATAGTGTCTTACAGACACCAAGTTCCCTTCTTTATTAAAGGTGGGTACTTCCCTCAATGGAAATAAACTTCTGTCTAAACTATCTGGTGTTACTGTTTCTAGGCTACTTGCTCCATTTTTAATGTTAGGATTATTGGCAGTTGGAGCATGGGGGTTGGACATTAGAGCATGAGTGGAGGGGAGGGCAGGGGGAAGGGCTGGGACAGGAACAGGGGGTGGGGCTGGAGCATGAGCATGGGTGGGGGGAAGGGCAGGGGGAGGATCCGGGGCTGAGGAGGCAGGGTAAGAGGCATGAATGGAAGGAGGAACCAGGGTGGGAGGGGCAAGAATGGCAGGGGGAAGGGCTTGGTGGTCAGGATGGGGAGGAGCTGGTTGGTGTGAAGGGGCTTCTATTTGAGCCAAATCGTTTTGGGCAGGGTTGGTCAGGGAATCTGATAATGATGGGGGATGGAGAGTTAAATCACTCCTATTGTAGGATGTTTTTAACTCCCTATCAATGTTTTGCAGGAAGGTTCTTATCTCTCTCCATTTTTCCTCCCTAATTTCATCCAGGGAAGTTTTTATCTCTCCCCATCTTCCCTCCCTAATTTCAGCCAGGGAAGTTTTTATCTCTCCCCATGTTTTCTCCCTAACTTAATCCCGTTCCACCAATTGCTGATAAATAAGAGTAATTTCTTTTTTAATTTGTTCATTATACAAGTATTTTGGTCCCGAATTCTTTGATCAGTGACAGTATTCAATTCTTTATGTTGCTGATCAATAAATGTGTGCAGTTCTGTAATTCTCTGATCAGTTATAATATTCTGTTCCCTAAGTTGCTCCTCAATAAAAGTGTGGAGTTCCCTAATACGTTGATCAGTGATATTATATTGCTCATTAATTTGTAGATCAATAAAAGTGTGTAATTCCCTAATTTGTTTAGTAATAGAAGGAACAAGGGAGTGTTCTCTCTTAGAGGTTAGGTATATTATTGTAAGTACAACAATTACAATCCCAAGGAAGATGAATATAAGGGTCACGAAGAGGTTTATATTTTCTGAAAAATACCATCCTAGAGGAACACCTACTAAAAATCCAATGTACTTGGTCATCGAACTTATAAGCCAATTTAGAAGCAAAGCAGACATTGGTTGTAGCCACATTTTTTTCTTCTTTGAGTCAATTACTA
Source organism: Monodelphis domestica (assembly GCF_027887165.1). Taxonomy (NCBI): domain Eukaryota; kingdom Metazoa; phylum Chordata; class Mammalia; order Didelphimorphia; family Didelphidae; genus Monodelphis; species Monodelphis domestica. The sequence goes on from NC_077229.1 coordinate 9,884,921, forward strand.
GGTTGCCTGTAACCTTTTTTTTTTTACAGTAGGTGGCTCCCTAGTCTACAACCCTATACAGGCTAAGGGCCTATTGTGTTGTAAATTCTCCTTATTAAGCTTCTGGGAGGGGTTACAAAAGACCTCATGCAGGAAGGTAGAAGCTATGAAAGGGCTGATTAGGAGTGAATAGACCCTAAACAAAAGGTAGAGCTAAACCTCCTTCTTTTACAAAGTGTGTATATGGGAGGGTCCCAGCAATCTTCCTTAGCCCTCAGGCTAAAACCGCTAGGACCATGTGCTATCTTCCTTGAGCAAAGCCCACTTAAATTTTTAAGACTAGAAAGGCCAGGAAACAGAAAAAAAATGGGTTTTAAGTTAGCTCCCTAGCTGTATTCAGCTGTTTTTTTTTGTTTTCGGGCTAGAAGCTCCTAAAAGCTCCTTCTCTTGAGGTTCCTAGTTGCTAATCAGTTGATTAGATAAGCCTGGCCTGCCTCTCAATCTACTGAGCCACCTCCTCAAAGTAAAAGGAGACGGAAATGAGAGACAAAGGGGAGAAGGAACAAAATCCTGTTGACCCCAATTTAACTTAAGGAGAAAAGGGAAGAGAGAAAAGGTGTTTTATACTCACCTGTTCTGGCAGCTTTGTCTTTAAGCCAAGGTATTTGGTAAAAGGACTGACGGAGTGAGTAATAAGTGGGGTGAAAGGGCAAGAAAATTCAAGAAATTTATTGAGGTTCTAGAAACCTTTGAAGCACTAAAGCAGGGCCAAGAGCCAGAGGGGGTAGCTGGGGTGGGACCTCTCCCAGGTGATTACTAAAGAGATCAGAAGACTGATATAGTTCTTTTTCCCGAAGTGGTTACACCAACTGTAATGGCTGAAAATTTTAGGCTTCTGGGAGAGGTTATGAGCAACTGTATTTGGTTAAAATGTGGCTACAGGATTTATGTAATATTGAACAATGGCCGCCAAGGAATTTACTTATGAAATTCCTAAAATGAAGCACTCAAGTCAGAATGCAGTTTATGGAGGTTTAATCACACTGGGAGTAGGGAAAGGAGAGGGAGAGAAGGAGAGAAGAGAAAAGGGAAAGGTGCTACTCAACCTCTGACCAAGGCAGAGGGAGTTTTAGGCCCAAAGGGCCAAGGTGGAAAGAATCAGTCCTTAACTCACGTGAGTGATCTGAAGGCAAGCTGTCTGCGGGCGTCCTCCCTGTCCAAGCTCCTAACACCAACTCCCATCTAGCTCTCTCCACAGGAAGTGAGCGAATTCCAGAGGCTGTTCCCTACCTCACTTCCTGTGTCTCACAAATGCCAATGGTTGGCTCTAGCTTGGCTTAGGACAGCCCAGGTGGGCAGTTAGTTATTTCTGATTTGTCATTGACTCGCACATGCCCGTGTAGTGAGGGTGTGCACATTTTTTGGGTGCTAGACCAAGATGGAGACTTTTAAAATTCACACCATAGAAGTGAGGAAGCAGGGTTTGAGGGGATTCCTGGCAGCCACCAGCTGACTCGGGCCCAGAAGCCCCACGTGGGCCAAGAGAGCCACCCTGAGAGTCTCAGGAGGGAGGAGGAGCTTCTGGGGGGTGAGAATGAGAAAAGGAGAGGATTGAAGCAATGAGGACTGACGGGAGTGAGAGAATAATGGAGAGAAAGTTTCCTCAGACAGCTACAAAGACCAGAAGATTCCACAGAGCTGTGTCTGTGCCACATCTGGTTCTGATCCTGTCCAAGGCTCTGAGCGTGCTCCAGGGCAGAGCTGGAGAAACGTTGGGGAAGTAGCAGCTTCGTTTGGGTCACGTGGTTATGGCCAGTTCTGGAGAGCAGGAAGAAGCCAAACAGCCCCAAGTCTGAGAAACGCGGGTCGTCCCACGCTGGCCTCCATCCTGGGTCTCCTGTTTAGGCAGAGGCATAGATTGGAGCCCCGAGTTTGCTCTCACTATCTGACCAGCTCCTGACAATTTTCATTTGATGCTGAATTGAATTAGCTTCTATTTTTGAAAGGAATTCAGGCAAAGAGGTGATCCAGGACCCTGGACAGGAGGAGGGAGATCAGCAGGAGGAGCTGTGTCCAGCACCACCATGACTGCATATGGCGCAAGAGGAGGATCGATAATGGTCCACACAGAAGATCCAGGGCTCCCAGGCCCAATGCAGCCCTGGATGGAAATCTTCTGGGTAGTTAGGAAGTCTGGGGCTTTCCATTGAGCCAGGCTGTGCAAAGCAGCCCAGTGCTCTGTAAATCTTGAAAAATTTCTCAGACTTGTGAATGTTAAAAATTTCCCCATTGGGGAATTCTCAATTGGAACAGTTCTCTACTGGGAACATTCCCCATTTTGACTGTGAGAACTCGCCAGGATCAGAAATGGGAGGACCTCTACTCCACCTGTACTTAAGACTGCTTTGGGGGGAGAAAACTACTGCTAAACAATGAAAGTACTTGGACCCATGCTTATGATGAGACAGGGAGTTCTTTGAGCCATGCCTGTTTTTAGAATTGATACAATGGGGTGCTAGGTACCTAAAAAGGTCGGGCAACTTGTAAACTTGCAAGGAGCAAAGAGGCGAAAACTTACTCAGAGGTTTTCTCTTGAGGGGATTACTCAATTCAGCTGTGTTTTCTCTAGTTCAGACTTACTGAGGGGATTAGTCGACTCAGCTGTGTTTTCTCTGGTTCAGACTTACTCAGAGGTTTTCTACTAAAGGAATTAGTCGACCCAGCAGTGTTTTTAGAATGGGTTGTCCTTTGGAAAACATCTACAGTGATTGGTAGATGTAAGGACTTAGGGGAGGTGACATAGGAGAAAACCCCCTATATAAGAATAAGCAGAATCTCTTGAAGGACAATCCTTTTGGAGAAATCTCTGATGAGGATCGCTTGGGAAGAATCTCTTGATAGAGGCTCTTTGAAACAGCCTCTGGCTGGATCTCTCTTTGAGGAGGACTCTGGCTGGAACTCTCTCTGGTGAAGTCAGCTGAGATGGAGCTGGCCTGGTGTCACTAGAATCCTTGCTTAGACAGACCTTGGAGTGAGTGATAAAAGACTGAATGACTGATCTCTCTCTCTCTTAAGACTCAGGTCTAGGCCATGTTGGCTTAAGGCCCTTCATACTTATTGCTTTCTTACTCTTTCTCTCCTTTTCTTTAATTCCTCATTGTATTATTAATTAAAATCTCTATAAAACCCAGTTGACTTGGGCATATTCATAATTGGGAATATATTCCCTGGCGACCACCTTATATTTAATTTAAAACCAAGACACTGTAGGGAAACATTTTCTGTGGTCAAATTTACTCACCCACTGTTCTATCTTCCACTATTTTACTCACTACAGTTTAAGACCCCAACTCTTTTAACTGCCACAGTTTATGGCAGATAACCATTTTAATTATTACAGCTCCCCAGATTGCAAGGTGTCTGCATAGCCATTAACTCAGAGGCAGTGACACACGCAGTCTGCAGCCCAGCTTGAGACAAGCAAACATTTCCCTCTGGCCAAAACAGGAGATGTCATGCCAAGAGAACAATAAGCCAGAGCCCTGGAAGAAGACCATGCCATATTCTATAGTGAACTGGTCAGGCCTCCATTATCCTCTAGAAGATGCTGCTCAGAGTATAGGAGAGGATTTCTAGCTGGGCAGAGCAGTGCAGGCTGGCAGCCTGGGATGATGAAGATCAAAATTCCCCAGACCTTGGCTGGGTCAGGATTCTAGGGCAGTTGGAAAATCTCTTTTTCTCTCAAGCTGGTCAGACTGGAAGGTGTGCCTAGTGGTCTACCTGAAGAACCAGTTGAGCAGCTGCCAAGGACTTTGGATTATCCAAAAGGGTTGCATGGGTGTTCCCCTGCACATTGTGGACAGTGACAACTTTCTCCCCTTTGGGACCTTGTGAGGACAAACTTCTTGACTCTACTGTCTGACCCAACCATCTAGAGTTTGTGAGGATCTGGCCCCGTGGACATTACTAACCCCTTGTAGTCTGGTTTTAGTTGTTAACATTTATTTAGGTTTAATACCTGCGTGGTTTGATAGAAGTAGGACTTCCCTAAATTCCTCTCCAATTCCCTTTATCCTTATAATTAAATATACTTCTGTTATATATTTATTAGTGTTATCTTCTGTTACCTTTCCCTAAAACCTTCCCTATAACAATTTTTAATATAACAAGAGCCACTGAGGCAATCTCCATCCATTGGTTCTATCTTGCAAATCATTGCCAATCATGGTTCCTGCCAAAGGCTTACCCCATACTTTAGCCTACGTCATTTCCCCTCGAAATTGTGGACCCAAATCAGTAAACCTTGTTACCACCCAGCAAGAGCATGTCTGCAAGTCTAATCTGTAAGCCTGTGGGATGAATAATCCTGTAATCCCGGCCAATTTCTCTTGTCCCAGTTCCAAGAACTCGCCATATGTCTGTGGAGCAGATCTCTACTGTGTGGACAGGGGGTTGCCTTACTAGTGCCCTTTGTGTGTCTCCCATGTTTTTTTGGTTTGTTGGTTGGTGAAATTCTCATGGTAGCAGGAGTGTGACCCTGTAATGGCACCCTGGTAAAGTGTTTAACAATCTTTTTTTTAGTATTATATAGATTAACACCCCAGCATCCTAGTTAAGCCCTCCATGTAACAGGTAGCCATTATCCTTCAGGAATTTCATTGGGGAAACTGAGGCCCAGGATCCCCAAGATGAAGGGAGAAATAGTGAGAATTTATTTTTCATATACTGTATGAATAACAAATACTTGGGAGGACTACTGAGCATTCCTGCATCTGGGATCCCATCAGAGACAGCATCTAGGCTGTTGGTTTGGGCATTTCTTTGTCCCAGGAATCTCCAGGAGCATCTTCCTCTCTAGCAGGATTGGGCTAAGCAGTGAAGGGACCAAGTACTCCTCACCTGTGTCAGCTCCCATGATGTGGTCTGGAGAGGACAGGAGAGCTGACTGGGCCTCCTCTTTATGAGCTCCCCATTAAAGCTGTCTTGGCTGATAGGGAAGACGCTGAGTAATGAGCTCCTCAGAGTTGGTTTCTTAAGTTGTGGGACCCAACACAAAAGGATCCTGACTGTGAGAACACCAGGGAGCCTCGGATCACTTTGTAGGGTTTGCTGCTGCCTCACCTGCCAGCTGGCCACCATCCATGAACTTGTCTTCTTACCCCTTAGTCAGTCTCTTTTCTTAATTTTAAATATAACAGGGGACAGACAGGCCCATCAGGTGGTATATTTGGTCCAAACCTTCTAATCATGAACTAAAGAAACTGGTGATGCCTGCAGAAGGAGGTGACACTCATGATCATAAAAAAAGCACAACTATAACAATCCAATGAGAATCACCACTTAGGTGACCCTTTAAAGTTTGCAAAGCACTACAAATATAATATTTGTTGATACTCATAAGGACTCTGGGATATAGATGTTGTTTTTATGCCTATTTGACAGATGAGGGGACTGAGGCAGATAGAGACTCAGTGACAAGGTTAGGGTCACACAACATTTCAGTGTCTGCAGGAGCTTTTGAACTCAGGTCTTCATTTCAGTTCTGGAATTCTATCCTCTGGGCCCTCAGGGTGCCACCATGGTCTGACTTCTGGGGATGGACAAGGATCTACTGTCACCACTTTGGCACCATCCCTTCCTATGGGTCTCCTCCTCTCTCCCCAAGTCAGTCTCTCTCTTGCTCTCTTCTTCCCATTCTCCAGTCTCTCCCTGAGCATCCTTTACTTCTCACTAGCCCTGAGTCACTCCTTCATTGCCCCCTACTAGAGGCTGGGAAATCTTCACTGGCCACCTGAGACTTGAGCAAGAGTGAGATCCATGACTCCATTCAAAATGGTACCTACAGCCAATAGCTAGTGAGGATTCACCAACATGCTCTGAACTATTTTGACCCTACCACGTGTGACAATGTTGTCCAGATAATGGGATGGGACTCAAGGGACCATGAATTCCTTTCAGTGACTCCTGATCAGGAAACCCAACACTGGACAAGGGTCTGAGGACCTTCATCCCACCTCGCACATTCCATGAAGGGTCTTTAATTTCTCTCTGGGTTCTGGGGGTTCCCCTGAGACTTGTTCTTGCGTTTGTCAACTTGTAATGGCTCAGGCTCCCATTCTGCTCATCTCCCTTCTGTAACCTTTCTAATCGGCCAATGAGCACAATTGGTTTCATTAAATTATATTCATTGAGATAATACAGAAAATAAAAGTTTCAAATATTTTCACTCAACATCTAGGGACGCTTTCTCTCCTCTACAATCCAGTGCATTGGAGAGAATGGACTCCCTCTAGAACTACTTTGGCCTTTATGTCTACCCATTCAGTTTCCTTGTAGATCAGGTCCGGCCCCAGGCTCAGTGCTCTCATGATGTGACCATAGCCCTTCGCAAGAATCCAGATATAAACCCCCAAAGTGATCTTTATATGGAAAAAGGCCACTTGCTATTAAATTGTAGAAACCGGGATCAGGTATTCAATAACATGAATTTTAGGAAAAATGGTAATTTCAGAAATAAAGCTATAAAAATAATCAAAATTATAATCAAAGCAATTACAGAAATATACTCCAAGTGTCACGAATGACACTACACAGCAAAATACCCAAGAACAATATCTCAAAAGTGGAGCTTGTCCACTCTGTACTCAGGGTGACAATCCCCTCCGAGTGGGGGATCCCAAGGAATACTCATGGATCTTTATGAACGTGAGATGTGGGGAGGGGAGGGGGAATAAGGCCCTGGGATCAAGGAGTGAAACCTTTGATTCCGCAGACCCTGATGTTGTAATGCCAATCATCCCTGTTCATTATCCCCCATGTATGGTAATGAAGCTCGTGTAACCCTAAAAGATGGGAACACATATAATGATTGCCACTTAGATACAGGAGCTTCCAAATCATTTTTGATGAATGAACCAGATGCTGAGTGCAGTTCTATTGGCTCTCTAAATGGAGTAGGTGTATCAGGAACACCTCAAAAGGTACTAAAGCTTTCCCGCCAGGGGCCCTCAGAGGCATGACCAAAGGAATCTACATGAATGATGGTACTCAGGAGGGGAAGGAAACTGAAAGAGTCTCGAGGTGAGTTTTAAGCTTTTTCAGACTCTTCCCCTCCCAACAGTAAAGACACCTCTGTAATGCTATTTATTCCTTATTTTTTATTTTTCCCTCTCCTATGGTTGGACTGGAGACAATACCATTTTAAGAGTCCACAGACAAATGGACACTGTTTTGGGAACACAGTGAATTCCTGAAAATTCTTACTATTGCTTTTCTTTGTATTTTCAATGGAATATCTCTTTTTCCCCTTTCTTATTTCTTGTACTTAAAATACATATAATCAATATTATTTTTATTTGCAATATAATAAGTTTAAAATATCCATTTGCTCCAATATTGATTCATAACCCAAAGTTTTAGACTATGGAAACCTGCCATTGATAAGTGTTATGAGACTTTGATTAAGGATCACGTCTGATCCCCGGGAAAAGGCATCACAGAAGAGCCACTGCACAGTAGGAAGGAAGCACAAGGTTAATCTGCACAGTGCCTACAAGCACAGGGTCAAGGAGACCAACCAATGCCAGTGGGATTGATGAGTTTCTGCACCAAAACAGAGGACTTGTTTGAAGTTGGAGTTTGTGGCTGTTTGACATACAGCAGAAGCATGTCTTCCCCATGGCACATTCTGACGTGTACCCAAGCTCAGCCACCATCTTGGCTCCCACATCCTTAATAGTGAAGGTAAAACAAGGCCTTTTATACAGAATATCTAGTCCTTTTCTCTCTCTTATAATATAACAACTTCCTGTAGTCCTGGCTGCCAATGGGTAAGCACAATAATACTGAATTTGTCCTATAGACTTGTGAGACAGAAATGACTTCAATTGAACCCTGACTTAAGAAACTATTATGGATTTATTGTTTACTCAGAAATTTTATATACATAGATTTTTGATATTTTGGTTTTGATTTTCATTTTCTTTTTTCCCAAAATTTATTTTTTTATGTTTTGGGTTTTCATTTGACACTCAATTCACACATGTCATAACTCAACCATGTATCCTGAGTTGATGTGGATGTTGCTCAACACCCTTTTCAGGGGGGATTGTGAGATTTTCATACAATTCAAGATTTAAAAAAATTTTTTGAGAAAAGTTTCAGGAAAAGAACCTCGCCAAGTCCTTGAATCTAGCAGATGAACTGTTTGCAGAAAATGCCATAAAGAAATCCACACTTCATTGGAAGATCCAGAATGAACTTTGGGATGTAATTAATTGAACTGAAGGGGGTTGTACATATTTATTCTGAATCTAAACTCTTATGCCAAATGGGACTTCTCCCTAATTGGCTTTTTTTCAATGCACCTAGTGACCATTGGTTTCTCTCTCTGTCTCTCTCTCTCTCTCTCTCTCTCTCTCTCTCTCTCTCTCTCTCTCTCTCTCTCTCTCTCTTCTAATTCCCTCTTATCTCTATTGTAATTTCCTCTTAGAAAGTGCAATATTGTATGCACTTTTACTTAGAGATTTTTAGAGGTATAAGATAGTTATGTTTAAATGATCAATTGAGGAGACTAGTCTCCCCAAAGATCACAGGGGGAATTGTGAAGACTGTAGTATTTATTGGGAAAATGGGGTGATTGATTAATAGGGGATATGGAAGGATTTGTATCAGGAAATGTTGGAGTTGAAGGGAGAGAGGGAATATGGCTACCGGTGAGGTAAAAGGAGAGAGATGCCCCCTGCCCAGGGGCTATTTTTTAAAAATGGGGTTCCTGAGAAATGGGCCATTTATGATAGCCTGAGGGGATGTCTTCTCTATAGAATGATGTTGAAGATACCCCAGAGCAGGTAAGCATGGACCCTCCTAAGGGAAAAGCCTTCCCAGACCAAGGTCGCCCAGCAGGGGTCCAATAAGGACTGTTTTTAGTTGAATGGTTGTCCTGAGGTTCAGCTCCCTTGATGTTCCCTGAAATGATCTTCCTCTTATCTGACTACGATATTCAAATAAAGATAAATTTTAATAACAAGTTTGGGTTGGAGATGTATCAGGGAAGAGGGAAGAAGGATTTCCCTAGAAGAGGTTTGAGTCTCTCTCAGCTTTCGAGCTGAGGCCAGGCCTTACAGGCTGGTGGAGGGTTTCTGTTGTTCCTGTCTATGCTAATCTGTGCTAGTTTTCTCAAGTTCAAAGTCTTAGCAGTAGACAGCAAGATGGAGAAAAGTTCTGACTTTCAGAACTGATTGGGCCTGTTTCTTCAGGCTGATGCCCTAAAGTCTGGCCTTACAGTTCAAACTGCTTCCCTTAAGTCCTTTTGTCTAATGAACACAATCACAGGGATCCAGGTAGAGCACTCAGTTGGGAAATTCAGGAATAGAGGCACTTCTATCCAAAGACAGAGAAAGAGGCTCCTTCCAGTTTAAGGACCAGGAAGTGAGCACATCACAAGACCAACTGCTACTCCCAGTGTCCTCCACCAACTATCCATCTTGTCAATATCTTCTCTCCAATACTCCAACTGGTGCTTCTTCCAACTCAGTGGCAGAAATTCCAGAATTTGCTTTAGTTTTCCTTTCCACAAGACCCAGAGACAGAGACAAAGAGATAGAGACAGAGAGACAGAGACAGATAGACAGTGATAGAGACACAGAGACAGACAAAGAGACAGAGACAAAGAGACAGATAGAGACAGAGACTCAGAGACAGAGACAGACATACAGACAGACAGACAGAGACAGAGATCCCCTGGCTTCCTTTCCCTTCTCGGTGCCGATGCTTCCTCTGGGCAGCAGGCACAGATCCCCTTGTCAGGGAAGGTCAGGCCCAGGAGAGAACACCAGCTCCAGCCCTGGAAGAGAACAGCTTCCTGTCTCTGGCCAGGCTTTTCCTCTCCTCTACAGACTCTCTGACTGGCCTTTTTCAGCTTCAGTCCTTCATTTGAGACATGCCAGCACAGGGTATTCTGGACAGCCTCTCCCAGACCTCTCCAGGTACAAACACATGAGCAGAGTCACTCCAAGGTGGAGCAGCTTTCCAGAATCTGATTTTCAAACTGAATCAGTCATTATATTTCTATTATGCTGACTCTACAGGCTTGTGGGGGAGCACAGAAGGCCTGGAAGCTGAGCCCAGCTGGGCCTGGGGAGCTCCATGAGGATGGCAGACAGGACAGGCTGGCCTGAACCAGAGAGCAGAGTTTCCTGTAGGTCCAGGAGCCCCAGCAGGCTGGGAAGAGGCAGCGGGCAGGGACTGGGCTCTGGGAAGGCTCGAAAGCCAGGAAGAACCTTTCCCCAGTGAGAGGCCACAATTTCTATCCCTGGAACCCAGGCACAGATAAGTTCCTGCTAGCGGAGTGTGCTGAGGACAGAAGGCCAGGCCAGGGAAGGGGCTGAGTTCAGGGGCTGCTCTGGGTGCCTCAGGCTGGGGTTCAAGGGAGGCTCCATCTTTGGGTGGGATGAACAGAAGAGGCAGCAGGAAGCTTCCTCTGCCTGGAGGCCCTGAGCTCTGCCTCCTTGTGGGATGGATGTGGGTCCTGTAGCCAGCAGGAGATGCTGTGGGGCTTGTTCTGGACAAGCAGTGAGGGCCTGGGGAGGGAAAGAGCCCAGCTGGCTGTGCCTGTGACTACTTTGAGCCCTGTGATCACTCCTGGGTGACATCTCAGCTGGGCTGGGCCCAGTGACTCCAACAACCCCCCTGCATGAAGGGCTGCCCCCCTGGGACCCCAAGAGAGGATGCAGGTGGGGTCTAGAGGAGGCTGGAGCAGGCCCAGATTTGCATCAATCCCCGTGTGCCCATCAGCCACCATCACAGGGTAACCAGGAGAGAATAAGAGGGAGCTGAGAGAGGCCAGACTCAGCTGGGAGCTCTTTGAAGCTGAGCTCTCGGGTCCTCTCGCCATGGCCTGGCCTCTTGTCTGTCTCTCACTGCTCACCTTCTGCTCAGGTCAGGACCATCCCAGACCTCCCCTTTGGCCTCCTCCTCCCTCCCTGTTCTTGCCTCTCAGGAGGATCTCAAAGCACCTTCTGGCTTCCTCCTTGTTCAGGGTCATTAACGAGTCTCTCTGTTTGCAGGCTCCCTCTCCCAGGCGGTGGTGACTCAGCCTCCCTCTGTGTCTGCAGCCCTGGGGAGCTCGGCCAGACTCTCCTGCACCCTGAGCAGTGGGATCAGTGGTAACTATGTTTATTGGCACCAGCAGAGCCCAGGAAAGCCCCCTCGGTACCTCCTGTATGTCCGCAGTGATGGAAGTACAGGCAGGGCCGACGGGATCCCTGAGCGCTTCTCTGGCTCCGGATCTGGGACGAACCGATTCCTGTCCATCAGCAACGTCCAGCCTGAGGATGAGGCCGATTATTTCTGCCAGTCGTATTATGGCAGTGGTAGTAGCTTTGGTTATACACAGTGATACATTCAGTGAGGAAGTGGGACAAAAACCTCCTTGTCAGGCCTGCAGCAGCTTCTCGCTTGTCCCCAGGCTCCTGAGCAAGGCCAGGGTGCTGCTAGGGCCATGTGAGCTGTTCTTTCTCCCTCTGTCTCTGCCAGTCTCTGTCCTCTTTGTGTCTCTTTTTCTGGCTCTTTCCTTCTGTCTCTCTGTGTGTCTCTATTTTACCCAGTTCAGTAGTGACTTGCCCAAGGTCACACAGACTAAAGCTGGAACTTAGGTCTTCTCACCCCATCACCAGTACTTCCCTCCATGCCCCAGCCTCCTTTGGGATGACCAAGACACCAGAGGAGTGATTCAGTTGAGCCTTCAAGGCTGAGGATTTGGCTGGTGGAGAGGAGCTGAGAGGAAGCTCCCTGCCGTGCTCTGGCTGTGCCCCAGTTTGCTCTCAGGGAATAGAATCTTGTTTCTTTGAGGGGATCCCTTGAACCCCTGCCAGTGCTCATGAGTCCATGACCAGAGACACCCTTCAGGGGAACAAAAAGGGAAATGACGATTTCAGGAAGGAAATGGGAATAATGTTTGGAAATGACCAAATAAAATAATCTTCAAAAAACCCTTAATTATTAAATATTCATTTTCATCTTTACAATGCCTAAGTCTTGGACCTTCTAGGACGTCAACTTCATGAACAGTGAGAGAGCCAACAATCTACACATTCTATTGTCTTCCTCTTTATAAACATGTGAAAAACAGGGGCCTTCTCCAGGAAGGGGAACGTTCCCTCAGAAACTGTGTTTTCACCCTCAGGCTCCTAGTAATGTCCCTTCAAGGAGCCCCAAAACTCTGGCTACTAAGAGATTTCAGAAACTCTCTGCCCGGCCTGCCCAGGCTCCAGACTCTAAAGGACCCACTGTTAAACCCGGCCTGTGGAACATGTGCAGATCAGGAGAAGGCATGAGGAGTACCCTGAGCCTGACCTGGAAGCTGGACAGCCCACAAACCTTGGTAGCCTATGCATCTGGGACCCATCTGGGCTGGAGATATTTGTTCAGTTCTCCATCTCAGGCTCTCACTGTGCTATTGTAAAGGATAAAATTAATGTTTGACAATGATTATATGAAAGTGTGTAGTCATCAGTATTTATTATATCTTGTGTCTGAAAAATTTATGTACAAATGATGAGGAAACAATAAAGAAGAGAAATGTGAAGGGGATGAAAAAGTCATTGATTAGCTCTCAACCAGGAAGGCTGATAGTGAGTAACCACATAGCCTCCTCCAAGATGGAAGTTAGTCTCTCCAGAAGGTAGGAAAGTGATCAGCCTTTCACTCACTCAAGGAAGCAGTCCAGGAGTCAGAGTCCAAGTAGAAGCTGAGCTCGAAGCCAGCAAAACTCCCTTGAAGACTATCCAAGACTATCTCCAGAAGACAATCTCTTCAGACTATCTTCTCTAAGACAATTCCCACCAAAGGAGTATGGGGTTTGCTTTGATGGTGACTCCTTGTCCCTTCCCCTCTTCACAGGGGCCAATCACAGTTTACAAATTATCTATCACTGCCCAGTAGGCAGTATCTGTGGGATCACCTTTTCACCTATAAGAGTTAAATTAATGTCCAATACTTTAAGTATTATTTTATGAAGTTTATTATATGACAAAATAGAACCATGTGACTAAGTTCTCTACCTGCTCAAAAATCCTTGCTCCATCAAAGCTGCCACCATAAGGAAAAGAGGGAGAGAGATGGACCTCCACCCAATTTATATCCTATCTACCTCAGCATGTAATGAAAGGAAGTGAGTCGAGTTCAGGGAATTATAGTTTTGCTGGGGATCATAGTTTTTCTAGGGTAACAGATTCCAATTACACACACCTCTGAAGGTCTTAACTCTTATCATATACAAGATTCTCACTGATCGAGTTTACTGATCACTTTAGCAAATGACTTGCCAACTCTCTTACTTAGTGTTGAGTTATAGAGTTATCACTCATTTTAGCAAGTGACTTGCAAACTCCCTTACAGTGTTAACTCCGTACAGAATTCTCTTTTCACAGTGACAAGAACTGTTGTGCCATATAGAACAGTCATAACCAGCCTCATCCTCAGACTGGACCTCTGGGATGGTGAGGGCACCCTTGTTTCCCAGGAGGGACCCAAAAAAACAGGCAGGGACCCCTGATGAAGGATTGTTGGGTCTATAAATCAGAGTGCTGGGAACAAGGCCAGATTTCTGAGGGAACCAGTGAGGGCTGAGGCCAGTGATGAGTGCCCCTGCACTGGAGCTGCGGGTCAACGTGATGGTTCTTCCTTGGATCACAGTCAGAGAAGGTCCCTGAGGCACCACCACCTCAGAAGTGACCCCTGAAAACAACAGGACAGAGATGAAGACGGGGCTGTCAATGGGGGGGCTCTTTGCTTCCTGCCCACCTCAGCCCTCATCCACTCCTCAGATCCCAGAGTCTCCCCAGAACCTGTGCAGAGAGAGAGGAGCATCAAGAGGGGAGTCAAGGCCCTCATGTTACTTCTCTGTTTCTGGACTCTCAGAGCTAGGGCTGGGTTCCTACCAGCCCCTCTCATCCCCCCAGACCCAGGAGCATGGAAGGCTGTTTCCTGCCAGGGTTCCCAGTGTCATGGCTAGTTTAGAGGGGGTGAAGCACAGCATAACCTTCCCTCGAACTTACCCCATGGGGCGCAGGCAGGAAGCAGCTACTGGACTAGCCCCCTCCTGACACATATAGGACCAACTTATTCACTTTTGGAGAAGCTCCTGTGACTTCTGACATGTGATGAGGCCCTGCCAGGACTCACCTCTGGCGATCCCACACTGTCCTCCATTGTCACCAGGCCTGAGAGCCAACAGATGTCAAGGAGGAAGCGCCAAGGCTACAGAACTTGTGGCAGATACCTGAACAGGCCACTCACGGCAGTCTTTATGGCCTGTTAGCCTCAATTTCCCCTTGTGTAAAAATGAGCCTTAGAAGGAATGGCAAACCACTGGGGCGTCTGTGCCCCCAAATCCCCAGTGGGGTCGGGATGAGTCACATAAGGCTGACAAAACTGAATGTCGGTCCTGGGGAATCGGCGTCCTGCTGCCCAGAGAGCAAAGAGCTCATCCCTGCCTCTGATTAATGACCCTGAAAGTGATGGAATATCAATGCAAATGGAAGAACCGCACGTCATTCCTGTATATTAACTGGAAGAAGGAAATGAGTTTTATTATGTCTGTGCAGAGCCAACTAGAAGTAGAAGTACATGAGCTTTTAGTGGAGAAAAAGCATGCCGTAACAGAAGAAGGACATTATACAGACTAATTGATCTCCCAGGGAAAGATTTCTGTGTTTGTGGAAGCTTTGGGGAGAAGCTTATTCCATGATCCAAAGCTTTCTCTGTGAATGCCTTGAGTGTTCATACAAGGGGATCCCTTGAACCCCTGCCAGTGCTCACGAGGCCATGACCAGAGACACCCTCCAGGGGAAGAAAAGGGGAAACGAAGATGTCAGGAAGGAAATGGGAAGAGAGGAGACAGAGGCAGCTGCTGACAGTCCCTGCGCCATGATGTACACCTTGTGGCCAAGCGCCCACACCTCTACAAGCCTTGACAGGCATCCCCTGAGGAGAGGCTGAATTCTGAGGTCGAGAAACCCTGCGGGGCGTCTGCAAAATCA
Organism: Monodelphis domestica; assembly: GCF_027887165.1. NCBI lineage: Eukaryota > Metazoa > Chordata > Mammalia > Didelphimorphia > Didelphidae > Monodelphis > Monodelphis domestica. The sequence goes on from NC_077229.1 coordinate 9,899,941, forward strand.
GCTACATCATTGTGTGGGCTGCAGAGGGCTCTGAGGGCCTCCCTGAGGCCAGGACAGTGTGGAGTCCATTCAGGCCTCTTTCGGAGTTGGTGCCGCCTGAGGAGAGAGATCGTGTCTGACGGTGTAGCCGCGTCTGCCCAGCTTGGGGGACGCCCATCGCCCGTCTCTCGGTCCCATAGGAGGGAGGAAGCAGCGTTTGGGTGGATTCCTGGCGGCCACCAGCTGACTCGGGCCCAGAAGCCCCTCGTGGTCCAAGAGAGCCGCCCTGAGAGGCTCCGGAGGGAGGAGGAGCTTCTGGGGGCTGAGAATAAGAAAAGGAGAGGATTGAAGCAATGAGGACTGACGGGAGCGAGAGAATAACGGAGGGAAAGTTTCCTCAGACAGCTACAAAGACCAGAAGAATCCACAGAGCTGTGTCTGTGCCTCATCTGGTTCTGATCCTGTCCAAGGCTCTGAGCGTGCTCCAAGGCAGAGCTGGAGAAAGGTAGGGAAAGTAGAAGCTTCGTTTGGGTCACGTGGTTACGGCCAGTTCTGGAGAGCAGGAAGAAGCCAAACAGCCCCGAGTCTGAGAAACGCGGATCGTGCCGCGCCGGCCTCCGTCCTGTGTCTGCTGTGTAGGAGGAAGCAGAGTCCGGAGGCTCGAGTTCGCTCTCACCGGCTGACCAGCTCCTGACAATGCTGACTTGATGCTGAATTGCATTAAGTTCTATTTTTGAAGGGAATTCTGGGAAAGAAGCGATCCAGGGACTTCCGGTTAAGATGGCGGCTTAGAGAAAGCTAAAGTTCAGATCTCCGGAAAACCCTTCCTGACTGATCACAAACTATAAGCTCCTAAGGCGCCGAAATTCAAAACGATCAACAGCACAGACCCTGGGAACCCTCCTCCTGGACCTGGACCAGGATCAAAAGGTACGGCTCCCCTCAAAAGCCAGAACCCGAGATCACTCGGACCTAAGGGCTAGGAGCGCAGAGTCCAAGGCTCCGGGAAGCCTCAGCCTGGCCCGGCTCAGAGAGCAGGGTCCTCGGAACAACAACCCTCAGGGCCTTCTATCCGAGTCCCAGTGAAAGTCACTGCCTGGAGCAAGACAGCCTCACTGGCTGGATCCTGCTATCCAAGTCTCAGTGAAATTCCCTGCCCTCGGAGCTTGGGGAAGCTGCAGCCCATCCCCCCCGCAGGCCAACGAAACTTCCTCTCGGCCAGCGATTCTGAAGGCAACTTCCGGAAAGCAATGTGGTCCGACCTGTCCATTTTAGTTCCAGTGAGGCATATTCAGTTTAACCCAGGGAAAGCTCATAGAACCGACAATCTGCCCAGGACTAAAGCCTCTGATCACCAGACAGAGATAAGAAAAGCTAATCCTCCACATTCAGAGATGGCAAACTCCACAGAAGCACAGAAGCCCCAAAATACCAAGAAAAATAAGAAGAAAGGGGTGACTTTGGACACATTCTATGGAGCCAAAATACAAAATACAGAGCAGATAGAAGAAGATATATAAGAAAATGCTCCAAAATCTTCCAAAGGAAATGGAAACACTCCACAAACCCATGAAGAATTTGAGTCAGAAATGACCAAAAAGATGGAAGCCTTCTGGGAGGAAAAGTGGGAAATAATGCAAAAGAAATTCACGCATCTACAAAACCAGTTTGACCAAACTGTAAAAGAAAACCAGGCTTTAAAGCAAGAAGTAATAAAGCAAAGCCAAAACACCAAGAAATTAGAAGAGAACATAAAATATCTCACCGACAAGATGATAGATCTGGAAAATAGAGGGAGAAGAGAGAATTTAAGAATAATTGGACTCCCAGAAAAGCCAGAAATAAACACCAAACTGGACATGGTGATACAAGATATAATCAAAGAAAATTGCCCAGAGATTCTAGAACAAGGGGGCAATACAGCCACTGACAGAGCTCACAGAATACCTTCTACACTAAACCCCCAAAAGACAACTCCCAGGAATGTAATTGCCAAATTCCAAAGCTATCAAACAAAAGAAAAAATCCTACAGGAAGCCAGAAAAAGACAATTTAGATATAAAGGAATGCCAATCAGGGTCACACAAGACCTTCCAAGTTCTACTCTGAATGATCGTAAGGCATGGAACATGATCTTCAGAAAGGCAAGAGAGCTGGGTCTCCAACCAAGAATCAGCTACCCAGCAAAACTGACTATATACTTCCAAGGGAAAGTATGGGCATTCAACAAAATAGAAGACTTCCAACTTTTTGCAAAGAAAAGACCAGAGCTCTGTGGAAAGTTTGATACCGAAAATCAAAGAGCAAGGAATACCTGAAAAGGTAAATATTAAGGAAAGGGGAAAAATGTTATCTTCTTCTTTTACTCAAACTCTCTTCTATAAGGACTACATTTATATCAATCTATGTATACTAATATGTGGGGAAAATGTAATGTATAAATAGGGGGTAAAGAAAGACCAAATAGAATAATGGTTCTCACACAAAGATTCACAGGGGAAGGGGAGGGGAAGAAAACTCCTATAAGAAGGAGAGGAAGAGAGGGGGGGTGGTTTACTTAAACCTCAATCTCAGGGAAATCAACTCTGAGAGGGAAAAACATCCAGATCCATTGGGATCTTGAATTCTATCTTACCCAACAAGGGTAAGGAGAAGGGAAAACCAAGGGGGGGAGGGGGAGAGGGAGAACAAAAAGGGAGGGAAAGAGAGGGGAGAGGGGGAGGGAACAAAAAGGGAGGGACTAAAAAGGGAAACATCAAGGGAGGGGACAAGGGGGACTGATTCAAAGTAAATCACTGGACTAAAAGGTAGAGCCGAAGAAGAAAAGGTTAGAATTGGGGAAGGCAATCAAAATGCCAGGGAATCCACAAATGACAATCATAACTTTGAACGTGAATGGGATGAACTCACCCATAAAACGTAGACAAATAGCAGAATGGATTAGAATCCAAACCCTACCATATGTTGTCTTCAAGAAACACACATGAGGCGGGTTGACACCCACAAGGTCAGAATTAAAGGATGGAGTAAGACCTTCTGGGCCTCAACTGATAGAAAGAAGGCAGGAGTGGTAATCATGATATCTGATAAAGCCAATGCAAAAATAGACCTGATCAAAAGAGATAGGGAAGGTAATTATATTTTGTTAAAAGGGACTCTAGACAATGAGGAAATATCATTAATCAACATGTATGCACCAAATAATATAGCACCCAAATTTCTAATGGAGAAATTAGGAGAATTGAAGGAAGAAATAGACAATAAAACCACACTAGTGGGAGACTTAAACCAACCATTATCAAATTTAGATAAATCAAATCAAAAAATAAATAAGAAAGAGGTAAAAGAAGTGAATGAAATCTTAGAAAAATTAGAATTAATAGACATATGGAGAAAAATAAATAGGGATAAAAAGGAATACACCTTCTTCTCAGCACCACATGGCACATTCACAAAAATTGACCATACATTAGGTCACAGAAACATAGCACACAAATGCAAAAAAGCAGAAATAATGAATGCAGCCTTCTCAGATCACAAGGCAATAAAAATAATGATTAGTAATGGTACATGGAAAACCAAATCTAAAACCAATTGGAAATTAAACAATATGATACTCCAAAACCGTTTAGTTAAAGAAAAAATCATAGAAACAATTAATAATTTCATCGAGGAAAATGACAATGGCGAAACATCCTTTCAAACCTTTTGGGATGCAGCCAAAGCGGTAATCAGAGGTAAATTCATATCCCTGAATGCTTATATTAACAAACAAGGGAGAGCAGAGATCAATCAATTGGAAATGCAAATGAAAAAACTCGAAAGCGATCAAATTAAAAACCCCCAGCAGAAAACCAAATTAGAAATCCTAAAAATTAAGGGAGAAATTAATAAAATCGAAAGTGATAGAACTATTGATTTAATAAATAAGACAAGAAGCTGGTACTTTGAAAAAACAAACAAAATAGACAAAGTACTGGTCAATCTAATTAAAAAAGGAAGGAAGAAAAGCAAATTCACAGCATTAAAGATGAAAAGGGGGACAGCACCTCCAATGAGGAGGAAATTAAGGCAATCATTAGAAATTACTTTGCCCAATTATATGGCAATAAATACACCAATTTAGGAGAAATGGATGAATATATACAAAAATACAAACTGCCTAGACTAACAGAAGAGGAAATAGAATTCTTAAATAATCCCATATCAGAAATTGAAATCCAACAAGCCATCAACGAACTTCCTAAGAAAAAATCCCCAGGGCCTGATGGATTCACCTGTGAATTCTATCAAACATTCAGAGAACAGTTAATCCCAATACTATACAAACTATTTGACATAATAAGCAAAGAGGGAGTTCTACCAAACTCCTTTTATGACACAAACATGGTACTGATTCCAAAACCAGGCAGGTCAAAAACAGAGAAAGAAAACTATAGGCCAATCTCCCTAATGAATATAGATGCAAAAATCTTAAATAGGATACTAGCAAAAAGACTCCAGCAAGTGATCAGAAGGATCATTCACCATGATCAAGTAGGATTCATACCAGGGATGCAGGGCTGGTTCAACATTAGGAAAACCATCCACATAATTGACCACATCAACAAGCAAACTAGCAAGAACCACATGATTATCTCAATAGATGCAGAAAAAGCCTTTGATAAAATACAACACCCATTCCTAATACAAACACTAGAAAGCATTGGAATAGAAGGGTCATTCCTAAAAATAATAAACAGTATATATCTAAAACCAACAGCTAATATCATCTGCAATGGGGATAAACTAGATGCATTCCCAATAAGATCTGGAGTGAAACAAGGATGCCCATTTTCACCTCTACTATTTGACATTGTACTAGAAACACTAGCAGTAGCAATTAGAGAAGATAAAGGAATTGAAGGCATCAAAATAGGCAAGGAGGAGACCAAGTTATCACTCTTTGCGGATGACATGATGGTCTACTTAAAGAATCCTAGAGATTCAACCAAAAAGCTAATTGAAATAATCAACAACTTAAGCAAAGTTGCAGGATACAAAATAAACCCACATAAATCATCAACTTTTCTATATATCTTCAACACAGCTCAGCAGCAAGAATTAGAAAGAGAAATCCCATTCAAAATCACCTTAGACAAAATAAAATACCTAGGAATCTATCTCCCAAGACAAACACAGGAACTATGTGAACACAACTACAAAACACTCGCCACACAACTAAAACTAGACTTGAGCAAATGGAAAAACATTAACTGCTCATGGATAGGACGAGCCAATGTAATAAAAATGACCATCCTACCCAAACTTATTTATCTATTTAGTGCCATACCCATTGAACTACCAAAATACTTCTTCACTGATTTAGAAAAAACCATAACAAAGTTCATTTGGAAGAACAAAAGATCAAGGATATCCAGGGAAATAATGAAAAAAAACACATATGATGGGGGCCTTGCAGTTCCTGACCTAAAACTATATTACAAAGCAGCAGTCATCAAAACAATTTGGTACTGGCTAAGAAACAGAAAGGAAGATCAGTGGAATAGACTGGGGGAAAGCGACCTCAGCAAGACAGTATACGATAAACCCAAAGATCCCAGCTTTTGGGACAAAAATCCACTATTCGATAAAAACTGCTGGGAAAATTGGAAGACAGTGTGGGAGAGACTAGGAATAGATCAACACCTCACACCCTACACCAAGATAAATTCAAAATGGGTGAGTGACTTAAACATAAAGAAGGAAACCATAAGTAAATTGGGTAAACACAGAATAGTATACATGTCAGACCTTTGGGAGGGGAAAGGCTTTAAAACCAAGCAAGATATAGAAAGAATCACAAAATGTAAAATAAATAATTTTGACTACATCAAACTAAAAAGCTTTTGTACAAACAAAACCAATATAACTAAAATCAGAAGGGAAACAACAAATTGGGAAAAAATCTTCATAGAAACCTCTGACAAAGGTTTAATTACTCATATTTATAATGAGCTAAATCAATTGTACAAAAAATCAAGCCATTCTCCAATTGATAAATGGGCAAGGGACATGGATAGGCAGTTCTCAGATAAAGAAATCAAAACTATTAACAAGCACATGAAAAAGTGCTCTACATCTCTTATAATCAGAGAGATGCAAATCAAAACAACTCTGAGGTATCACCTCACACCTAGCAGATTGGCTAACATAACAGCAAAGGAAAGTAATGAATGCTAGAGGGGATGTGGCAAAGTGGGGACATTAATTCATTGCTGGTGGAGTTGTGAACTGATCCAACCATTCTGGAGGGCAATTTGGAACTATGCCCAAAGGGCGACAAAAGAATATCTACCCTTTGACCCAGCCATAGCACTGCTGGGTCTGTACCCCAAAGAGATAATGGACACAAAGACTTGTACAAAAATATTCATAGCTGCGCTCTTTGTGGTGGCCCAAAACTGGAAAACGAGGGGATGCCCATCAATTGGGGAATGGCTGAACAAACTGTGGTATATGTTGGTGATGGAATACTATTGTGCTCAAAGGAATAATAAAGTGGAGAAGTTCCATGGAGACTGGAACAACCTCCAGGAAGTGATGCAGAGCGAGAGGAGCAGAACCAGGAGAACATTGTACACAGAGACTAATACACTGTGGTATAATCGAACGTAATGGACTTCTCCATAAATGGTGGTGTAATGTCCCTGAACAACTTGCAGGGATCCAGGAGAAAAAAAAAAACACCATTCATAAGCAAAGGATAAACTATGGGAGTGGAAACACCGAGGAAAAGCAACTGCCTGAATACAGAGGTTGAGGGGACATGACAGAGGATAGACTCTAAATGAACACTCTAATGCAAATACTATCAACAAAGTAATGGGTTCAAATCAAGAAAACATCTAATGCCCAGTGGACTTACGCGTCGGCTATGGGGGGTGGGGGGGAGGAAAAGAAAATGATCTATGTCTTTAACGAATAATGCTTGGAAATGATCAAATAAAATATATTAAAAAAAAAAAAAAGAAGTGATCCAGGACCCTGGACAGGAGGAGGGAGATCAGGGGGAGGAGCTGTTCCCAGCACCAGCCTGACTGCAGATGGCCCAAGAAGAGGATCCAAAGAGCCGGGGAGCCCGGAAGTCAGCCCGCTGCATCTGGGGACTCTGAGTCCTCCGACCTAATGGTCCGCACAGAAGATCCGGGGCTGCCAGGCACAGTGCAGCCCAGGACGGACATCTTCTGGGCAGTTAGGAAGTCTGGGGCGTTCCATTGAGCCAGCCTGTGCAAAGCAGCCCAGCGCACGCCAGATTGCAACGTGTCTGTATAGCCATTAGCTCCGAAGCACTGAGACACGCAGTCTGCAGCCCAGCCTGAGACAAGCGAACATTTCCCGCCGGCCAGAACAGGAGACGTCGAGCCTAGAAAGCAACAAGCCAGAGCCCGGGAAGAAGAACAAGCCGTATTCTACAGTGAACTGGTCAGACATCCATTAACCCCAAGAAGACGCTGCTCAGAGTGTAGGAGAGGATTTCTAGCTGGGCAGAGCAGTGCAGGCTGGCAGCCTGGGGTGATGAAGACCAAAATTCCCCCGACCTTGGCTGGGTCAGGATTCTAGAGCAGTTGGAAAATCTCTTTTTCTCTCGAGCTGGTCAGCCTGGAAGGTGTGCCTGGTGGTCTCCCTGAAGAACCAGTTGGGCAGCTGCCAAGGTCTTTGGATTACCCAAAAGGGTAGAGTGGGTGTTCCCCTGCACATTGTGGATGGTGACAACCTTCTCCCCTTTGGGACCTTGTGAGGATACTCCATCTTGACTCTGCTGTCTGACCCAACCATGTGGAGTCTGTGAGGATCTGGCCCCGTGGACATTACTAACCCCTTGTAGTCTGGTTTTAGTTAAGATTTATTTAGGTTTCATACCTGGGTGGGTTGATAGAAGTAGGACTTCCCTAAATTCCTCTCCAATTCCCTTTATCCTCTTAATTAAATATACTTCCGTTTTATATTTATTAGTGTCATCTTCACTTACCTTTCCCTAAAACCTTCCCTATAACAATTTTTAATATAACAAGAGCCACTGAGGCAATCTCCATCCATTGGTTCTATCTTGCAAATCATGGCCAATCATGGTTCCTGCCAAAGGCTTACCCCATCCTTTAGCCTACGTCATTTCCCCTAGAAACTGTGTACCCAAATCACTAAACCTTGTTACCACCCAGCAAGAGCATGTCTGCGAGTCTAATCTGTAAGCCTGTGGGATGGATCCTCCTGTAATCGGGGCCAATTTCTCTTGTCCCAGTTCCAAGAACTCGCCATATGTCTGTGGAGCAGATCTCTCCTGTATGGACAGGGGGTTGGCTTAGCAGTGCCCTTTGTTTCTCTCCCATGTTCTTTTGGTTTGTTTGTTGGTGAGATTCTTATGCTAGCAGGGGGTGACCCCGTAATGGCACCCTGGCAAGGCCTCTAACAATCTTTCTTTTATTATTATATAGAGTAACACCCAAGCATCCTAGACACTCCATGTAATATGTAGCCATCATCCTTCAGGAATTTCACTTGGGAAACTGAGGCCCAGGATCCTCAAGTGGGTGGGAGAAATAGTGACAATTTATTTTCCATCTACTGTAAGAATAACAAATACTTGGGCGGTTGACTAAGCATTCCTGCATCTGGGATCCCATCAGAGACACCATCTAGGCTGCTGCTTTGGGCATTTCTTTGTCCCAGGAATCTCCAGGAGCATCTTCCTCTCTAGCAGGATTGGGCTAAGCAGTGAAGGGACCAAGCACTCCTCGCCTGTGTGGGCTCCAGAGAAGTGGGCTGGGGAGGGCAGGAGAGCTGACTGGGCCTCCTCTTCATGAGCTCTCCCCCATTAAAGCTGTCTTGGCTGATAGGGAAGACCTTGAGTAATGAGCTCCTCAGAGTTGCTTTCTTAAGTTGTGGGACCCAACACAAAAGGATGCTGGCCGTGAGAACACCAGAGAGCCTCGGATCACTTTGTAGGGTTTGCTGTTACCTCACCTGCCAGCTGGCCACCATCCATGAACTTGTCTTCTTACCCCTTAGTCAGTCTCTTTTCTTAATTTTAAATATAATAGGGGACAGAAAGGCCCATCAGGTGGTATATTTGGTCCAAACCTTCTAATCATGAACTAAAGGAACTGATGAAGGCTGCAGCAGGAGGTGACACTCATGATCATAAAAAAAAAAACACACACACACAACTATACCAATCCAATGAGAATCACCACTTAGGTGACCCTTTAAAGTTTGCAAAGGACTACAAATATTTGTTGATATTCACAAGGACTCTGGGATATAGATGTTATTTTTATGCCTATTTGACAGATGAGGGGACTGAGGCAGATAGAGACTCAGTGACAAGGTTAGGGTCACACAATATTTCAGTGTCTGCAGGAGCATTTGAACTCAGGTCTTCATTTCAGTTCTGGAATTCTATCCTCTGGGCCCTCAGGGTGCCACCATGGTCTGACTTCTGGGAATGGCCAAGGATCTGCTGTCACCAGTCTGGCACCATCCCTTCATATGGGTCTCCTCCTCTCTCCCCAAGTCAGTCTCTCTTGCCTTGATCACTGATGGGATTATTAACCTTCTTGGTATCTGCTACAGAACAACACTACTGAAGGGCTATTGCATTTAAAGTATCGCCTTCCTGTATATCTTCTGTTAATAATACAATATCATCGAATCTCTCTCTTGAGGTACTTCTTCTGACTTTCTCTCTTCTTCTTGGTCAAAGTTCATATACTTCAGCATCGTCTTCAAAGATATCAGTGTCTGTATCACTTACAAATGAATATATTTGGTTGCTCACCACAGACTGAGTTAATGGAAATGGAAAATTTAGAGTCTGATTCCTCCCTGCCATAACCTCAAACTCTGCAAGGACTTAAGTCTGGGGTGTGGGTTCATCCACTCCAAAGTTCTAACTAGTTACTACATATAATACTTAATGCATAAAAATGTAGAAGATAATTTAAATAAAATATAATAGTAAATAGCTTAAATCATAGGAATTTTATATCCTCCTTAAAGACGTTTTTCTACTCACCACATGAGAGCATTTTATATTCCTTCTAAAAGGTGACTTGTGTAAATATTTGTAGTTCTGTATATTTTTGTATCAGTTTTGCAAAGTTTTTGGTTTCATAATATTGTGTGTTAATTTTTTTTTCAAATTTAGCCAGATATCTAGTTTATTTTTTTTAATTTTTATTTGGTCATTTCCAAACATTATTCATTAGAAACAAAGATCATTTTTTTCTTCCCTCCCCCCCCTCCCACCACCTCTCCCACAGCCGATGTGCAATTCCACTGGGTATCCCATGTGTTCTTGATTCAAACCCATTTCCGTGTTGTTGGTATTTGCATTAGAGTGTTCCTTTAGAGTCTCTCCTCAGTCATATCCCCTCAACCCCTGTAGTCAAACAGTTGCTTTTCATCGGTATTTTTACTCCCACAGTTTATCCTCTACTTGTGGATAGTGTTTTTTAGATCCCTGCAGATTGTTCAGTGACATTGCATTGACACTAATGGAGAAGTCCATTATCTTCGATTGTACCACAATATATCAGTCTCTGTGTACAATGTTTTCCTGGTTCTACTCCTTTTGCTCTGCATCACTTCCTGGAGGTTGTTCCAATCTCCATGGAATTCCTCCACTTTATTATTCCTTTTAGCACAATAGTATTCCATCACCATCACATACCACAATTTGTTCAGCCATTCCCCAATTGAAGGGCATCCCCTCGTTTTCCAATTTTTGGCTACCACAAAGAGTGCAGCTATGAATATTCTTGTACAAGTCTTTTTCCTTATTATCTCTTTGGGGTACAAGCCCAGTAGTGCTATGGTTGGATCAAAGGGCAGACAGTGTTTTATCGCCCTTTGGGCATAGTTCCAAATTGCTCTCCAGAATGGTTGGATTAATTCACAACTCCACCAGCAATGAATTAGTGTCCCTACTTTGCCACATCCCCTCCAGCATTCACTACTTTCCATAGCTGTCATGTTAGCCAATCTGCTAGGTGTGAGCTGATACCTCAGAGTTGTTTTGATTTGCATCTCTCTGATTGTAAGACATGTAGAACACTTTTTCATGTGCTTATTAATAGTTTTGATTTCTTTGGCTGAGAACTGCCTGTTCATGTCCCTTGCCCATTTATCAATTGGAGAATGGCTTGTTTTTTGTGCAATTGATTTAGCTCTTTGTAAATTTGAGTAATTAAACCTTTGTCAGAGGTTTTTATGAAGATTGGTTCCCAATTTGTTGCTACCCTTCTGATTTTAGTTACATTGGTTTTGTTTGTACAAAAACTTTTTAATTTGATGTAGTCAAAATTATTTATTTTACATTTTGTGTCTCTTTCTAAGTCTTGCTTGGTTTAAAACCTTTCCCTTCCCAAAGGTCTAACAGGTATACTATTCTGTGTTCACCTAATTTACTTATAGTTTCTTTCTTTATGTTCAAGTCATTCACCCATTCTGAATTTATCTTGGTGTAGGGTGTGAGGTGTTGATCCAAACCTAATCTCTCCCACACTGTCTTCTAATTTTTCCAGCAGTTTTTATCAAATAATGGATTTTTATCCCAAAAGCTGGGGTCCTTGGGTTTGTCATAGACTGTCTTGCTGAGATCATTTACGCCAAATCTATTCCACTGATCCTCCTTTCTGTCTCTTAACCAGTACCAAATTGTTTTGATAACCACAGCTTTATAGTGTAGTTTGAGATCTGGGACTGCAAGTCCTTTTTCCTTTGCATTTTTTTTCATGATTTCCATGGATATCCTTGATCTTTTGTTCTTCCAAATGAACTTAGTTATGTTTTTTTCTAATTCAGTAAAGAAGTTTTTTGGTAGTTCAATGGGTATAGCACTAAATAAGTAAATTAATTTGGGTAGGATTGTCATTTTTATTATGTTAGCTCATCCTACCCATGAACAATCAATGTTTTTCCAATTGTTTAGATCTAGTTTTAGCTGTGTGGAAAGTGTTTTATAGTTGTGTTCATATAGTTCCTGTGTTTGTTTCGGCAGATAGATTCTTAAGTATTTTATATTATCTAGGGTGATTTTAAATGGAATTTCTCTCTCTATTTCTTGCTGCTAAGATGTGTTGGAAATATATAGAAATGCTGATGACTTATGAGGGTTTATTTTGTAACCTGCAACTTTGCTAAAGTTGTTGATTATTTCGAGTAACTTTTTGGTTGATTCTCTAGGATTCCTTAAGTAAACCATCTTATCGTCTGCAAAGAGTGATAGCTTGGTCTCCTCATGGCCAATTTTAATACCTTCACTTTCTTTTTCTTCTCTAATTGCTACTGCTAGTGTTTCTAGTACAATATTAAATATTAGAGGTGATAATGGGCATCCTTGTTTTGCTCCTGATCTTATTGGAAAGGCTTCTAGTTTATCCCCATTGCAGATGATGTTTGCTGATGGTTTTAGATATATACTGTTTATTATTTTTAGGAAAGGCCCTTCTATTCCTATTCTTTCTAGTGTTTTCAATAGGAATGGGTGTTGTATTTTATCAAAGGCTTTTTCTACATCTATTGAGATAATCATGTGATTTTTGTCAGTTTGCTTGTTAATATGGTCAATTATGTGGATGGTTTTCCTAATATTGAACCATCCTTGCATTCCTGGTATGAATCCTGCCTGGTCATAGTGAGTAACCCTCATGATGAGTTGCTGGAGTCTTTTTGTTAGTATCCTATTTAAGATTTTTGCGTCTATATTCATTAGGGAGATTGGTCTATAGTTTTCTTTCTCGGTTTTTGACCTGCCTGGCTTTGGGATCTTCTGTGCTAATTTAGAGTTATTTAACATCGATTTTCTTGTAATAAAGTAGTTTAAAAATGTGGTCTGATTTCTTTCCTTCCATGGTATTTCCAAAGTGAATTTTAAAGTATTGTCATTATATGGAATTGTGTTTTTATATAACACTATATGGTAAAGTGTCATTTTGTTATTGCAGTTGTTTGCATTTTAATTTTTGTTACTGTAATATTTGACTTGGAGTTTTGCAAGACTTTTCCTTACTTTCTCCTTTTATTTTTCCTGTAATTCTCTTTCTGTCCGTAGCATAGATTATAGCTTAGTTTAACTATAGAATAAGAATAGATATGTGTTTGCTTCATTTGAGAAAAAAAAAAGGTCTATAATCAACGTGACTTTTCAAAGAAGCCCAGGTGGGGAATGTAAACTTAAGTGAAATAGTTGAGTTAAAGAAGAGGCTTTAGATAGAAGTAAGACCTTGAGACAGATAGTTTAAAAAGGTTATCGGGGCTCCTTTAAATTAGAGAATTTTGAAGAGGTCGGAGGTTTTGGGATTCCCAAGGCTCCCCGGGAAGAGTCCGTTGATAAACAGACACTCCTTGGATTTCCCTTGCTGAGGGAGGGTGTCCAGGGAGATGGCTTTGAGCTATTGGGAAGAATTTGGTGATAGAGAGTTTGGAAAATATAAAACTCTGTATCCAATCAGAAGAGTAGCTGTGCAGTACTCTGGAATTCCACTAGGTGGAGGCAAAGAGCAACTTCAATCAGAAGACAGTCTAACAGCTGACAGAGAAGACCTTTCTCTGACTGGAGAGAGAGCAGGTTCTGCATTTCTAAACATATTCAATGAGATAAAGAAATGGATTCGTTTCATAATGGAGATAGTCAGTCTTTGGGGTTTTTTTGAAGACAGACAGTAAGAGTTAAAGTATCCCCAATTAATCAGGGCAGACTTCTTGGGAGAGGCAGAGAGACGAGGGAGGCTCCGGGAGCCAAAAGCTGGAGGTGAAGGGAAGGCTCTGGCTTTGGGGTGAACAGAGCAGCCAGCAGGGACCTGGGGGGCTGCTGAGGCTTAGCTACAAGCCTGGCATGAATGAGGCTTCTATAGGCAGCAGTTGACCCTGTGGGGCTGGTCCTAGGAAGGCAGGGGGGCACTGAGGACTCCTGGGGGTCGTCCCAGTTGCGTTGGGCCAAGACGCCCCAAGACCCAGAGAGAGAGGCTGTCCCCATGGGACCTGGGACCCAGAGTCAGGAGCCAGAGCAGGATTAAGTAAGCCCAGGTACAAGGTAGATTTGCATCCAGCCCCCACAGCCCTCCCAGTCAACATCACAGGGTTTCAGGGTGAGGATGAGGGACCAGGAAGAGCCCAGGCCCAGGCATGAGCTCTTTGGGGAGCAGAGTTCTTGGGGCCTCTGCACCATGGCCTGACCTCTCATCTGGGTGTCACTGCTCACCTTCTGCTCAGGTCATGACTGAACTCCACTTGTTCCTGCTCCTCCATCCCAGCCCTTGCCTCCTATAAGGATCTCAAAGCACCTTCTTGTTCAGTCATTAATGAGTTGCTCTGTTTACAGGCTCCCTCTCCCAGCTGGTGCTGACTCAGCTTCCCTCTGCCTCAGCATCCCTGGGGAGCACAGATAGACCCACCTGCAGCCTGAGCACTCAGCACAGCACCTACAGTATTCAGTGCTTTCAGCAGAGCCCAGGAAAAGCCCCTGAATGTGATGTGGGTCAAGAGCGATGGAGATGGAGAAAAGGGCGCTGGGACCCCGGAGTGCTTCTCGGGCTCCAGCTCTGGGGACGATCCATTCCTGTCCTTCAGCAGCGCCCAGCCAGAGGAGGAAGCCCAGCACTGCTGTGGGACAGGCCGAACCATTGGCCATGTTTGTGAATATCCACAGGGACCCGTTCAGTGTAGACACTCACTGCCCAAAGCCCCCCAACTGTCCCCTCCTATATCTTAATAGTTGGATCTGACTGCTTCTCATGAGTTTCAACATTCATTGTTTATAGACCTCCCTGGGCAGGTGGTGCCAGACCCCTCCAGGGCGTTTCCCTTCCACAGTCACTCAGAGGGTCCCAACAGCTCACAGCAGCTCCTGCCAGGACTTCCCCTCCTGCCATAGTAAGCAGAATCCGGTCTAATGACAGCAGAGAGCAAAGAGACGTTTCCTCTGGGAAGGGCTGCCAGGCTGAGCTGCTGGGAAGCCTCTGACCCAGGAACGGCTGAGCAAAGGCAGCACCCATTCCAGACCTCCCCCAGCCAGGCTTCCATTAAGGCTCATCTCAGAGAAGGAGAAAGTCCAAAGGCATGTTGTGTGTTGTAGAGGGAAGGGAGTGCGGAGCAGGGGATGGGCTCAGACCACCCTCATCACCGATTTTCTTGGTCCTCCAGAAAGAGAAAGAGAGGAGGCACATCTTGGTCTGGAAAATGGTGGGGGAAACGGGGGGCTGTTCTTGGGGAAGAAGGACATGGACTGCTGCTGCAGCAGGAGGCTGCCTTGGAAGTAATGATGACAATAAGAAAAAGACCTTTTATAGTCTTAAATTGTGTAGAACACTTTGCAAATGTCATCGCATGAGGCCAATCACAGCCCCTGGGGAGGGTGCTGTCATTATGCCTCATTTTCAGATGACAAAACTCAGGTAGATAGAGGTGAACAGACTTGCCCAGAGTCATACAACCTTTTAATTCCTGTAGCAGCATTTGAACACAGGTCTTCTGGAATTCAGCTCCAGGATTCTCTCCACTGGGACCCCTGGGTGACATCACGATCTGACTTTGGGGTGCTTCCCAAGGATCTCCTCTCCCACCACTCTGACACCATCCCTTCATATGGGTCTCCTCCTCCCTTCCCAAGTCATTCTCTCTCTTGCTCTCTTCTTCCCATTCTCCAGTCTCTCTCTGAGCATCCTTTACTGCTCACTAGCCTGGAGGCTGTCCTTCATTGCCCTCTACTGAAGGCTGGGAAAGCTTCAGCTGAGGCCTGAGCAGGAGACCCAGGAGTTCACCCAAACTATGAAGGTCCTGGTGTTGAGGAGGAGTTCCCTGAGAGGGTCAGGGACTTGGTACCTGCAGCCAATAGCTATTGAGGACTCAACAACATGCTCTGGGCTCTCTTGACCTACCACATGTGACAATGTTGTCCAGATATTGGGATGGGACCCAAGGGACCATGTATTCAGTCCAGTGACTCCGGACCAGGAAAGCCAGCCCTGGAGAAGGGTCTGGGACCTTCATCCCACCTCCTGCAATCCCTGAAATTCCCTTAATTTCCCTCTTGATCCTGGGGATTCCCTGAGCTTTGTGCTTGCCATTTCTACTTGTAATGGCTCAGGCTCCCACTCTGCTCTATTTCCCTCACTGTAAAGGATCTAATGAATGAATGAACAGAACCCATATGTACAAAATGATATTCATTGAGGTAACATAGAAAATGAAGAGCTTCCAAATATTTCAGATCAATACCGCAGGAGTCACTCTCTCCCCTCTCCAGTCTCACCCCTTGGGGCGATGGAGCTCCAACTGGAAGCACTTCGGACTTTATGTCGATCCCATTCAGTTTCCTTCCAAATCAGGTCTGGGCCAGCCTCAGGCCTCTCACCAGAGATCACTGGCCTGGCTCCCTGGGCTCCTTTCGTGCTACTAGTATGGCTACAATTCTGGTTACAATTCTCTGCTTCTTAGTCCCTCAGCAGCTCCCCATTCCTACCTGTTGAACCTCAGCAGCAGTAACTCTCCCTGATGGCCTTCAGGTAACACAAGAAATCCCAGGCCATTTCCTGGCCTCCCATGGAGAAGCCTGTGTCCTCCCTCCATCCTGGGACTCCCAGCACCTCCCTTCACACCCCCATGCAGGGAGGAAGAACAAGAGCCCCAGACCCTCTTTGGCTGAGGATGCTGGGGATTGGCCCCCTGGCTCTGGCTCCTCAGCCAATCAGAAAAGTTCTCTTCTTCCCTATCTGTCAGGGGAGGGAAGCAGTGACATGACATGATCCCAGGCTCTAACTGGGAGCAGGAAGGAACCATTTTCCTCCCTCTGGTCTTCGTAGGATCAGGCTCCCTAGGGTGGGGAGGTGGGATGGAGGGGTGGATTCACCTGCGCCCAATGAGCATGTTCCAACCCTCCCTCCCCTCTTGCACTTACCCAGTTGGAGGGGCTTTGGGTCTAGACAATAATCAGCTGATCTGATACACTCAGAGCCAGATTAGGAGCAATGAGACCCCAAATGGGAGGGAAGAACACCAAGAAACCTGAGCCTAATGGCCACAGGATCAGCGGAGAGGCTGCCCAACCTGATGAATGCCCAGGGAGGGGCTGCCCAAGCATCTGCCACGGAATCAGGGTAAGCCCTTGGGACCCTGAAGTACCAGGAGATTGTGGCCCCTCCAGGATGGCCTCTGGGAGGCAGGGAGGTCCAGCCTGTCAGCTTGCTGTTCCTAAGTGCCTGGGACATAGCAGAGAAACAAATAGATGCTTCATTGGTCCACTGATTGGGTGAAAATCAGAGGCCCTGTGACTTCTGAGAGGGCTTGTGGGAAGAGAGCACAGAAGGCCTGGAAGCTGAGCGCAGCTGGGCCTCAGGAGCTCCATGAGGATGGCAGACAGGACAGGCTGGTCTGGTGCAGAGAGCAGAGTTTCCTGTCGGTCCAGGAGTCCCAGCAGACTGGGATGGGGCAGTGAGCAGGGCTGGGCTCTGGGAAGGCTGTAAGGCCAGGAAGAAGAACCTTTGCCCAGTGAGAGGCCAGGATTTCTAGCCCTGGAACCCGGGCCTGGATCAGTGCCTGCTAGCAGGGAGTGAAAAGTGCAAGAGGCCAGGCCAGGGAGGGGGCTGAATTCAGGGGCTGCTCTGGGTGCCTCAGGCTGGGGCTCAAGGGAGGCTCTACCTTTGGGTGGGATGAACAGAAGAGGCAACAGGAACCTTCCTCTGCCTGGGGGCCCTGAGATCTGCCTCCTTGTGGCCTGGATGTGGGTCCTGTAGCCAGCAGGGGACGCTGTGGAGCTGGTCCTGGCCAGGCAGGGAGGGCCTGAGGAGCCTGGAGGTGTTGGGGGAGGGGTGAGCCCAGCTGGCTGTGCCTGTGGCTGCTGTGAGCCCTGTGATCACTCCTGGGTGACGTCTCAGCTGGGCTGGAACAAGTGACTCCAACAACCCCCCTGCATGAAGGGCTGCCCCCCCTGGGACCCTGAGAGAGGATGCAGGTGGGGTCTAGAGGAGGCTGGAGGAGGTCCAGATTTGCATCAATCCCCGCCTGCCCCTCAGCCACCATCACGGGGTAACCAGGAGAGAATAAGAGGGAGCTGAGAGAGGCCAGACTCAGCTGGGAGCTCTTTGAAGCTGAGCTCTCGGGTCCTCTCGCCATGGCCTGGCCTCTCGTCTGTCTCTCACTGCTCTCCTTCTGCTCAGGTCAGGACCATCCCAGACCTCCCCTTTGGCCTCCTCCTCCCTCCCTGTTCTTGCCTCTCAGGAGGATCTCAAAGCACCTTCTGGCTTCCTCCTTGTTCAGGGTCATTAATGAGTCTCTCTGTTTGCAGGCTCCCTCTCCCAGGCTGTGCTGACTCAGCCTCCCTCTGTGTCTGCAGCCCTGGGGAGCTCGGCCAGACTCTCCTGCACCCTGAGCAGTCAGCACAGAGATTATGCTGTTGGTTGGTACCAGCAGAGCCCAGGAAAGCCCCCTCGGTACCTCCTGTATGTCACCAGCAGTGGAGGTACCAGCAGGGGCGACGGGATCCCTGAGCGCTTCTCTGGCTCCGGATCTGGGACTGATCGATTCCTGTCCATCAGCAGCGTCCAGGCTGAGGATGAAGCTGATTATTTCTGTGGTTATGATTATGGCAGTGGTAGTAGTTATCGTTACCCACAGTGATGCATTCAGTGAGGAAGTGGGACAAAAACCTGCCTGCCAGCCCAGGCGCAGCTTCATGCCTGGCCCCACTTACCCACCCACTCAACTGCCAGGAGCTGGTCAGGACTGGCTCTGTATTGCTTCCTCTCTGTGTTCATCCCCCCCCCCCCTCTCTCTCTGTCTCTCCCTCTCTCTCTGTCTCTGTCTCTGTCTCTGTCCCTTTTTGTCTCTCTGTGCCCCCTTTTCTGTCTCTGTGCCTCTCTCTCCTCACTTTCTCTTCTCTCTCCCTCCTTTCGTCCCTCTGTCTCCCCTCTCTCTGTATATCTCCACCTCTGTCTTTCTTTCTCCCTCTGTCCCTCCTTCCCTCTCCCCTCTAACCCCCCCTTCTCTGTCTCTGTCTCTCCTTCTCTTCTCTTCTCTTCTCTCTCTCTCTGTCTCTCTCTGTCTCTCTCTCTGTCTCTCTCTCTGTCTCTCTCTCTCTGTCTCTCTCTCTGTCTCTCTCTGTCTCTCTGTCTCTCTCTCTGTCTCTCTCTCTCTGTCTCTCTCTCTCTGTCTCTCTCTGTCTCTCTCTGTCTCTCTCTCTCTGTCTCTCTCTGTCTCTCTCTCTCTCTCTTTCTCTCTCTCTCTCTCCCTCTCTTTCCCATTCCAGGAAGTCCCATGATGTGCCTGAGGTCACACTTCCAGACAGTGGCAGAACTGGACCTCGAGGAGCCATGAAGAGTGAGCAGAGGGGACTCCTGTGTGCACAGCCCGGGGACGAGCACCCACAGCTCCACCCAGCCTTGTCCTGGGTCCCCTGAGCTCAGCCTGACACCTAAACCCTGGGAAACCCTCCCCAAGTCTTGCCCTCTCGGGCCAGACCTGACCAGACAGAGGCTACCAGCCCCTCCCACCCCCAAGCACTGGGCCAGACAGACATGCCATTCAGGGCTCTTGATCCAGGCTACTCAGTGCTCCTAACAATGGCTCTGATCTTCACCAGTCCCACAGCTGCCTCAGGCCCCATACAATATAGTCCCATCAGTGATCAGCGCCCCTATTGGGATATAGTGTGGATGGACCAGCTGCTGGCGCTGCAGTCAGGAAGCCCCGAGTGCCAATCCGGTCTCAGACAATCTGAGCTCAGGAGACTGGCACTAGGAGTGGAGCTTTCTCAGGCTCAGTTTCTTCATCTATAAAATGGTCCCAATGATCACTCTATTCCTAGGCTGTTCTGAGGCACCAGCATCAACTTAACCAGCCTGGTTTCTCTTACCCGGATGCCGCCTGAGCAGAAGAATCTTGGCAATAGACATGTGTCCGGTCCAGTCGTGGTAGAACCTCCCATGGTCTGTGGCAGCTCCCCAGCCTCAGAGGCCATCTTGTGCCCAATGATGCAGCTGCCAATGGCTTCCTGCTGCCAGTCCCAGAGCAGGACAGGCTCTCCTGTATCTCCTCGGTCTGCTTCAGCTCAGAGGAGGCATATCTTGGTCTAGAACATGATGTGTGGAATGGAAGGCCCAGAGGACCAGGCTTTCCCCACTCCCAGAAAAGGTTGAGGGAGAATGTGGTCACATCATCCAGAACCAAAGGGATTTCTCCTTCCAGTCTAGACCATGGGCTCCCAGAGGCTTAATGAGGCAGGAGCAAAAAGGATTAGTTCCTCCTGGAATATGAAAATAGGAACAATAAAGCTGAGAGAACAAGTCTTGGAGTCAAGAAACCCTGAGTTCAAATCTAACCTGAGACACTCCTGGTGTGATCCTGGGCAAACATTGATCATTCCTGGTCTCAGTTTCCTCATCTGTAAAAGTGGATCATAATAGCCCTGCCTCCCAGGTCATTCTTGTGAGGATAGTATTTGGAAACAGCTTTGCAAGCAATAAGATCACATATGTATGTTTTTCACACACACACTGACACCCAACTACAAATACATGCATCTGCTTATAGAGAAGCACAGATACCTGAGGTAGGTACACCATGTGCCTCTATGTTGTTACATGTAATATATAGACACACACAAATGCCTGTTCATGTTAAAATGGCTCAGGGGTGTGAACATATGACTGACTCTGCCCTTGCCTATTTTGAACTGATCAACAAAAGCTGTAAAGCGCCCTACTGAACCCTAATTAGGGGAGGGCCACAAGCCTCTGGCTAATGACTGACCACCCCTGGGCGGTGCTAAGCAAACGTAAAGACTGCAATTGGCTCCAGTAAAGTGGAGGAAGTGGCAGGAAGGGAGCAAGTAACGGACTATAAAAGACGATGAATTCCTGTCCCAGATGGCTGTCCTGAATTTTCAGCTTGGAGGATCGTGGACTGGGACTGAGGCTAGGACGTGACGTGGCACTTCGACCACTGATTTTGGCTCTTGGCTTGCTTCTGGTGTGACTATCGCAGTCAGAGAAGTGGACTCGCTTTCTGGCGCATAGAGGGAGCTGAACCTCGGTTCAGTCATTCAACCACACCTGGGTGACCAAAGTCAGGGGAAAGGCTTGTCCCTCAGGAGGGTTCATGTTTAGCCTGCTCTGGGGCAGCGGCTGCACTGCAAAGTCCTCCCACACAGCGGTGTAAGCACTGCGACGAGGCTCAAAGTGTACAACGCAGGGGTCCTCAGCTCGCTCCTGTACGGTGTGAGACATGGACACTGTACCGGAAGCACATGATGCAGCTGGAGCAATTCCACCAACGCTCCCTCCAGTCAGTCATGAGTCTCCGATGGCAGGACCGAATCACCCACCAGGAAGTCCTCGACAGAGCCAACTCCACCAGCATCGAAGTCCTGGTCCTCAAAGCCCAGCTACGATGGTCTGGACACGTCATCCGCAAGGACCCACAGCGAATACCAAGACAGGTATTCTATGGTGAGCTGTCAGCTGGACTCAGGAAACAAGGCCGGCCAAAGAGAAGATTCAAGGATCAGCTAAAGTCCAACTTGAAGTGGGCTGGCATGACACCAAAGGAACTAGAACTCGCTGCCTCGGACAGAAGCAGCTGGCGAGCCCACATTCACCATGCCGCTGTAAACCTCAAAATTCCTTAGACTTATAAATGTTGGAAATTTCACCATTGGGATATTTCATACTTGGAAAATTTCTTACTGATAGTCTATTGGAATGGGAACCCCATTGGCATGGGAGGTTCCTTCTCTTCCCTTCTTAAGATTACTTTAGGACATAAACCTTTTGCTGAACAATGGAAAGGGCTTTGACCTATGCTTAAGCATAGAACAGGAATTTCTTTGAGTCATGATTGATTTTAGAATTGATACAATGGAGATACTTGGAATCAATCTCCACCCTATTCAGTCCTAACAGGATTGAGTAAGGGCTGCAGCCTAGATCAAAATTTAATTATTCCAATCTCTACCCTACTCAGGTTAACAGGATTTAGAAAGGACTGTAGCAAAGGAGCAAAGATTTAATCATTTGAAAATATGACCTTCAACAGACATGTGCAAAAGCCAGAACCTCTGGGCGGTCCTGGGTTAATCTAGAGCCTCCATTGGCACAGGGAAATTGATGAACAGTGATTGGTAGATGGGAGAACTGAGGGGAGGAACTTGGATGGTTTCCTTAAAGATAGGGGGTCTGAAGACTCGAGAGGAGGGTTGAGTAGTTGGTCGGTGTGGTTCGTGTGGGCTCGGAGAAGCTTGCTCTGGAGGAAGCTGAAGGTGGGGGCCTCTGAGACTGTTTCTCCATTTTGGTCACGTGAGTAATAGGGACTGATCTCTTTTCTTTGCCCCAGCTATCTAAGGGCTTGGGCCTTTTGGCCCAGCCTAAACAGAAGGGGTATTTAAGCCCTATTTCTTTCTCTCCCTTTTCTCTCTCTCTATCTCTAATTACTTCCTCCTATTGTAATTAAACTCCATAAAAGATTGACGGCTGACTTAAGTTTTCATTTAGGAATTACATAGCTGATTCCTTGGCGACCTTAAATTAATATATATCAGTCTTTTAAAGTGATTCCCTTGTAACACTGCCACCTTTGAAGATGAGCGACGTCGACGTCTTGCCACTGCGCTTGGAAGCCGACACCAGGCCACAACCGCACCTCCCGTCACAAGGGGCATCCCAGGCCCCGTGTGCCACACACTGTGCGCCTCAGCCTGTGGACTCCAAAGCCACATGAGGGTACATCAATAGATGAAACTGCGCAAAGACAATCGTCATTCTCGGTCACCGAGAGACCAGCACCCCCCCAATGCTGATTCCGAATCTATACTATAAGGTTCAGGGGATTCGCAGAGGAGGCGAGATCATTGCTTCGGTATTAAGATGCATTGATATACGTTTGTCAGTGAAGGATCAGAACCCAATCCCGATCCCTAAAATAATGAGGAGTCACCAGGGGAGGTTCAATTGCTCAATAGATTGTTTCTCACGTTAGACTTTCAACTTGTCGGCTTATGAGCACGAATGTCCTAACTACAGCTCATCCCATGTGTTTGATGAGGAAGCGTCCCCGGGAGCCTGAGCCAAAGACCTTCACTTTGGCGCATCCATCATCCATCTCTGTGCCCCCGAAGGGTTGTCGTAAACCTCTGTGGCAAGTTCTCAGACTGTGTCACTGCCCTCTGCTTGCCAGCAATGGGTGGGATCAGCCTCTAGGTGAGCTGAGGGCCAGTAGGGCTGGGGAGGCCCAGTTGGGCTGTCCCACGCCCCTGTGACCATCAGCCAATGAAGCTGGGCGGACTTTTGCTGGCTTGAGATCACAAAGGAGAATTTGTATTTGGTGCTGCCCCGTCTGGACTGTCTGGGACTTGCAGGCGGCACAATTTGTTCGCTGGAGTCTGATGGCTGATGGAGGCCGAAGGGAGCCAGATCTCTCTCACAAAGAGATGTCGGCGTGGAGCTCTACCTCGGCCATTTCACTGGCACGTTGGACCATTTCGGTCATTACACACCCCGTGGTTCCCTTGGCTAAGGCAGGGTAGACAGTGGATATACACAAGGCATTAGGCAGTTGAGGGAAGCCTCAGAGTGTTCTGACTCAGTTCTCTCTGGCGACCAGCTCCAGGGGAGGAGGAAGAGAAGAGGAAGGAGGGGTCCTCATGGATGACTCTTTGTGACACCATTTGGGGGTTTCTTGCCAAGGACCCCAGAGTGCTTTCCCATTTCCTTCTCCAGTTCTTTTTTATAGATGAGGAACTGAGGCAAATAAAGGTTATGTGACTTATCCAGGGTCACACATCTAGTAAGTATCTGAAGCTAGATTTGAACTTGATTTTCCTGACTCTAAGCCTAGCACTCAACCCACCCAACCACTGAGTCATCTGGGATTAATATAGATCTATTTCTTCCACAAAGGAAGCTCCCAATTTCTTTTAAACAATGCCTGACATAACATTCTGTTTCCAGCCTCTGCTCCCTCTGAATTTAACCACGAGGCCATTGAGAGGACAAGAGGGGCCACAATGATGGCCACTTTTGCCCTTCACCCCACAGCCAAAGACCAAGCATCCAGACCGCCCACGCTTTAGGGATGAAGCTTTCCAAACTACAGCAATGACAGTGGATGATCCAATATAGAGGAATGTGGTGAATCCTAGTGAAAGGATTTAAAAACAGAAATGAAAGGACGCCCATTAGAGTGAAATCCTCTGCAGCTCCCTCAGCCCCCCAAGAGCAGCCCAGTGGTCAGGGCTGCTGGACCAGAGCCCGAGGGAGCCCTCTTTTCTGCCTTGGAACTGTGACCGGGGTTCAAGCTCCCCTGAAGCCAAGAGCTCTGCCCTGCTGGTGCTTGTCCTTCCCCGCGGCTCTGACCCCAATCCTCCCCTGGACGGTGCATCAGTCCTGCACTCAGTGCCAGCAGAGGAGCCCCTGCCACCTCTTGATTGGTCATCGGACTCCCCGACCTTCTCTGGAAGCTGCTGCTGCTGATTGAGGGGCCCCTGAGGCTCACCTTCTGGGCTCACTTGGGCTGGCCGGAGCTCCACCTTCACGCCGGTGTGGCAGACCTCAGAGCTCTCCCGAAGACCTCTTTGGGATTTCACGTCGTCCTTCCCTGGGTTCCGGCCCTCCAGCTTTCCTTTGGAGCCTCTGCTTGGAGGTCGTTTGGGGGAACCTTTGGGAGTGCTTGTGTAGATCATTGCTTTTACTGCCTTGATCCAGCCATGCAAGTGAGGGCCAGGCGGGGATCCCTGTCTGGGGCTGAGTGTGGGGAGGGCCAGGCCCAGCCCAGGGAGGGGGATAAAGCACGAGGGAGGCTCCGGGAGCCGAAAGCTGTAGGTCAAGGGAAGGCTCTGGCTTTGGGGTGAACAGAGCAGCCAGCAGGGACCTGGGGGGCTCCTGAGGTTTTGTTACAAGCCTGTCATGAATGAGGCTTCTATAGGCAATAGTTGACCCTGCGGGCTGGGCCTAGGAAGGCAGGGGGGCACTGAGGACTGCTGGGGGAGGCCAAGATGCCCCAAGACCCAGAGAGAGAGGCTGCCCCCATGGGACCTGGGACCCAGAGTCAGGAGCCAGAGCAGGATTAAGTAAGCCCAGGTACAAGGTAGATTTGCATCCAGCCCCCACAACCCTCCCAGTCAACATCACAGGGTTTCAGGGTGAGGATGAGGGACCAGGAAGAGCCCAGGCCCAGGCATGAGCTCTTTGGGGAGCAGAGTTCTTGGGGCCTCTGCACCATGGCCTGACCTCTCATCTGGGTGTCACTGCTCACCTTCTGCTCAGATCAGGACTGAACTCCACTTGTTCCTGCTCCTCCATCCCAGCCCTTGCCTCCTATAAGGATCTCAAAGCACCTTCTTGTTCAGTCATTAATGAGTTTCTCTGTTTACAGGCTCCCTCTCCCAGCTGGTGCTGACTCAGCTTCCCTGTGCCCCAGCCTCCCTGGGGATCACAGATAGACCCACCTGCAGCCTGAGCACTCAGCACAGCACCTACAGTATTCAGTGCTTTCAGCAGAGTCCAGGAAAAGCCCCCTGAATGTGATGTGGGTCAAGAGCGATGGAGATGGAGAAAAGGGCGCTGGGACCCCGGAGTGCTTCTCGGGCTCCAGCTCTGGGGACGATCCATTCCTGTCCATCAGCAGCGCCCAGCCTGAGGAGGAAGCCCAGCACTGCTGTGGGACAGGCCGAACCATTGGCCATGTTTGTGAATATCCACAGGGACCCGTTCAGTGTAGACACTCACTGCCCAAAGCCCCCCAACTGTCCCCTCCTATATCTTAATAGTTGGATCTGACTGCTTCTCCTGAGTTTCAACATTCATTGTTGATAGACCTCCCCGGGCAGGCGGTGCCAGACCCCTCCAGGGCGTTTCCCTTCCACAGTCACTCAGAGGGTCCCAACAGCTCACAGCAGCTCCTGCCAGGGCTTCCCCTCCTGCCACAGTGAGCAGAATCCGGTCTAATGACAGCAGAGAGCAAAGAGCCGATTCCTCTGGGAAGGGCTGCCAGGCTGGGCTGCTGGGAAGCCTCCGACCCAGGCAAGGCTGAGCAAAGGCAGCACCCATTCCAGACCTCCCCCAGCCAGGCTTCCATTAAGGCTCATCTCAGAGAAGGCGAAAGTCCAAAGGCATGTTGTGTGTTGTAGAGGGAAGGGAGTGCGGAGCAGGGGATGGGCTCAGACCACCCCTCATCACCGACTTTCTTGGTCCTCCAGAAAGAGAAAGAGAGGAGGCACATCTTGGTCTGGAAAATGGTGGGGGAAACGGGGGGCTGTTCTTGGGGAAGAAGGACATGGACTGCTGCTGCAGCAGGAGTCTGCCTTGGAAGTAATGAAGACAATAAGAAAAAGACCTTTTATAGTCTTAAATTGCATGGAACACTTTGCAAATGTCATCACATGAGGCCAATCACAGCCCCTGGGGAGGGTGCTATCATTATGCCTCATTTTCAGATGACAAAACTGAGGTAGATAGAGGTGAACAGACTTGCCCAGAGTCATACAACCTTTCAATGCCTGTAGCAGCATTTGAACACAGGTCTTCTGGAATTCAGCTCCAGGATTCTCTCCACTGGGACCCCTGGGTGACATCACGATCTGACTTTGGTGGGTTCCCAAGGATCTCCTCTCCCACCAGGGAGAAATATCTCTTCTTTCTGAGATTTTGACTGACCAGGAATTGGAGGAAAGCCAGGCTGAAGGAGAGATTTTGGACTTTGTTTTCTCTCTAGAGGAGTTGTCTCAGATGGAAGGACCCTTGCGGGGGGCTTCAGAAATTAAGCTGAGAGACTTTGCTGACTATGTGAAGAAGAAGAAGGAAGATTTTGAACAGCTGTTGTCCTCCAGCTCCCTAAATGACTTAGAGTCACAGCTTGTCACTGGACTACTTTCTCAAACCCTCATTTTTGATTAGGGACATCCTCATCCATCTTACCTCAGTTTCCCATCTTGTTATGCCAATAACCGCCTGACTTGAAAAGGAAATGAATATCTTCATAGTTCTCTCATGGGGGAGGGAAGAAGCCAAAGGCTTCAAGAAGAACTGGGAGGAGAGGGTTGGAGAAGGGAGGGAGTGAAGGGAGGAAGAGGTTAAAAGGATATATTGATCCATCAGCCATCAGTAGAGATCAGTAGGCAAACCCCCAGAACATTCCCCAGAGCAGTCCCTTGTTTAGCAGTTCCCCTATATCAGCATCCCTGTGTGGCAGCATCCCTCAGATTTTCTCATTCCTACCCTCCATCACAAATAAGCAGCCTCAGGTTCCCTTAGAAGTTCTCTCTAGTCAAAGGCAAAGGACAGCAGTCATTGCAGAAGAAACATTTCCCCTCACTTTACCTTCTCTATTTCAATAAGCAATAGTTTCCTCAGTCTACATTCTCTATTTCAATAAGAAAGTTTCCTCGGTTTACCTATTCTATTTCAGTCGGCAGGAGCATTTGAACTCAGATATTCTTCATTTCAGTTCCAGAAGTCTATGCTCTGGGCCCTCAGGGTGCCACCATGGTCTGACATCAGGGGATGGCCAAGGATCTGCCGTCACCACGCTAGCACCATTCCTTCATATGGGTATTCTCCTCTCTTCTCAAGTCAGTCTCTCTCTTGCACTCTTCCCATTCTCCAATCTCTCCCTGAGCATCCTTTACTGCTCAGAAGCCCTAAGGCACTCCTTCATTGCCCTCTACTGGAGGCTGGGAAATCTTCACTTGCAAGATGAGACCTGAGCAAGAGTAAGACCCATGACTCCATCCAATATGAGAAGCTCTTGGTGTTGAGGAGGACTCCCCCTGGGAGGGTCAGGGACTTGGTACCTGCAGCTAATAGCTAATGAGGATTCACTCATATGCTCTGAGCTATCTTGACCTACCACGTGTGACAATGTTGTGCAGAAAATTAGGTGGGACTCAAGGGACCATGAATTCTGTCCAGTGACTCCTGATCAGGAAACCCAACACTGGACAAGGGTCTGAGGACCTTCATCCCACCTCCCACATTCCATGAAGGGTCTTTAATTTCTCTTTGGGTTCTGGGGGTTCCCCTGAGACTTGTTCTTGCGTTTGTCAACTTGTAATGGCTCAGGCTCCCATTCTGCTCATGTAACCTTTCTAATCTGCCAATGAACACAATTGGTTTCATAAAATTATATTCATTGAGATAATACAGGAAATAAAACAGTTTCAAATCTTTTCACTCAACATCTAGGGACACTTTCTCTCCTCTACAATCCAGTGCATTGGAGAGAATGGACTCCCTGTAGAACTACTTTGGCCTTTATGTCTATCCCATTCAGTTTCCTTGTAGATCAGGTCCGGCCCCAGGCTCAGTGCTCTCATGATGTGACCGTAGCCCTTCGCAAGAATCCAGATATAAACCCCCAAAGTGTTCTTTATATGGAAAAAGGCCACTTGCTATTAAATTGTAGAAACCGGGATCAGGTATTCAATAACATGAATTTTAGGAAAAATGGTAATTTCAGAAATAAAGCTACAACAATAATCAAAATTACAATCAAAACAATTACAGAAATATACTCCAAGTGTCACGAATGACACCTCACAGCAAAATACCCAAGAACAATATCTCAAAAGTGGAGCTTGTCCTCTCTGTTCTCAGGGTGACAACCCCCCAGAGTGGGGGATCCCAAGGAATACTCCTGGATCTTTATGAACGTGAGACGTGGGGACGGGAGGGGGAATAAGGGCCTGGGATCAAGGAGTGAAACCTTTGATTCCGCAGACCCTGATGTTTTAATGCCAATCATCCCTGTTCATTATCCCCCATGTATGGTAATGAAGCTCGTGTAACCCTAAAAGATGGGAACACATACAATGATTGCCTCTTAGATACAGGAGCTTCCAAATCATTTTTGATGAATAAACCAGATGCTGAGTGCAGTTCTATTGGCTCTCTAAATGGAGTAGGTGTATCAGGAACACCTCAAAGGTACTAAAGCTTTCCCGCCAGGGGCCCTCAGAGGCATGACCAAAGGAATCTACATGAATGATGGTACTCAGGAGGGGAAGGAAACTGAAAGAGTCTCGAGGTGAGTTTTAAGCTTTTTCAGACTCTTCCCCTCCCAACAGTAAAGACACCTCTGTAATGCGATTTATTCCTCATTTTTTATTTTTCCCTCTCCTATGGTTGGACTGGAGACAATACCATTTTAAGAGTCCACAGACAAATGGACACTGTTTTGGGAACACAGTGAATTCCTGAAAATTCTTACTATTGCTTTTCTTTGTATTTTCAATGGAATATCTCTTTTTCCCCTTTCTTATTTCTTGTACTTAAGATACATATAATCAATATTATTTTTATTTGCAATATAATAAGTTTAAAATGTCCATTTGCTCCAATATTGATTCATAACCCAAAGTTTTAGACGATGGAAACCTGCCATTGATAAGTGTTATGAGACTTTGATTAAGGATCACGTCTGATCCCCGGAAAAGGCCTCACAGAAGAGCCGCTGCACAGTAGGAAGGAAGCACAAGGTTAATCTGCACAGTGCCTACAAGCACACGGTCAAGGAGACCAACCAATGCCAGTGGGATTGATGAGTTTCTGCACCAAAACAGAGGACTTGTTTGAAGTTGGAGGTTGTGGCTGTTTGACATACAGCAGAAGCATGTCTTCCCCATGGCACATTCTGACGTGTACCCAAGCTCAGCCACCATCTTGGCTCCCTCATCCTTAATAGTGAAGGTAAAACAAGACCTTTTACACAGAAATTCTACTTTTTTCTCTCTCTTATAATATGACAACTTCCTGTAATCCTGGCTACCAATGGGTAAATGCAAGATTACTGAATTTGTCCTACGGACTTGTGAGACAGAAATTATTTCAATTGAACCCTGACTTAAGAAACTGTTATGGATTTATTGTTTACTCAGAAAATTTTATATACATAGATTTTTGATATTTTGGTTTTGATTTTGATTTTCTTTTATCCAAAAATTTATTTTTTTTATGTTTGGGTTTTATTTCGACACTTGATTCACACACCCCATAACTCATTCATGTATCCTGAGTTGATCTGGGTGTTGGTCAACACCCTTTTCATGGAGGGTTGTGAGATTTTCATTAAATACAAGATTTAAAAAAAATTTTTCAGAAAAGTTTCAGGAAAAGAAACTTGTTAAGTCTTTGTATCTAGAAGATGAACTGTTTGGAGAAAATGCCATAAAGAAACCTACACTAAGTTGTAAGATCCAGAATTAATTTTGGGATGTAATTAATTGAACTGAAGGGGGTTGTACATATTTATTCTGAATGTAAACTCTTATGCCAGAGGGGACTTCTCCCTAATTGGCATTTTTGTCAATGTACCTAGTCAACATTGATTTTTCTTTCTCTCTTCTATTTCCCTCTTATCTCTATTGTAATTTCCTCTTAGGATGTGTGCTATTGTGTGCATTTTTAGTTAGAGGTTTTTAGAGGTATAAGATAGTTATGTTGAAATGATCAATTGAGGAGACTAGTCTCCCCAAAGATCACAGGGGGAATTATGAAGATTGTAATATTTATTGGGAAAATGGGGTGATTGATTAATATGGGATGCGGAAGGTTTTGTAACAGGGAATGGAGGAGTTGAATGGAGAGAGGGAATATAGCTGCTGGTGAGGTGAAAGGAGAGAGATGTCCCCTGACGAGAGGCCATGCAACTATAGGCTATAGGCACTGACTACGGGAAAAAGGAATAATAACAGATTGAGAAATAATAACTATAGAAATTACTATGATAATCATAATAATAGAAATAATAGCAATCACAACTTTAGAACTGCTAGAAATAACTATAGGAATTGTAATGGCAATCAAAATAATGTCAGTGCTCCAAATGACGAAAATTATAATACCCAACACAATGCCCAACAACAATATATAAAAAATGGAGCTCATCCACTCTATACTCTGGGTGAAAATCCCCATCAGAGTGGGGATTCGAGAAAACTGCCCTAGCACATTTATAAAGGGGGGAGGGGGGAGGACCTTGGAATCAAAGAGTGAAACCTTTGATTTCCAAACCCTGATATTTTAATGCCAGTAATACCTATACATGCCCCTCCCCCCCTGCAGAGTAAGGAGCCTCATATCACTTTAAAGGTGGGAAATACATACTATGATTGTCTTTTGGACACTGGGGCATCTAGGTCACTTTTGTAAGCAAACCAGATGCAAAATGTGACCCTATTGGCTCCCTAAATGTAGTAGGTGTATCAGGAAAACCTTTAAAGGTCCAAAACCTTTCTCCTTGCACGGTATGTGTGGGACCCCTAACTGTTGACCATTCTTTTCTTTTAATGCTTATATCCTCCACAAACATGAGAGATTTACTATGCAAACTACAAGCTACAATAATTTGCATTCCAGACAGCTCCTTATCATTGGAAGTACCTGAGGAATTGGTAAAATTACTCCCTGTACTTCTCTCAGAGAGCCAGCAAAAGAGATTTCTATCTTTGTAATACCTACAGATATACCGAGTCTCTTTGGGCCACATCTACTTCTGATGTAGTCTTACTTAAATCTGCTGTTCCTGTTCAGATTAAAATTAAATCTAGCCCACCTCCTTCCATTCCTCAATATCCCCTCTCAAAAGAGGCAATTGAGGGTATTCCCCCAGTATTAAACTCATTAATTGATCAGGGAATAATAATCCCATGTAAATCTGAATACAACGTGCCCATCCTGCGGGTTAAAAAAAAAGGGGGGGGCCTATGTCAAGTACCTCTATAGATTCGTACAGGATTTCAGGGCTATGAAAAATCATGTTATAAAGAGACAATCAATAGTTTCCAATATAAATACTATTATTTCCTCTATTCCTCGCATAGCTACATACCTTACACTAGTTGACTTTTGCTCAGATTTTTTTTTCATTCCCATACATGAGAACTCCAGGCATATCTTTGCTTTTAAATGGAAGGGCTCACAGATACATGGAGTCAACTGCCACAGGGTTATGTGGAAAGCCTGTTTATTTGCGCAAATTTTGAGCCAAGACACAGATAATATTAATATTTAAAAATAAGAAATTAATCAAATATGTAGATGATCTACTCTTGGCTTCAACAGACACAGAAGCACGTCAGGAATATACCAAAAACATTCTTTTGGAATTGCACAAAATAGGGCATCAGATTTTGAAGGATAAAGTTCAGTGGTTTCTCCCTATAGTAGAATATTTGGGGTTCATCCTGACTGTGGGTGCCCATTCTATTTCTCCCAAACAAAATGAAAATATTTAAAAATTTAAGCACTCCTACCACTAAAAACAGTTGAGAGCAATTTTAGAAGCAACAGGGTTTTGTAGAGAATGGATTCTTTGCTATAGGGAAATTACTAAGCCCCTTGTAGCACTAACAAGGGATTTGGTCCCTGAACCCCTCAAATTGGAGCCAGAATACCTGTCAGGTCTATCATTTATAATACAGGCTTTCCTGTCAGCCCCTGTTCTAGGCATCCCAGATTACAACGAGCAATTTACTTTGTATGTACCTGAGTGAAGAGGGGTAGTTTCAGATGTTTTAACTCAGACTTTGGGGACTTCTCGGTGTCCAATTCCTTATTATTCTGCCCAACTGGACCCAGTAGCATCAGGAATACCACCATGTCTTAGAGGAGTAGCTGCTACAACCTTACTAGTGACAAAAACTGTTGATCTGGTATTAGGATGCCCATTAACAATTATGTGTCCACAAGAGGTAGAAGAATTGTTGCTAAGGCATAGAACACAGGCATTCTTGGATCAGAGAGTTACAAGGTATGAAATAACTTTGTTAAATTGCGAAAACATTGCCTTGAAATGCTGTACAATCATTAACCCTGCCACCTTGCTTCCAGGTTTACAACTTCAGGAGAACCATTACACAGTTGTGAATCACTAGTGTCCATGTCAAAAAAGCCTCAAGATAATCTCTTGGACACTCCCTTAGACAATCCAGATCTGGTCTTATTTATTGATGGTTCCTCTTTTATGAGGGATGACATACACTACACTAGAACTGCTGTAGTCACAGAATTTGTCACTGAGTGGTCAGCTTCACTTCCCTCTAATATTAGCGCTCAAGGAGCAGAACTCATAGCCCTGATACATGCCTGTATAATTGCCAAGGGTGAAAAGGCAACAATTTATATGGACTCTAGATGTGCTTTTGTCATTTGTCACTCAATCAGAATGCTATACCTCCAGAGAGTATTTATAACCTCAGCTGGAAAATCTATAGCTAATGCAGAAATTATTAATGTAGTTCTTTCTGCTCTCCAGCTGCTTGAAGTCCTAGTGGTTGTTCATTGCTCTGCCCATACAGGTGGCACTGACCTTATCTCTAGGGGAAATGATTGAACAGATGCTGCTGCAAAGCTAGCAGCCATAGAAGGACCTGAATTAATTTTAACATTAACAACCACTGATGACTTAAATTTATGACTTTCCTAAAATGAAAAGAGAGTGGAAGAATGGAAACAAAAATTCAAAGCAAAGCAGATTAATGGAGTATGGGTGTCATCTGAAGGAAATTCCCTGTTCCCTATAAGTTTCTATCACCAAATATGCCAATCTGTTCATAAAAATGGTCTCTTTGGCACCCAGGGTATCATGGTCTCTATTAAGAAAGTATGGATAGCCTTTGGTATAATTGCTATACTCTCTA
Organism: Monodelphis domestica; assembly: GCF_027887165.1. NCBI lineage: Eukaryota > Metazoa > Chordata > Mammalia > Didelphimorphia > Didelphidae > Monodelphis > Monodelphis domestica. The sequence continues at coordinate 9,933,581 of NC_077229.1, forward strand.
AAGTGTATACAGCCTGCTCTACCTGCCAAGCATATAACAAACATGCCTTTCATGGCAAAACCTTTGATGGGTGTCCCCTGGTTTACACACTTTTTAAGCATCTACAGATAGATTTCATAACAAGGCCAAATGCTGGACATTATAAATTTTGCCTAGTCATAATAGATCAATTGACAAGATGGCTGGAATCATTTCCTGTGACCCGAGCCACAGTGGCTTTTGTTGCTAAGGTGATTTTAAAGGAAATTATTCCTTGCTTTGGCCTGCCAGCACATATTGATTCAGATAGAGGAAGTCATTTTAGTGATTCTCTTGTAAATCAGATATAGTCTTGCTTGGGGATAACTCCAAAATTCCATGTTCCATATCATCCCCAGAGCTCAGGCCAAGTTGAAAGAATGAACAGAGAACTTAAAAGCCAGAGTTTCTTCTCCTGCCACAGTAAGCTGAATCAGGACTTAATGACAGCAGAGAGCAAAGAGATATTTCCTCTGGGAAGGGCTGCCAGGCTGAACTGCTGGGAAGCCTCTGACCAAGGAAAGGCTGAGCAAAGGCTGCAGCCATTGTTGACCTCCCCCAGCAAGGCTGTGCCTGTCTCTGGCTTCTTCTCAGCACTGACTTTGGAGGCCTGACCAGGCTTTGGCTCTGAGTCCTGTCAATCACTCACCTCTGCCTTCCTTTAGCTCTTCCTCGCTGTTCCCTGTCAAATCCCCATCTGTGTGGTACTGGATCCAAATGAGAGATCTCATCCCCCCTCCATGAAGATGGCCCTAGGCAGGGTCTGAATCTCTCTCAGGGACTCCTTCTGGATGCTGGAAGGACACAAATGGCCCCAGATTCAGCTGAGAGGCTGCCCAAAGCCCCCTGAGGAGGGCCCTATGAGGGACTGCCCAAGCATCTGCCAGGAAGCAGGTTAAACCATGGGACACTCTGGTACAAAAAGATCCCATCCCCTCCATGGTGGTCTCTGGAAGGCAGGGAGGTCTGGACTCTCATCCTGGCCTTCCTCAGGCCAAGCACAGTGCCTGGCACTTAGTACAGAACAAAGAAACATTTCATTGGTTCATTGATTGACTGAATATTTGAGAACCTGTGAATTCTCAGAGGTGCAATGATTAAAGTTTCTGGAGATTGGATATTAATTCATAGTTATGTATTAGTAAACGTGAGAGAGAGACAGAGACACAGATACAGATACAAAGAGACAGAGAGAGAGAGAGACAGACCCACAGAGACAGACACAGAGACAGACAGACAGAGATACAGACAGACAGACAGACACAGAGACAGACAGACAGAGATACAGACAGAGACAGAGATCCCCGGGCTTCCCTTCCCTTCTAGGTGCTGATGCTCCCTCTGGGCAGCAGGCCCAGATCCCCCTGTCAGGGAAGGTCAGGCCCAGGAGAGAACACCAGCTGAAGCCCTGGAAGAGACCAGCTTCCTGTCTCTGGCCAGGCTTTTCCTCTCCTCCTCAGAGTCTCTGACTGGCCCCTTTCAGCTTCAGTCCTGCATTCTAAACATGCCAGCACAGAGTATTCTGGACAGCCTCTCCCAGACCTCTCCAGACCCTGCCAGAAGGCCGCACAGACAGACCTGCAGAGTCACTCCAAGGTGGGGCAGCTTTCTAGAATCTGGTTTTCAAACTGAATCAGTCATTAAGTTTCTATTACGCTGACCCTGCGGGCTTGTGGGGGAGCCCAGAAGGCCTGGAAGCTGAGCCCAGCTGGGCCTGGGGAGCTCCATGAGGATGGCAGGCAGGACAGGCTGGCCTGAACCAGAGAGCAGAGTTTCCTGTAGGTCCAGGAGCCCCAGCAGGCTGGGAAGAGGCAGGGGGCAGGGGCTGCGCTCTGGGAAGGCTCGAAGGCCAGGAAGAACCTTTGCCCAGTGAGAGGCCAAGATTTCTAGCCCTGGAACCCAGGCCTGGATCAGTGCCTGCTAGCAGAGTGTGGTGAGGGCAGGAGGCCAGGCCAGGGAAGGGGCTGAGGACAGGGGCTGCTCTGGGTGCCTCAGGCTGGGGCTCAAGGAAGGATCCACCTTTGGGTGGGATGAACAGAAGAGGCAGCAGGGAGCTCCCTCTGCCTGGGGGCCCTGAGCTCTGCCTCCTTGTGGCCTGGATGTGGGTCTTCTGGCCAGCAGGGGATGCTGTGGGGCTGGTCCTGGGCAGGCAGGAAGGGCCTGGGAAGCCTGGAGGTATTGGGGGAGGGGTGAGCCCAGCTGGCTGTGCCTGTGGCTGCTCTGAGCACTTTAATTCCCCCTGGGTGACATCTCAGCTGGGCTGGCCCAAGTGATTCCAAGCCCCACCCCCTCCATGAAGGGCTGCCCCCCTCTGGGACCCCGAGAGAGGATGCAGGTGGGGTCTAGAGGAGGCTCGAGCAGGTCCAGATTTGCATCAATCCCCGCCTGCCCATCAGCCACCATCACAGGGTAACCAAGAGAATAAGAGGCAGCTGAGAGAGGCCAGACTCAGCTGGGAGCTCTTTGAAGCTGAGCTCTCGGGTCCTCTCGCCATGGCCTGGCCTCTCGTCTGTCTCTCACTGCTCTCCTTCTGCTCAGGTCAGGACCATCCCAGACCTCCCCTTTGGCCTCCTCCTCCCTCCCTGTTCCTGCCTCTCAGGAGGATCTCAAAGCACCTTCTGGCTTCCTCCTTGTTCAGGGTCATTAATGAGTCTCTCTGTTTGCAGGCTCCCTCTCCCAGGCTGTGGTGACTCAGCCTCCCTCTGCCTCTGCAGCCCTGGGGAGCTCGGCCAGACTCTCCTGCACCCTGAGCAGTGAGCTCAGTGGTAATAATGTTTATTGGCACCAGCAGAGCTCTGGAAAGCCCCCTCGGTACCTCCTGTATGTCACCAGCAGTGGAGGTACAGGCAGGGGCGACGGGATCCCTGAGCGCTTCTCTGGCTCCGGATCTGGGACGAACCGATTCCTGTCCATCAGCAACGTCGAGCCCGAGGATGAAGCCGATTATTTCTGCCAGTCGTATTACTACGCTGGTGGTAGCTATCCTTCTACACAGTGATACATTCAGTGAGGAAGTGGGACAAAAACCTACTTGTCAGGCCTGCAGCAGCTTCTCGCTTGTCCCCAGGCTCCTGAGCAAGGCCAGGGTGCTGCTAGGGCCAAGTCAGCTGTTCTGTCTCTCCCTGCTTTCTCTTTGTCCCTGCTAGAGCTCCCTCTATCTCTCCCAGTCTCTGTCCTCTTTCTCTCTGTCTGTCTCCCTGTCTTTCAAACTTTCCCTCTCCATTTCTGTCTCTGTCTCTTTTTCGGGCTCTTTCCTTCTGTCTCTCTGTGTGTCCTTCTTTCTCTCTGTGTGTGTCTCTATTTTACCCAGTTCAGCAGTGACTTGCCCAAGGTCACACAGACTAAAGCTGGAACTCAGGTCCTCTCACCCCATCACCAGTACTTCCCTCCGTGTCCCAGCCTCCTTTGGAATGACCAAGACACTAGAGGAGTGATTCAGTTTAGCCTTCAGGGCTCAGGATTTGGCTGGTGGAGAACAGCTGAGAGGAAGCTCCCTGCCGTGCTCTGGCTGTGCCCCAGTTTGCTCTCAGGGAATAGAATCTTGTTTGTCTGAGGGGATCCCTTGAACCCCTGCCAGTGCTCATGAGTCCATGACCAGAGACACCCTCCAGGGGAAGAAAAAGGGAAATGATGATTTCAGGAAGGAAATGGGAATAATGTTTGGAAATGACCAAATAAAATAATCTTCAAAAAACCCTTAATTATTCAATATTCATTTTCATCTTTACAATGCCTAAGTCTTGGACCTTCTAGGACGTCATCTTCATGAACAGTGAGAGAGCTAACAATCTACACATTCTATTGTCTTCCTCTTTATAAAGATGTGAAAAACAGGGGCCTTCTCCAGGAAGGGGAACATTCCCTCAGAAACTGTGTTTTCACCCTCAGGCTCCTAGTAATGTCCCTTCAAGGAGCCCCATAACTCTGGCTACTAAGAGATTTCAGAAACTCTCTGCCCTGCCTGCCCAGGCCCCAGACTCTAAAGGACTTACTGTTAAACCTGGTGTTTGGGACATGTGCAGTTCAGGAGAAGGCATGAGGAGTACCCAGAGCCTGACCTGGAAGCTGGACAGCCCACAAACCTTGGTAGCCTATGCATCTGGGACCCATCTGGGCTGGAGATAGTTGTTCAGTTCTCCATCTCAGGCTCTCACTGTGCTATTGTAAAGGATAAAATTAATGGTTTGACAATGATTATATGAAAGTGTGGTCCTCAGTATTTATTATATCTTGTGTCTGAAAAATTTATGTACAAATGATGAGGAAACAATAAAGAAGAGAAATGTGAGGGGGATGAAAAAGTCATTGATTAGCTCTCAACCAGGAAGGCTGATAGTGAGTAACCACATGGCCTCCTCCAAGATGGAAGTTAGTCTCTCCAGAAGGTAGGAAAGTGATCAGCCTTTCACTCACTCAAGGAAGCAGTCCAGGAGTCAGAGTCCAAGTAGAAGCTGAGCTCGAAGCCAGCAAAACTCCCTTGAAGACTATCCAAGACTATCTCCAGAAGACAATCTCTTCAGACTATCTTCTCTAAGACAATTCCCACCAAAGGAGTATGGGGTTTGCTTTGATGGTGACTCCTTGTCCCTTCCCCTCTTCACAGGGGCCAATTACAGTTTACAAATTATCTATCACTGCCCAGTAGGCAGTATCTGTGGGATCACCTTCTCACCTATAAGAGTTAAATTAACGTCCAATACTTTAAGTATTATTTTATGAAGTTTATTATATGACAAAATAGAACCATGTGACTAAGTTTTCTACCTGCTCAAAAATCCTTGCTCCATCAAAGCTGCCACCATAAGGAAAAGAGGGAGAGAGATGGACCTCCACCCAATTTATATCCTATGTACCTCAACATGTAATGAAAGGAAGTGAGTCGAGTTCAGGGAATTATAGTTTTGCTGGGGATCATAGTTTTTCTAGGGTAACAGATTCCAATTACACACACCTCTGAAGGTATTAACTCTTATCATATACAAGATTCTCACTGATCGAGTTATCACCCACTTTAGCAAATGACTTGCCAACTCTCTTACTTAGTGTTGAGTTATAGAGTTATCACTCATTTTAGCAAGTGACTTGCAAACTCCCTTACAGTGTTAACTGTGGAAAGAATTCTCTTTTCACAGTGACAAGAACTGTTGTGCCATATAGAACAGTCATAACCAGCCTAATCCTCAGACTGGACCTCTGGGATGGTGAGGGCACCCTTGTTTCCCAGGAGGGACCCAAAAAAACAGGCAGGGACCCCTGATGAAGGATTGTTGTCTCCATAGATCAGTGTCCTGGGAGCATGGCCAGATTTCTGATGGAACCAGTAAGGACAGAGGCCAGTGATGAGTGCCCCTGCACTGGAGCACCAGGTCAAGGTGATGGTTCTTCCTTGGATCACAGTCAGAGAAGGTCCCTGAGTCACCACCACCTGAGAAGTGACCCCTGAAAACAACAGGACAGAGATGAAGATGGGGCTGTGAATGTGGGGGCTCTTTGCTTACTGCCCACCTCAGCCCTCATCATCTCCTCAGAGCCCAGAGTCTCCCCCAAAACCTGTGCAGAGAGAGAGGAGCATCAAGAGGGGAGTCAAGGCCCTCATGTTACGTCTCTGTTTCTGGACTCTCAGAGCTAGGGCTGGGTTCCTGCCAGTCCCTCTCATCCCCCCAGACCCAGGAGCATGGAAGACTTTTTCCTGCCAGGGTTCCCAGTGTCATGGCTACTTTAGAGGGGGTGAAGCACAGCATGACCTTCCCTCAAACTTACCCCATGGGGCCCAGGCAGGAAGCAGCTACTGGACTAGCCTCCACCTGACACATATAGGACCAACTTATTCACTTTTGGAGAAGCTCCTGTGACTTCTGACATGTGATTGGGCCCTGCCAGGACTCACCTCTGGCAGTCCCACACTGTCCTCCATTGTCACCAGGCATGAGAGCCAACAGATGTCAAGTAGGAAGCGTCAAGGCTACAGAGATTATGGCAGATACCTGAACAGGCCACTCATGGCAGTCTTTATGGCCTGTTAGCCTCAATTTCCTCTGGTGTAAAAATGAGCCTTAGAAGGAATGGCAAACCACTGGGGCGTCTGTGCCCCCAAATCCCCAGTGGGGTCGGGATGAGTCACATAAGGCTGACAAAACTGAATGTCGGTCCTGGGGAATCGGCGTCCTGCTGTCCAGAGAGCAAAGAGCTCATCCCTGCCTCTGATTAATGACCCTGAAAGTGATGGAATATCAATGCAAATGGAAGAACCCCACGTCATTCCTGTATATTAACCGGAAGAAGGAAATGAGTTTTATTATGTCTGTGCAGAGCCAACTAGAAGTAGAAGTACATGAGCTTTTAGTGGAGAAAAAGCATGCCGTAACAGAAGAAGGACATTTTACAGACTAATTGATCACCCAGGGAAAGATTTCTGTGTTTGTGGAAGCTTTGGGGAGAAGCTTATTCCATGATCCAAAGCTTTCTCTGTGAATGCCTTGAGCCCTTCAGTGATGAAGGATAGAGAAGAAGAACCAGAAGGAGGAGCAGCCATGAGCAAGAATGGGGGCAGCTTGGACTTTCCCTTTGACTGCACCGAGGAGACACAATTTCTGGAGAATGACTCCCAGGGCGGAGGACCCAGAGGGTGGGAGGATTTTCAACATCCAGCCATGAGTGCAGGAGAGACATAATCAGAAACCCACCCAGGTCTGAGGTCGACGTCTCCTGAGGTTATGGTCCCCTCGGGTGATGGGGACAACTTTTCAGTGGCTTTCCATCTGGTGGGAGAAGCTAGGGAGGATTTGCCTTTGTAAAGTCAGCTCAATCCCTCTCTGGTTCAAGATGCGACTGCCCACCTCCAGGACTCCATTTGGCCAAGAGAAATGTCTCCAGCTTGGCCCTGTCATTACCCAGGAATCAGAACCACCCAGGCTTGTGTCCTAGACTCCACAAGACCACTCCAGGCCAACCCCTGCTCCTCCACCCCCAATTTAAGGTTGGAAAAGGGGATCTGAGAGCACCAAAATACCCCTCACCAGGATTCCCTCATTCCTCTGGACGCACCTCTGCCAGCTCCTGCCTGATTTGAACCCCATCTGCCAATTTGTACCTGGAAAAAGAACTTTGAACAGCCTAATTCTGTGTCAGTTAGGTGACCCGATCCATAGAGTCCTGGGTCTGATATCATGAAGACTTGAGTTCAAATTCAAATACAGATACTTGCTGGTTTAGTTCAGTCATGCCAGACTCTTTGAGACACCATTTGGGATTTTCTTGCCAAGGACACCGGAGTGTTTTGCCATTTCCTTCTCCAGTTCATTTTTACAGATGAGGAACTGAGGCAAATCAAGGTTATGTGACTTATCCAGGGTCACACATCAAGTAAGTATCTGAGTCTAGATTTGAACCTGATTTTCCTGACTCTAAGCCTACCACTCTACCCACCCGGCCACTGAGTCATCTGGGATTAATATAGACCTATTTATTCCACAAAGGAAGCTCCCAATTTATTTTAAACAATTCCAGACATAACATTCTGTTTCTAGCCACTGCTCCCTCTGAAGTTAACCACGAGGCCATTGAGAGAAGGACAAGAAGAGCCACAATGATGGCCACTTTGGCCCTTCACCCCACAGCCAAAGACCAAGCATCCAGACCGCCCACGCTTTAGGGATGAAGCTTTCCAAACTACAGCAATGACAGTGGATGATCCAATATAGTGGAACGTGATGAATCCTAGTGAAAGGATTTAAAAACGGAAATGAAAGGACGCCCATTAGAGTGAAATCCTCTGCAGCTCCCTCAGCCCCCCAAGAGCAGCCCAGTGGTCAGGGCTGCTGGACCAGAGCCCGAGGGAGGCCTCTTTTCTGCCTTGGAACTGTGACCGGGGTTCGAGCTCCCCTGATGCCAAGAGCTCTGCTCTGCTGGTGCTTGTCCTTCCCCGCGGCTCTGACCCCAATCCTCCCATGGACAGTGCATCAGTCCTGCACTCAGTGCCAGCAGAGGAGCCCCTGCCATCTCCTGCTTGGTCATCGGACTCCCTGACCTTCTCTGGAAGCTGCTGCTACTGATTGAGGGGCCCCTGCGGCTCGCCTGCTGGGCTCACTTGGGCTGGCCTGAGCTCCACCTTCACGCCTGTGTGGCAGACCTCAGAGCTCTCCCGAAGACCTCTTTGGGATTTCATGTCATCCTTCCCGGGGTTCCGGCCCTCCAGCTTTCCTTTGGAGCCTCTTCTTGGAAGTCGTTGGGGGGGAACCTTTGGGAGTGCTTGTGTAGATCACTGCTTTTACTGCCTTGATCCAGCCATGCAAGTGAGGGCCAGGCGGGGATCCCTGTCTGCGGCTGAGTGTGGGGAGGGCCAGGCCCAGCCCAGGGAGGGGGATAAAGGACGAGGGAGGATCTGGGAGCCGAAAGCTGTAGGTCAAGGGAAGGCTCTGGCTTTTATAGTCTTTAAATTGTGTAGAACACTTTGCAAATGTCATCGCATGATGCCAAGCACAATCCCTGGGGAAGGTGCTCTCTTTATGCTTCATTTTCAGATGACAGAACTCAGGTAGATACACATGAACAGACTTGCCCAGAGTCATACTACCTTTCAATGCCTGTAGCAGCATTTGAACACAGGTCTTCTGGAATTCAGCTCCAGGATTCTCTCCACTGGGACCCCTGGGTGACATCATGATCTGACTTTGGGGGGTTCCCAAGGATCTCCTCTCCCACCACTCTGGCACCATCCCTTCATATGGGTCTCCTCCTCCCTTCCCAAGTCAGTCTCTCTCTTGCTCTCTTCTTCCCATTCTCCAGTCTCTCTCTGAGCATCCTTTACTGCTCACTAGCCCTGGGGCTGTCCTTCATTGCCCTCTACTGGAGGCTGGGAAAGCTTCAGCTGAGCCCTGAGCAGGAGACCCAAGAGTCCATCCAAACTGTGAAGCTCCTGGTGTTGAGGAGGACTTCCCTGTGAGGGTCAGGGACTTGGTACCTGCAGCCAATAGCTATTGAGGACTCACCAACATGCTCTGAGCTCTCTTGACCTACCACATGTGACAATGTTGTCCAGAAAATGAGGTGGGACTCAAGGGACCATGAATTCAGTCCAGTGACTCCTGACCAGGAAAGCCAGCCCTGGACAAGGGTCTGAGCACCTTCATCCCACCTCCTGCATTCCCTGAAATTCCCTCAATTTCTTTTTGGTCCTGGGCATTTCCCTGAGCCTTCTGCTTGCCTTTATTTACTTGTCATGGCTCAGGCTCCCATTCTGCTCTGTTTCCTGTTATAGACGAAAGAGTGGTTGCCATAAATTGTGACTGCAAAAATATGGGTTCAAGACTTTGAATTGCCAAAACTGCAAAGATAAGTTTTTAGCGTCCTGATTTTATATTAAAAATAAAGTGGTCGCCATAGGAAAAACCCCAAATATGACATTCCCAAGTCAGCTGGGTTTTATGAAGATTTTAATTAATACAAATGAAGGAATTAAGGAAAGGGAGAGAGAAGGAGTGTGAGGAAATAGGGCCTACGCCAATGACTTGGGCCTTTCCCCTTAAGAGAGAAAACTCATTCAGCCTTTAATCACTCACCACAACATCTTTCCAAGCAAAACTCTAGTGTTCAGAGAGACCCACCAGTTCAGCTCCTGAACTCAACTAACTTCAGCCACCGAGAGAGCCCAACGAGAGACCTCCAATTCACATCTACCAATCACAGTAGATGTTTTCCAAAGGACTGACCATTCTTAATTCACATCTTGTTATCACCTTCTCTGGGTAGACTAAAACTTCTGAGTATTTCACACCTCTTTGCTAAGCTTGCCCCTTGCAAGTTGCCTGACCTTTTAGTGATTAATTAGACCTTCATAGGTACTTAGCACCCGTTTGTATTAGATCTAAAAATAGACCCAGCTTAAGCTTTTGGCCTCACTATAAGTAAGAGTTAAATACCTTCATTGTTCATTAAAGAGTTTACAACTTTATCTTCCACTAAGGTATGCCTAAGTATGGGTGGAGTAATGTTAGAGTTCCCAATACATTCCTGACCAAGTACCTTCATTGTTTAAAATGGGGAATAGCCTTAACCAAATGTTTTAATGTAGAGTTTGAGCAGTTTTAAGATTCACATTCCCTCACTGTAAAGGATCTAATGAATGAATGAAAAGAATCCATATTTACAAAATGATATTCATTGAGATAACATAGAAAATGAAGAGGTTCCAATATTTCCACTCAACATCTAGGGACTCATTCTCTCCCCTCTACAGTCTCACCCCTTGGAGAGATTGAGCACCAACTGGAAGCACTTTGGCCTTTAAGTCCATCCTCCTTATTTTCCTTCCAAATCAGGTCTGCCCCAGGCTCAGTCCTCTCCCCAAGGACCACTGACCTGGCTCTCTGGGCTCCTTTCTTGCTACTAGTCTGGCTACAATTCTGGCCTGGCCTTTGCTGCTCGGTCCCTCAGCAGCTTCTCATTCCTACCTGTTGAACCTCATCAGCAGTAACTGTCCCTGATGGCCTTCAGGTAACACAAGAAATAACAACCTCAGAGGACAGAACAGATCTGCTCCTTCCCAGGCCATTTCCTGGCCTCTCAATGGGAAGCCTGTGTCCTGCCTCCATCCTGAGGCTCCCAGCACCTCCCTCCTCACCCTGCTGAGGATGCTGGGGATTGGCTCCCTGCCTCTGGCTCCTCAGCCAATGACAAATGTTCTCTTCTTCCCCATCTGTCAGTGGAGGGAAGCAGTGACAGAACATGGGCTCAGGCTCTATCTGGGAGCAGGAAGGAACCATTACCCTCCCTCTAGTCCTCATGGGAGCAGGCAGCCCAGGGTGGGGAGGTGGAGATATGGGATGGCTTCACCTGCACCCATTGAGCATGTTCCTCCTCCCTCTCCTCCATGGCTTTGGGTCTAGGCAATAACCAGCTGATCTGAAGCACTCAGAGCCAGTGTAGGAGGAATAAGACCCCAAATGGGAGGAAGAAGCTCCAGAAACCTGAGCCTAATGGCCCCAGACTGAGCTGAGAGGCTGCCCAAAGGCCCCTGATGAACTCCCAATGAGGGGCTGCCCAAGCATCTGCCAGGGAAACAGGGTAAGTTCTTGGCACCCCAAGAGACCAGGAGACGGTGGCCCCTCCAGAGTGGCCTCTCAGAAGCAGGGAGCTCCACGCTGTCGTGCTGCTATTCCTAAGGCCAAGAAGAGTGCCTGGGACAGAACAGAGGACCAAACAGATGCTTCATTGATCTATTGGTTGGCTGAACATCAGAGATGCTGTGACCTCTGAGAGGGCATGTAGGGGGAGCACAGAAGGCCTGAAAGCTGAGCCCAGCTGGGCCTGGGGAGCTCCATGAGGATGGCAGACAGGACAGGCTGGCCTGGCCCAGAGAGCAGAGTTTCCAGTAGGTCTGGGAGCCCCGGCAGGCTGGGATGGGGCAGCGGGCAGGGACTGGGCTCTGGGAAGGCTTTGTGGCCCAGGACGCAGAACCTTTGCTCAGTGAGAGGCCAAGGATTCTAGCCCTGGAACCCAGGGCAGGATCAGTGCCTGCTAGCAGAGTGTGGTGAGGGCAGGAGGCCAGGCCAGGGAAGGGGCTGAGGACAGGGGCTGTTCTGGGTGCCTCAGGCTGGGGCTCAAGGGAGGCTCCACCTTTGGGTGGGATGAGGCAGCAGAGACCTTCCTCTGCCTGGGAGCCTTGAGCTCTGCCTCCTTGTGGCCTGGATGTGGGTCCTATAGACAGTAGCGAATGCTGTGGGACTCGTCCTGGGCAGGCAGTGAGGGCCTGCAGAGCCTGGAGGAGTTTGGGGGGGGGGGTGAGCCCAGCTGGCTGTGCTCTTAGCCCTGTGATCACTCCTGGATGACGTCTCAGCTGGGTTGGGCCCAGTGACCCCAATCACCCCCCCTGCATGAAGGGCTGCCCCCCTGGGACCCCGAGAGAGGATGCAGGTGGGGTCTAGAGGAGGCTGGAGCAGGCCCAGATTTGCATCAATCCCCGCCTGCCCCTCAGCCACCATCACAGGGTAACCAGGAGAGAATAAGAGGGAGCTGAGAGAGGCCAGACTCAGCTGGGAGCTCTTTGAAGCTGAGCTCTCGGGTCCTCTCGCCATGGCCTGGCCTCTTGTCTGTCTCTCACTGCTCTCCTTCTGCTCAGGTCAGGACCATCCCAGACCTCCCCTTTGGCCTCCTCCTCCCTCCCTGTTCTTGCCTCTCAGGAGGATCTCAAAGCACCTTCTGGCTTCCTCCTTGTTCAGGGTCATTAATGAGTCTCTCTGTTTGCAGGCTCCCTCTCCCAGGCTGTGGTGACTCAGCCTCCCTCTGTGTCTGCAGCCCTGGGGAGCTCGGCCAGACTCTCCTGCACCCTGAGCAGTGAGCTCAGTGGTAGAACGGTTGCTTGGCACCAGCAGAGCCCCGGAAAGCCCCCTCGGTACCTCCTGTATGTCACCAGAAGTGGAGGTACAGGCAGGGGCGACGGGATCCCTGAGCGCTTCTCTGGTTCCGGATCTGGGACTAACCGATTCCTGTCCATCAGCAACGTCGAGCCCGAGGATGAAGCCGATTATTACTGCCAGTCGTATTACTACTCTGGTGGTGTTGATGTTTATACACAGTGATGCATTCAGTGGGGAAGTGGGACAAAAACCTTGTCTGGCCTGTAGCAGCTTCTCGCTTGTCCCCAGGCTCCTGAGCAAAGCCAGGGTGCTGCTAGGGGAGAGTCAGCTGTTCCTTCTCTCTCTGTCTCTGTCTCTTTGTCCCTGCTAGAGCTCCCTCTGTCTCTCCCAGGCTCTGTCCTCTCTGGGTCTCTTTCTCTCTGCCTCAATGTCTTTGTCTCTCTCTTTCTCTCCCTCCCCATCTCTGTCTCTCTATCTCTCTGTCTCTTTTTCTGGCTCTTTCCTTCTGTCTTTCTGTGTGTCTCTATTTTACCCAGTTCAGCAGTGACTTGGCCAAGGTCACACAGACTACAGCTGGAACTCAGGTCTTCTCACCCCATCACCTCTACTTTCTGCCATGTCCCAGCCTCCTTTGGGATGACCAAGACAGCAGAGAAGTGATTCAGTTGAGCCTTCAGGACTGAGGATTTGGCTGGTGGAGCTGAGAGGAAGCTCCTGCCATGCTCTGGCTGTGCCCCAGTTTCTTCTCAGGGAATAGAATCTTGTTTGTAGGAGGAGATCCCTTGAACCCCTGCCAGTGCTCACGAGGCCATGACCAGAGACACCCTCTAAGGGAAGAAAATGGGAACTGAAGATGTCAGGAAGGAAATGGGAAGAGAGGAGACAGAGGCAGCTGCTGACAGTCCCTGCGCCATGTTGTACAGCTTGTGGCCAAGCGCCCACACCTCTACAAGCCTTGACAAACATCCCCTGAGGAGTGGCTGAGTCCTGAGATGAGAAACCCTGCCCGGAGTCTGCAAAATCAGCCACATCATTGCAGGGCTGTGGAGGGGCTCTGAGGGCCTCCCTGTGGCCAGGACACTGTCGGGTGTATTCAGGCCTGGTTAGAAGCTGCTGACAGGTGACGAGCGAGAACTTGTCTGACCGTCTATCTGAGTCTGCCCAGCTTGGCTGGACCCCCATCGGGAGTCTCTTGTTCCCATGAAAAGGAGGAAACAGCATTTGGGTGGATTCCTGGCGGCCACCAGCTGATTTGGGCCCAGAAGTCCCAGGTGGGTCAGGAGAGCCGCCCTGAGAGGCTCTGGAGAGAGGAGGAGATTTCTCTGGGTTGGGGGGAAGGGGGGGCAGAGATTGAGAATAGGAGAGGGTTGAAGCAATGATGTCTAATAGGAGTGAGAGAATAATGGTGGGAAAGTTTCCTCAGACAGCTACAAAGACCAGAAGATCCCACAGAGCTGGGTCTGTGCCTCATCTGGTTCTAAGCATGTCTCAGGCTCTCAGCATGCTCCAATTCAGAGCTGGAGAAAAGCTGGGAAAGTATCAGCATCATTTCTGTCACTTTGTTAAGGACAGTTTTGAAAGCAGGAATGAGGAAGAGAAGCAAAGCAGTTGCAAGTCTAAGAAACGTGGATTCTCCATGGCAGAGCTCCCTCCTGGGGCTCCTTTGTAGGAAGAACATGTGAATCCTGAGGTTCTAGTTTACTCTCACCATCTGACCCAGCTTCTGACAATGCTGATTTGATGCTGAATTTCATTAGGTTCTATTCTCGAAAGGAATTCAGGGAAAGAGGAGATCCAGGACCCTGGACAGAAGCAGGGAACTCAACCAGAGGAGCTGTTACCAGGACCAGCTTGACTGCAGATGGCCCAAGAAGAGGACAGCAATATCCCGGGAGCCCAGAAGGCAGCCTGCTGCATCCGGGGACTTTGAGTTCTCCCTCCTAATGGTCAGAACGGAAGATCAGGGGCTCCCAGCCCCAAGGCAGCCCAGAACGGAAATCTTCTGGGTAGTTAGGAAGTCTGGGGCTTTCCAATGAGCCCGGCTGTGCAAACCAGCCCAGTGCACCCCAGATTGCAAGGCGTCTTCAGAGCCACTAATTCAGAATCAGGAAGACTCAAAGTTTGCTGCCCAGCTTTAGACAAGCATACATTTCCCTCTGGCCAAAACAGGAGGTGTCGTGCCAAGAAAGCAATAAGCCAGAGCCCTGGAAAGAACATGCCGTATTATATAACGAACTGAGCAGACTGGGTCTAGAAAACACTGCTCAGAGCCACTCACGCCATCTCCATCCACTGGTTCTGTCTTGTAAATCATTGTCAATCGTGGTTCCTGTCAAAGGCTTACTCCATCCTTTAACTGATGTCATTTCCCTATAAATTGTGGACCCAAACCAGTAAACATTACCACCGCCCAGCAAGAGGATGTCTGCAAGTCAAATCTGTAAGCCTGCTGGGTCGACCCTCCTGTAATCCTGGCCAATTTCTCTTGTCCCGCGTTCAGTGACCCACCACATATCTGTGGAACAGATCTCTATAGTCTGGACAGCTGACTGTCTCACCAGTACCCTTCGTGTCTCTCTCATATTCTTTTGGTTTGTTTGTTGGTGACATTGTTATGCTAGAAGGGACGTGATGCCTTAATGGCCACCTGGCAAAGCCTCTCACAAATTTTTAATATTACATAAATTAACACCCAAGTATCCTAGTTAAGCTCTCAATGTAACATGTCACCATCATCCTTCAGGAATTTCACTGGGGAAACTGAGGCCCAGAATCCCCCAAAAGGAGGGGGAGAAATAGTGAGAATTTGACTTTTATATATTGAATGATTCTCAAATACTTTGGAGGACAACGGAGCATTCCTGCTCTGCGGACCCATCAAAGGCATCCTCTAGTCTCCTGCTTTGGCTATTTCTTTGTCCCAGGAATCCCCAGGAACGTCTTCCTTTCTGTCAGGATTGGCCTAATCAGTGAAGGGACCAAGGGCTCCTTGCATGTGTGGGCTCCCATGACATGGGCTGGGGAAGTCAGGAGAGCTGGCTAGCCCTCCTCTTCATGAGCTCCTCCCCCCCATTAAAGTTGTCTGGGCTAAATAGGGGAGCCCTGAGTAATGAGCTCCTCTTAGCCGGTTTCTGCAGCTGTGGAACCAAAGCACAGGAAGATGCTAGCCATGAGAGCACCAGGTAGCCCTGGATCATGGTGTGAGGTTTACTGCTGGCCTAACCTGCCACCCTGCCACCATCAATAAACTTGTCTTCTTCCCCCTGAGTCAGACAATTGCCTTAATTTTAAACATAACAGGGGACAGACAGGCCCATGACGTGGCATATTTTGTCCAAACTTCTAGTCATAAACTAAAGAGACTGATAGCTGCAGCAGGAGGTGATATGGGGAGTCAACAGACCCCCCTCTGGCTTACAAGGTCACAGTTGGGAGACTGGAACTGCAAGGCAGCTCCCCGAGAACAAAGCCCCCAATGACGCCCTTCTGTGACTTCTCTCTCTCCAACTTCCCCTACTAATGGACTTGTTATGATTGCTGTTTCCTCCCCAGTACAGGAGAAATAATATGAGAGCAAATACTTTTGGGATCAATACATATATATCCCACTTTAATCCTGCTACATTATTACCCTCAAAAGATTGCATTTACAGAATTAAAGCCCAAAGATTATTGCCCATCACCCCTCCTTTCTCTCACTCAAGCACAGATACGCTGCAAGGTCCTACAAAAAACACTGGCCAAATGCTTGAGCACCATAATCAATCTTTCCTTACAGTTATCACACTCCAATGAATTTGTTGATGAACAGGAAAAAGGTAGCATTGCAAGGCACTTCAAAGCAACGCAAGAAAAACAGAACTTGTAAATTGAGGAAAATCCCAAATCTAGACTGTCATTAAATTGCCCTCTAACCTTGTACCTAGCAAGAAATATTTTGTTACCCATCTCCTAAGTAATTGTGATTGATTGTGAAAGCTGACCAAAAGTAACAATGATTCTCCTAGGTCAGGGAGAACTAAGCTCTAGATCACCAAATTTATGTCATTCATCAGTTGCAACAATGTTTCATTGACTATCTCCTGAGGCTACATGTCTTGTTGTTAAGTGGAAACATGTTGTGGAAAATTGATTGTGTTCCATAGAAGCCTGTAATCACCAGCCTATATAATAAACGAACCTCCCTGCTATAGCAGAACACTGTGTGATGCCTATGCACATGAGCCTGAGTGTCTCTCATCTCCATTATTTGACCGAATTGTCACATCTAGACAGAGTGATTCCTTACCCTCAGGGAGACCACTGGACGCTCCCAAAGAGGTGACACTCGTAATCATAAAAAAGAAAAGCAATAAATATAACAATTCAATAAGAATCATCACTTTTATGATCCTTTAAAGTTAACAAGTATTACAAATATAATATTCATCGATACTCACAATGACTCCGGAATATAGATGTTGTTATTATGTCTATTTGACAGATGAGGGGACTGAGGCAGATAGAGACTCAGTGACCAGGTTAGGGTCACACAACATTTCAGTGACTGCAGGAGCATTTGAAATCAGATCTTCTCTATTTCAGTTCCTGAATTCTATCCCCTGAGTCCTCAGGGTGCCACCATGGTCTGACTTCTGGGGATGGCCAAGGATCTGCTCTCTCACCACCATGGCACCATCCCTTCATATGTGTTGCCTCCTCTCTTCCCAAGTCGTTTCTCTCTTGCTCTCTTCTTCCCATTCGCCAATCTCTCTCTGAGCATCCACTAGCCCTAAGGCACTCCTTCATTGCCCTCTCCTGGAGGCTGGGAAAGCTTCATTGGCCAGCTGAGGGTGGAGCAAGAGTGAGAACCATGCCTCCATCTAAAATGTGAAGATCTTAGTGTTGAGAAGGACTTCCGCTGAGAGGGTCAGGGACTTGGTGCCTGAAGCTAATACCTAATGAGGACTCACCAACAGGCTCTGAGCTATCATGACCCTACCACATGTGACAATATTGTCCAGAAAATTGAGTGGGACACAAGGGACCATGAATTTTTTCTAGTGACTCCTGACTAGGAAAGTCAGTGCTGGACAAGGGTCTGAGGACCTTCAGCCCAACTCCTGCATTCCCTAAAGAGTCTTTAATTTCTCTCTGGGCACTGAGGTACCTTGCGGACAGTGCTGTGCCAGACTCAATTTGCCTGGGGTAAAGCCTCGCACCATCAGACAGATACACTAAGAGCCAGTCCTCCACACTCATATAGAGGTGGCAATCAGTACAGAAGTGCAAAAGCCTCCAAACACCAAGAAAAGCAAGAAGAAGGTGGTGAGTTTGGACACATTTTATGGAGCAAAATACTAAATACAGAGGAGATAGAAGAGGAAACACAAGCAAATGCTCTGAAGCCTTCCAAAGGAAATGGAAATTCTCCACAAACTCTTGAAGAATTTAAATCTGAAATTATCAAAAAGATGGAAGCATTCTGGGAGGAAAAATGGGAAATAATGCAAAAAGTACTCAGCAATCCGAAGCATGAAAAAAAGCAACTACAGAAACAGCTTGACCAAACTGAAAAGGGAAATCAGGCTTTAAAGGTCAGAATCAGGCAACTGGAAGACAATGATTTTGCAAAAGCGCAAGAATTAATAAAGCAAAGCCAAAAGACTAAGAAATTAGAATAGAACATAAAATATCTCACTGACAAGGTGACAGACCTGGAAAATAGAGGAAACAGAGACAATCTGAGAATAATTGGCATTCCAGAAAAGCCATAAATAAATAGTAATCTCAACATCATAATACAAGATATCCTCAAAGAAAATTGCCCAGAGAGTCTAGAACAAGGGGGAAATACAGGCATTGAAAGAGTTCACAGAACACCCTCTACACTAAATCCCCAAAAGACAACTCCCAGAAATGTAATTGTAAAATTCCAAAGCTTTCAAGCAAAAGAAAAAATCTTACAATGAGCCAGAAAAAGACAATTTAGATATAATAATGCCAATCAGGGTCACACAAGACCTTGCAATTTCCACTCTGAATGACTATAAGGCATGGAACATGATTTTCAGAAAGGCAAGAGAGCTGGGCCTTCAACCAAGAATCAGCTATCCATCAAAACTGACTATAAGGGGAAAGTATGGACATCCAACAAAATAGAAGATTTCCAAGTTTTTGCAAAGAAAAGACCAGAGCTCTGTGGAAAATTCAAAATCCAAACACAAAGAGCAAGGAATACCTGAAAAGGTAAATATGAAGGAAAGGGAAAAGGAGAAAAATGTTATCTTTTTCTTTTAATCAAACTCTCTTTTATAAGGACTACATTTATATCAATTTCTATATATTTATATGTGGATAAAATGTAATGTGTAACTCTCAAAAATTGTATGCATTATTAGAGTAGTTAGAAGAATCATGCATAGGGAACATTTGGGGCATCAAGATGATATGGAGAAAGGGGGGATAGAAAGAAAAAGGGAGGGGGGAATCATTGATGGTACTAAGATATACTCCAAGAAATAGGGGGAAAAACTAAATAGAATAATCTTTCTCACACAAAGATACACGTGGGAAGGGGAGGGGAAGAATTCTCCTATAAGAAGGAGAGGAAGAGAGTTTTTACTTAAAACTTACCCTCAATGAAATCAACTCTGAGATGGAAGAGCTTCTAGATCCATTGGGATCTTGAATTTTATATTATCCAACGGGGTATGGGAGAAGGGAAAACCAAGGGGAATATGGGGGGAAGGAACACAAAAAGGGAGGGAAGGAGAGGGGGAAAGGGAGGGAACAAAAAGGCAGGGGCTAGAAAGGGAAACATCAAGGGAGGGGACTAGAGGGTCTGATTTAAAGTAAATCACTGGCTTAAAAATTTATAGCTAAAGTAAAAAAGTTCAGAATTAGGGGAGGATATCAAAATGCCAGGGAGTTCACAAGTGACAATCTTAACTTTGAACATGAATGGGATTAAATCAACTATAAAAGGTAGAAGAATAGCAGAATGGATTAGAATCCAAAACCCTACCATATGTTGTCTTCAAGAAACACACATGAGGCAGGTAGACACTCACAAGGTCAGAATTAAAGGATGGAGTAAAACCTTCTGGGCCTCAACTGATAGAAAGAAGGGAGAAGTGCAATCATGATATCTGACAAAGCCAAAGCAAAAATAGTCCTGATTAAAAGGGATAGGGAAGGTAACTATATTTTGTTAAAAGGGACTTTAGATAATGAGGAAATATCACTAATCAACATGTATGCACCAAATAATATAGCACCCAAATTTCTAATGGAGAAACTAGGAGAATTTAAGGAGGAAATAGACAGTAACACCATATTAGTGGGAGATCTGAACCAACCACTATCAAATTTAGATAAATCAAATAAAAGAATAAATAAGAAAGAGGTAAAAGAAGTGAATGAAATATTTTAAAAAATTAGAGTTAATAGAAATATGGAGAAAAATAAATAGGGACAAAAAGGAATACACCTTCTTCTCTGCACCACATGGCACATTCACAAAGATTGACCATACACTAGGTCACAGAAACATGGCATGCAAATGCAGTAAAGTAGAAATAATAAATGCAGCCCTTTTCAGATCATAAGGCAATAAAAATAATGATGAGTAAGGGTACATGGAAAACTAAAATCAAAAATTAATTGGAAATTAAATAATATGATACTCCAAAATCGGTTAGAGAACAAATCATAAGAACAATTAATAATTTCATCGAGGAAAATGAAAATTGTGAGACATCCTTTCAGACCTTATGGGATGCAGCCAAAGCAGTATTGAGAGGAAAATTCATATCCCTGAGTGCATATATTAACAAATGAGGGAGGGCAGAGATCAATCAATTGGAAATGCAAATAAAAAAACTAGAAAGCGAACAAATTAAAAAAGCCCAGAAGAAAACCAAACTAGAGATCCTAAAAATTAAGGGAGAAATTAACAAAATCGAAAGTGATAGAACTATTAAACTAATATATAAAACTAGAAGCTGGTACTTTGAAAAAAAACAAACAAAATAGACAAATTCCTGTGAATGTAATCTAAAAAAAGAAAGAAGAAAATCAATTTAACAGCATCAAAGACAAAAAGGGGGACATCGCCTCCAATGAAGAGGAAATTAAGGAAATCATTGAAAATTACTTTGCCCAATTATATGGCAATAAATATACCAATCTAGGTGATATGGATGAATATATACAAAAATATAAACTGCCTAGACTAACAGAAGAAGAAATAGAATTCTTAAATAATCCCATATCAGAAAACGAAATCCAACAGGCCATCAAAGGACTCCATAACAAAAAATCCCCAGGGCCTGATGGATTCACAAGTAAATTCCATCAAACATTCAAAGAACAGCTAATCCCAATACTATACAAACTATTTGACATAATAAGCAAAGAGGGAGTTCTACCAAACTCCTTTTATGACACAAACATGGTACTGATTCCAAAACCAGACAAAGATAAAACAGAGAAAGAAAACTATAGACTAATCTTCCTAATGAATATAGATGCAAAAATCTTAAATAGGATACTAGCAAAAAGATTCCAGCAAGTGATCACAAGGATCATTCACCATGATCAAGTAGGATTTATACCAGGGATGCAGGGCTGGTTCAATATTAGGAAAACCATCCACATAATTGACCATATCAACAAGCAAACCAACAAAAACCACATGATTATTTCAATAGACACATAAAAAGCCTTTGATAAAATACAACACCCATTCCTATTAAAAACACTAGAAAGCACAAGAATAGAAGGGTTGTTCCTAAAAATAATAAATAGTATATATCTAAAACCATCAGCTAATATCATCTGCAATGGGAATAAACTAGATGCATTCCCAATAAGATCACGAGTGAAACAAGGATGCCCATTATCACCTCTAATATTTGACATTGTACTAGAGACACTAGCAGTAGCAATTAGAGAAGAAAAAGAAATTGAAGGCATTAAAATAGACAAAGAGGAGACCAAGTTATCACTCTTTGCAGATGACATGATGGGTTTACTTAGAGAATCCTAGAGATTCAACCAAAAAGCTAATCGAAATAATCAACAAATTTAGCAAAGTTGCAGGATACAAAATAAACCCGCATAAGTCATCAGCATTTTTATATATTTCTGACACACCTCAGCAGCAAAAACTAGAAAGAGAAATCCAATTCAAAATCACCTTAGACAAAATAAAATACCCAGGAATCTACCTCTCGAGACAAACATAGGAACCTTATGAACACAACTACAAAACACTCTCCTCGCAACTAAAACTAGACTTAAGCAATTGGAAAAACATTAACCGCTCATGGGTAGGATGAGCCAATATAATAATAATGAACATCCTACCCAAACTTATTTATCTATTTAGTGCCATACCCATTGAACTTCCACAAAATTTCTTTACTGATTTAGAAAAAAAACTATAACAAAGTTCGTTTGGAAGACCAAAAGATCTAGGATACCCAGGGAAATAATGAAAAAAAATACAAAGGAAGGGGGCCTTGCAGTCCTAGATCTCAAACTATATTACAAAGCAGCAGTCATCAAAACAATTTGGTAGTGGCTAAGAGACAGAAAGGAGGATCAATGATATAGACTTGGGGAAAGTGACCTCAGCAAGACAGTCTATGATAAACCCAAAGATCCCAACTTTTGGGACAAAAATCCACTATTTGATAAAAACTGCTAGGAAAATTGGAAAGCAGGGTGGGAGAGATTAGGTTTGTATCAATACCTCATACCCTACACCAAGATAAATTCAAAATGAGTGAATGACTTGAACATAAAGAAGGAAACAATGAGTAAATTAGGTGAACACAGAATAGTATACATGTCAGACCTTTGAGAAGGGAAAGATTTTAAAACCAAGCAAGACTTAGAAAGAGTCACAAAATGTAAAATAAATAATTTTGACACATCAAATTAAAAAGCTTTTGTACAAACAAAACCAATGTATCTAAAGTCAGAAGGGATGCAACAAATTGGGAAACATTGCTCATAAAAAACTCTGACAAAAGTTTAATTACTCAAATTTACAAAGAACTAAATCAATTGTACATAAAAGCAAGTATAAACCTTAAAATTTCTTAGACTTATAAATGTTGGAAATTTCACTATTGGGAAATTTCATATTTGAAAAATTTCCTATTGATAGTGGGAACTCTATTGGAATGTGAACCC
Source organism: Monodelphis domestica (assembly GCF_027887165.1). NCBI lineage: Eukaryota > Metazoa > Chordata > Mammalia > Didelphimorphia > Didelphidae > Monodelphis > Monodelphis domestica. The sequence goes on from NC_077229.1 coordinate 9,956,137, forward strand.
CATTGGCATGGGAGGTTCCTCCTCCTCCCTTCTTAAGATTACTTTAGGACAGAAACCTTTTGCTGAACAATGGAAAGGGCTTTGACCTATGCTTAAGCATAGAACAGGAATTTCTTTGAGTCATGATTGATTTTAGAATTGATACAATAGAGATACTTGGAATGACAGAACCAGGTCTTGGAAATTACAATCTCCACCCTACTCAGTCCTAACAGGATTTAGGAAGGGCTACAGCATAGATCAAAATTTAATTATTCCAATCTCTACCCTACTCAGGGTAACAGGATTTAGGAAGGGCTGTAGCAAAGGATAAAGATTTAATTATTTGAGAATATGAACTCAACAGACATGTGCAAAGCCACAGACCTCTGGGTGGTCCTGGGTTAAGCTAGAGCCACCATTGGCACAGGGAAGACATGGACATTGATTGGTAGATGTGAGAATGGAGGGGAGGGAACTTGGATGGTTTGCTTAAAGAGAGAGGGGTCTGAGGACTGAGGGGTGGTTGGTTGGAGAGTTTTGGCTCTGAGTGGTTGGAGAGGTGCTCTGAGAAGCTTGCTCTGAAGGAAGCTGGAGGTGGAGTCCCCTGAGACTGTTTCTCCATTTTGGTCACGTGAGTAATAGGGACTGATCTCCTTTCTTTGCCCCAGCTATCTAAGGGCTTGGGCCTTTTGGCCCAGCCTAAACAGAAGGGGTATTTAAGTCCTATTCCCTTCTGTCCACTTTCTCTCTCCCTCTCTCTCTCTATCTCTAATTCCTTTCTTCCTCCTGTTTGTAATTAAACTCTATAAAAGTTTGACGGCTGACTTGAGTTTTCATTTGGGAAATGCATAGCTGAATTCCTTGGCAACCTTGAATTAATATGTATCAGTCTTTTAAAGTGATTTCCTTGTCACACAAGCCATTCTCCAATTGATAAATGGGCAAGGGACATGAATCAGCAGTATTCAGATAAAAAATTAAAACTACCAATAAGCATATGAAAAAGTGTTCTAAATCTCTGATAAGCAGATAGATGCAAATCAAAACAACTCTGAGGTATCACCTCATACCTAGAAGATTGGCTAACATGACAGCAAAGGAAAGTAATGAATGCTGGAGGGGATGTGGCAAAGTAGGGACATTAATTCATTGCTGGTGGGGTTTTGAATTGGTCCAACCATTCTGGAGGGCAATTTGGAACTAGGCCCAAAGGGAGATAAAACACTGTCTGCCCTTTGATCCAGCCATAGCACTGCTGGGTTTGTACCCCAAGGAGATAATAAGGGAAAAGACTTATACAAGACTATTCATAGCTGCGCTCTTTGTGGTGGCCAAAAATTGGAAAAGGAGGGGATGCCCATCAATTGGGGAATGGCTGAACAAATTGTGGTATATGTTGGTGATGGAATACTATAGTGCTAAAAGGAATAATAAAGTGGAGGAATTCCATGGAGACTGGAACAACCTCCAGGAAGTGATGCAGAGTGAAAGGAGCAGAACCAGGAGAACATTGTACACAGAGACTGACACATTGTGGTACAATCGAAGGTAATGGACTTCTCCATTAGTGGCAATGCAATGTCTCTGAACAATCTGCAGGGATCTATGAGAAAAAACACTATCTACAAGCAGAGGACAAATTGTAGGAGTAAAAACACCGAGGAAAAGCAACTGCTTCACTACAGGGGTTAAGGGGACATGACAGAGGAGAGACTCTAAATGAACACTCTAATGCTAATACCAACAACATGGAAATGGGTTCGAATCAAGAACACATGGGATACCCAGTGGAATTGCGCATCGGCCATGGGAGGGTGGGGGAGAAGGAAAAGAAAATGATCTTTGTCTCCAATGATTAATGTTTGGAAATGACGAAATAAAATAATGTTTAAAAAGTTTAGTTTGATTTCTTTCCTTCCATAGTATTTGTAAGGTGAATTTTAAAGTATTTTCTTTAGAGAGAATTTTGTTTTTCTGTAACAGTATAGGGGAAAGTGTTATTTTGTTATTGCAATACTTTGCATTTGAGTTTTTGTAACTGTAATGTTTAACTTGCAGTGATGCAAGAATTTTCCTTAGTTTCTCTCTTTCTTTTTCCTGTAATTCTCTCTCTGTCCTTAGCATAGATTATTGCTTAGTTTATCTTTAGAATAAGAATAGTTAGGTGTTTGCTTCATTTGAGAAAGACATATCTTTAATGATTGTCTTCTCAAAGAAGCCCAAGTGGGGAATATAAAATTAAATAATAAATTAAGTTAATTAGTTGAGTTCAAGAATACACTTTAGATAGAGGTAAGAAGTAAGAAGTTGGGACTAAGGGTTTAAAAAAGAAATCTCGGCTCCTTTCACTTGGAAGGAGAATTTTGAAGAGGTCAAAGGTTTTGGAGTTTCCAAGGCTCCCTGGGAAGAGTCGGTTGACAAACTGACACTGCTTGGATCTTTTTTTGTTGAGGAAGGGTATCCAGGGAGACGGCACCGAGCTACTGGGAAGAATGTGATGAAATCTAGTTTGGAAAATCTCTATAAAATTCTGTATCCAAACAGAAGAGCTGTGCAGTACTCTGGAATTCCACTAGGTGGAAGCAAAGAACAACTTCAATCAGAAGTTAGCGTGTCTAATAGCTGACATAAGATCTCTGATGGAGAGAGAGCAGCTTCTGGATTTCTAAATGTATTTAATGAGATAAAGAAATGGATCAGCTCAATAATATGGATAGTCAGTTTTCAGGGGGGGTTTATATAGACAATAAGAGTTAAATTACCCCCTGAGTATGCAGGGAACAAGATGTCTTGGGAGAGGCAGATCTGGTTCTGATTTAGATAGGCTAGATAGATATTTTAGATTTCGGGTAAATAAATCAACAATCAATATATTTCCTACCTTTCCGTTTCCTTTTCCTGTCCCTGTTCTTTTTGAAATAATATAAATAAATACATTTGGTTTTTTGGTTTGTTTTCTAAAGAAAGCTATCTCCAGCCAAATCCTTCAACTATTGGTCCAACCAAATTCTCAGTGGCCAACAACTGAATCTCCATTAGCTCTTCCTCGCTGTTCCCTGTGAAATACCCATCCGTGTGGCAGTGGATCCAAGTGAGACAGAGATCTCATCCCCCCTCCATGCAGATGACCCTAGGCAGGGTCAGGGTCTCCCTCAGGGACTCCTTCAGGATGCTGGGTGGACAATAATGGCCCCAGACTCAGCTGAGAGGCTGCCCAAAGCCCCCTGAGGAGCGCAATGAGAAAAGTTCCTGGAGATTGGTTATGAATTCATATTTCATTGGATAATAATTCAAAATTATTTATTAGTAAAAGTGAGAGAGAGATACAGAGACATACAGAGACAGACACAGAGACAGACACAAAGAGACAGAGACAGAGAGACAGAGACAGAGAGACAGAGACAAAGACAAAAAGAGAGACAGACAGAGATACAGACAGACAGACAGAGACAGGGATCCCCTGGCTTCCCGTCCCTTCTAGGTGCCGATGCTTCCTCTGGGCAGCAGGCCCAGATCCCCCTGTCAGGCCCAGGAGAGTACACCAGCTCCAGACCTGGAAGAGACCAGCTTCCTGTCTCTGGCCAGGCTTTTCCTCTCCTCCTCAGAGTCTCTTACTGGCCTCCTTCAGCTTGAGTCCTGCATTCGAGACACGCCAGCACAGGGTATTCTGGACAGCCTCTCCGAGACCTCTCCAGCCCCTGCCAGAAGGCCACACAGACACACCTGCAGAATCACTGCAAGGTGGAGCAGATTTCCAGAATCTGGTTTTCAAACAAAATTAGTCATTATGTTTCTATTATGCTGACCCTGCGGTCTTGTGGGGGAGCCCAAAAGGTCTGGAAGCTGAGCCCAGCTGGGCCTGGGGAGCTCCATGAGGATGGCAGACAGGACAGGCTGGCCTGAACCAGAGAGCAGAGTTTCCTGTAGGTCCAGGAGCCCCAGAAGGCTGGGATGGGGCAGTGGGCAGGGCTTGGGCTCTGGGAAGGCTCTATGGCCAGGGAAGGAGAACGTTTGCCCAGTGAGAGGCCAATATTTCTAGCCCTGGAACTGGGCCTGGATCAGTGCCTGCTAGCAGAGTGTGGTGAGGGCAGAAGGCCAGGCCAGGGAAGGGGCTGAGTTCAGTGGCTGCTCTGGGTGCCTCAGGCTGGAGCTCAAGAGAGGCTCCACCTCTGGGTGGGATGAACAGAAGAGGCAGCAGAGACCTCCCTCTGCCTGGGGGTGCTGAGCTCTGCCTCCTTGTGGCCTGGATGTGGGTCTTGTAACCAGCAGGGGATGCTGTGGGGCTGGTCCTGGGCAGGCAGTGAGGGCCTGGGGAGCCTGGAGGTATTGGGGGGGGATGAGCCCAGCTGGCTGTTATTGTGGCTGCTCTGAGCCCTGTGATCCCTCCTGGGTGACGTCTCAGCTGGGCTGGAACAAATGACCCAAAGGATCCCCCTGCATGAAGGGCTGCCCCCCCGGGACCCTGAGAGAGGATGCAGGTGGGGTCTAGAGGAGGCTGGAGCAGGCCCAGATTTGCATCAATCCCCGCCTGCCCCTCAGCCACCATCACGGGGTAACCAGGAGAGAATAAGAGGGAGCTGAGAGAGGCCAGACTCAGCTGGGAGCTCTTTGAAGCTGAGCTCTCGGGTCCTCTCGCCATGGCCTGGCCTCTCGTCTGTCTCTCACTGCTCTCCTTCTGCTCAGGTCAGGACCATCCCAGACCTCCCCTTTGGCCTCCTCCTCCCTCCCTGTTCTTGCCTCTCAGGAGGATCTCAAAGCACCTTCTGGCTTTCTCCTTGTTCAGGGTCATTAATGAGTTTCTCTGTTTGCAGGCTCCCTCTCCCAGCCTGTGGTGACTCAGCCTCCCTCTGCCTCTGCAGCCCTGGGGAGCTCGGCCAGACTCTCCTGCACCCTGAGCAGTGGGATCAGTGGTAACTATGTTTATTGGCACCAGCAGAGCCCAGGAAAGCCCCCTCGGTACCTCCTGTATGTCGAGAGTGATGGAAGTACAGGCAGGGGCGACGGGATCCCTGAGCGCTTCTCTGGCTCCGGATCTGGGACTAACCGATTCCTGTCCATCAGCAACGTCGAGCCCGAGGATGAAGCCGATTATTTCTGCCAGTCGTATTACTACTCTGGTGGTAGCTATGCTTCTACACAGTGATGCATTCAGTGAGGAAGTGGGACAAAAACCTCCTTGTCAGGCCTGCAGCAGCTTCTCGCTTGTCCCCAGGCTCCTGAGCAAGGCCAGAGAGCTGCTAGGGGAGAGTCAGCTGTTCTTTCTCTCTCTGTCTCTGTCTCTTTGTCCCTGCTAGAGCTCCCTCTGTCTCTGCCAGTCTCTGTCCTCTTTGGGTCTCTTTCTTTCTGCCTCTGTGTCTTTTTCTCTCTCTGTCTCTCCCTCCCCAACTTCCGTCTCTCTGTCTCTTTATCTGGCTCTTTCCTTGTGTCTCTCTGTGTGTGCTTTCTCTCTGTGTGTCTCTATTTCATCCAGTTCAGCAGTGACTTGCCCAAGGTCACACAAACTAAAGCTTGGACTCAGGTCTTCTCACCCCATCACCAGTACTTCCCTCCATGTCCCAGCCTTCTTTGGGATGTCTAAGACAGGAGAGAAGTGATTCAGTTGAGTCTTCAGGGCTGAGGATTTGGCTGGTGGAGAGAAGCTGAGAGGAAGCTCCCTGCCATGCTCTGGCTGTGCCCCAGTTTGCTCTCAGGGAATAGAATCTTGTTTGTATGAGGGGATCCCTTGAACCCCTGCCAGTGCTCATGAGGCCAGGACCAGAGAAACCCTCCAGGGGAAGAAAACGGGAAACTACGAAAAGAGGAAGGAAATGGGAAGAGAGGAGAGAGAGGCAGCTGCTGACACTCCCTGCGCCATGTTGTACACCTTGTGGCCAAGCATCCACACCTCTACAAGCCTTGACAGGCATCCCCTGAGGAGAGGCTGAATCCTGAGGATGAGAAACCCTGCCAGGAGTCTGCAAAATCAGCCACATCATTGTCAGCGTTGTCAAGAGATGCAAATTGCATCACTCCAGGCAGTACAATATTGAGTCTATTTGGGCCTGGTTAGAAACTGGTGAAATCTGATGAGAGATAACTTGTCTGACAGTGTAGCTACATCTGCCCAGCTTTGCAGGACCTCCATCGCACGTGTCTTGTTCCAATAGAAAGTATGAATCGTGTTTTGGCTATGTTCGTGGTGGTCACCAGCTGACTGAGGCACAGAAGCCCCACATTTGCCAAGAGATTTGCCCTGTGAGGTTCCTGAGGGAGGAGGAGATTCTCCAGAGGTGGGGGTTGATAATGAAAATGGGAGAGGCTTCAAGCAATGATGAATAATGGGAGAGAGAGAATAACGGAGTGAAAGTTGCCTAAGAAAGCTACAAAGACCAGAAGATTCCACAGAGCTGTGTCTGTGGTGTCAGATCTGGTTCTGATCCTGTCCAAGGCTCTGAGCGTGCTCCAAGGCAGAGCTGGAGAAATGCTGGGAAAGAATCAGCTTCACTTCTCTCACTTTGTTAGGGACATTTCTGGAAAGCAGGAATGAGGAAGAGAAGCCAAACAGCCCCAAGTCTAAGAAACGGGGATTCTCCAGTGCAGAGCTCCATCTGGGATCTCCTTTGTAGGAAGAACATGAGAATCCTGAGACTCCAGTTTCCTCTCACCATCTCACCCAGCTACTGCCCATGCTGAGTTGAGGCTGAATTGCATTAGGTTCTATTTTTTTGAAAGGAATTCAGGGAAAGAAACAATCCAGGACCCTGGACAGGAGGAGGGAGATCAGCGGGAGGAGCTGTTTCCAGCACCAGCCTGACTGCAGATGGCCCAAGAAGATGACAGCAATAGCAGAGGAACCCAGAAATCAGCCCGCTCCATCAGGGGACTTTGAGTCCTCCGACCTAATGGTCAGCACAGAAGATCAGGGGCTGCCAGGACCAATGTATCCCAGGACAGAAATCTTCTGGGTAGTTAGGAAGTCTGGGGCGTTCCATTGAGCCAGGCTGTGCAAAGCAGCCCAGCACACGCCAGATTGCAAGGTGTCTGTATAGCCATTAGCTCAGAAGCAGTGAGACACGCAGTCTGCAGCCCAGCATGAGACAAGCAAACATTTCCCTCTGGCCAAAACAGGAAATGTGGAGCCAAGAAAGCAACAAGCCAGAGCCCGGGAAGAAGAACATGCCGTATTCTATAGTGAACTGGGTCAGACATTCCTCATCCTCTAGAAAAAACTGCTCAGAGCCCCTGAGGCCATCTCCATCCACTGGTTCTATCTTGTAAATCATTGTCAATCATTGTTCCTTCAAAAGGCTTACCCAAACCTTTACCATACATCATTTCCCTATAAATTGTGTACCTAATCCAGTAAATGTTGCCACTGGTCCGCAAGAGGATGTCTGCAAGTCAAATATGTAATCCTGTGGGGTGAATCCTCCTGTAATCCCAGGCAATTTGCCTTGTCTTGGTTCTGAGGACCTGCCATATGTTTGTGGAGCAGATCTCTACTGTTTGGACAGGGGGTTGGCTCAGCAGTGCCCTTTGTGTCTCTCCCATGTATTTTTGGTTTGTTTGTTGGTAAGACTCTTATGCTAGAAGGGAGGTGGCCCTGTGATGGCTACCTGGCAAGGCCTCTCATAATCTTTTTTTAATATTGCGTAGACTAACACCCAAGCATCCTAGTGAAGCCCTCCATGTAACATGTAGCCATCATCCTTCAGGAATTTCACTGGGGAAACTGATGCCAAGGATCCCCAGGAGGCAAAATTGTGAGAATTTATTTTTCATATACTGAATGAATGTCAAATACTTGGGGGGATAACTGAGTGTTCCTGCTCTAGGGTCCCATCAGAGACACCCTCTAGTCTGCTGCTTTGGGCATTTCTTTGTCCCAGGAATCCCCAGGAAAGTTTTCCTTTCTAGCAGGATTGGGCTAATCAGTGAAGAGACCAAAGGATCCTTGACTTTGTGGGCTCCCATGATGTGGGATGGGGAAGGCAGGAGAGCTGGCTGTGCCTCCTCTTCATGAGCTCTTCCCCATTAAAGCAGTCTGGGCTGATAGGGGAGCCACTGAGTAATGAGCTCCTCAGAGCCGTTTTCTGGAGCTGTGGGAACCCAGCGCCGGAGCATACTGGCTGTCAGAGGACCAGGGAGCCCCGGATTATAGTGTGGGGTTTGCTGCTGGTCTGTCCTGCCAGCCATCCACCCTCAACGAACTCATCTTCTTCCCCCTGAGTCAGGCACTTGCCTTAATTTTAAACATAATAGAGGACAGGCAGGCACACCAGGTGGCCTGTTTGGACCAAACCTTCTAGTCATGAACTAAAGAGACTGATGCCTGCAGCAGAAGGTGATGCAGGGAGTCAATAGACCCCCCCCCCCCACTGGCTGACAAGGTCACAGTTGAGAGGCTAGAACTGCAAGGCAGCTCCCCAAGAACAAAGTCCCCTGATGACCCCCTTCTGTGTCTTCTCTCTCTCCAACTTCCCCTACTAATGGACTTGTTATGATTGCTATTTCCTCCCCAATACAGGAGAAATAATATGAGAGCAAATACTTATAGGATCAATACATATATATCCCACTTTAATCCCCCTAGATTATTGTTCCCAAAAGATTGCATTTACAGAATTAAAGCTCAAAGATTATTGCCCATCAAGGCCCTACAATAAACACTGGCCAAATGCTTGAGCACCATAATAAATCATTCCTTACAGTTATCACACTCCAATGAATTTGTTGATGAACAGGAACCAGGCACTTCAAAGTAACACAAGAAAAACAGAACTTATAAATTGAGGAAAACCTCAAATCTTGTTTGCATTGAAATATTTCTCTAACATTGTATCTAGTTACAAAATGTTTTGTTACCCATCTCCTAAGTAATTGTGATTGGTTGTAAAAGCTGACCAAAAGTAACAATGATTCTCCTAGGTCAGGGAGAACTAACCTCTAGATCACCCTGTTTATGTCATTCATATATAGCAACAATGTTTTGTTGACTATCTCTTTAGGCTATGTGTCTTGTTAAGTTCCATGGAAACATATATATATATATATATATATATATATATATATAATTGATTGTGTGCCAACAAAGTATGTAATCATCAGCCTACGTAATAAACGAACTTCTGTGCTATACCAGAACATTGTGTGATGCCTATGTATGTGGGTCTGAGAGCACAGTGTCTCTCATCTCCATTACTCAGCTGGATCATCACATCTAGACAGAGGGAGCCATCACCCTCAGGGAGACCACTGTACAGCACCCAGAGAGATGACACTCATAATCATAAAAAAGAAAAACAAATAACAATTCAATAAGAATCATCACTTTTATGATCCTTTAAAGTTTACAAGCACTACAAATATAATATTTATCCATACTCACAATGACTCTGGACTGTAGATGTTGTTGCTATTATGCCTATTTGACAAATGAGGAGACTGAGGAATATTGGGGTTCAGTGACTTTGGTAGGGTCACACAACATTTCAGTGACTGCAGGAACATTTGAACTCAGGTCTTCTCTATTTCAGTTCCAGAATTCTATTATCTGAGTCCTCAGGGTGCCACCATGGTCTGACTTCTGGGGATGGCCAAGGATCAGCTCTCTCACCACTATGGCAACATTCTGTCATATGTGAATGTTAAAAATGGTAAATGCCAAAACTTTAAAGGTTAATTTTAGTGTTTTCACTTAAAATGTAAAATAAGTGGGCGCCATGGGAAATTCCCAAATATGAAAATACCCATGTCAGCTGTGATTTTATGGAAATTTGAATTAATAAAGAAAGAAGGAATTAAGGGAAGAAGAAGACGAAGAAGACGAAGAAGACGAAGAAGATGAAGAAGACGAAGAAGACGAAGAAGAAAGAGAGAGAGAGAGAGAGAGAGAGAGAGAGAGAGAGAGAGAGAGAGAGAGAGAGAGAGAGAGAGAGAGAGAGAGAGAGAGAGAGAGAATTAATTTAAATTGCCCTGGCTCAGGCTGAACCAAGCAGTAGAAAAAGGGCCTAGGCCAAAATGGCCTAGGCCTGAGGCTAAGGGAGAGTGGGTCAGTCTTTATCACTCACCACAAGATCATCTCCAAGCAAGCTCCAGTCATCCACTGAATCTCCTGAACTGAATTCAGAAGTCGCACTCAATTCAACTGACCTCCTTTTTTTTTTTAATTCCAGATTAGATATAAAGCCTATCATTCTATAATGTTAAAGATTGCTTAGCATTTATAGGGTTAGTTTTTCACAAGGATAAAACAAAACTTTACACATCCAAACTTCATCAAGATTAAGGAAGAATTTGTATCATAAGGATGAGGAAAGACAAATGTATTAAGTATTATTGTCTCCACTTTGGTTGAGCGAAAAAAAGTACATTTTATTCTCTTTTACCTCATGCTACATGAAGTTGGCTAAGTTGAGTCAATGTTATGATAAAGGAAATGTATATAAAATTCGTAGAAAAAATTAGATAGTATCCATAGATTTCTTCAACAGATGCTCAAAACAAATTATTAAAAAAATGACTTTCACCTTGGTCTAGGAATGTCAAAAGGTAAATATTTCAAGGAAAGTAATTGTGCAGTAAAATTTTCTTAATACGTACAGTCAGTTCCAATAAAATGTGACATGTGCTCCTCCCAAAGCAATGCATCATGCAAAATCAGCTAACAGAAATCAGAGATTCTAGAGAAAATCTGTTTAATGTCACAATACATAAAAACCTTGTCAGTGACGTATTAAAAGATAGAAGCCTCAGAAAAACTGTAGCAGTTTTATACATATGAAATGATGAAGAAACGCATAAACACTACAATAAAAGTGGCTCTTTCTTCAACTTCATACTGCATGAACAGTTAAGGCAGTTAGGCAGGCAGATTGCTGTTCCAGGACTGTTGGGGATAGTGAAGTGTTGAGGCCTTCTCTGCTCACAGCTACTATTGCACCAGGAGAAGCATGATAAATATGGCTTTTACCTTGGCAAAGACCTGAAGCTGTAGCAGAAGCGGATGTCTGAAGCGCTGTAGTTTGTGAGCTATGATGAAGTGCAGTTTAAGAGCCTCGCATTCTCACTGTTTCTCCAGGAAGAAATCAAGTGGAAGCAACTCAAAATTCATGTTATGCTCAATATATCAATCATATTGGAATAAAGTCCTAGTTTCAAAATACACGTGCTAGCAGAAATGACTGATCAAATAAAAACCTAGATGAGTTTTCCAAGTCACCAATAACAACATTCATATAACACTGTGTGGAAAGCTCCTTACAACATTTGTCAGTACAGAGGTGAATCAGAACATGAATAAAAGATGTGAGGATTTATGTGTGTGCGTATATAGAGGGATAAAATGATATATTGGATAATATTCAGCGTAAAAATAACCTTCACATGAATAGCTGAAGTAGAATTCATATAAATATATAAAAAAGATAATTATTAAATGTCCTATTTGGTAATTTGATAACATCTTCAATTTAAAGGGAAACTCCTGGGTACAAATGACAGCATCATTCACAATAAAATTTCCTGTTGCAAAAGTGAAGAATTTTGGCAGAAATTAAGTACATGGATGTAGAAGGTGTCTCTCAGCCACTGGGTTCTAACTTTGAGCCTGACAGGTGGTAGAAGAATAGTCGTATGCTGGTGGATGTCTCTAGGAATCAAAAAGAAAACACAACACAAAACTCCCCTCATTTCATTACCACAGTATTCTCTAGTCTATTGCTCTTAAATATATTTATCTAGAAGGAAATAAGGCAGAAAAAGTGTCTTTACGTAAACAGACATCTTTCTCAACACTTGGAGAAAAGTCAAATGAAAAATATTTGTGAAGAAAGTAGAAATACAAGGGTGACGTTTTAATGATCTAAAGAAATGACAGTTGCTTAATTAACCAAAATATCCTTTCCTTCCCACACACCAAAGTTGAATATCTAAATGAATGTGGTGTACAGTATATGTTACACAATCTGCTTGAGTACTATATATTTTGTAGCTAAAAAAATTAAAATGGAAATGGGACCAAACTCTATATTACACAAACAGATTGTTAATAAATGTAAAAGATATTTTATAGTTATTTAAAACTTTTCACAAGTTCTATAAAATTAGTAAACTAGATAATGGAAAATAGAATCTTTGAATTCGGTTCAACTTTATATTACTCGTTAACATTCATACAGTGTTATAACATATTTAAATTTAATAGTAAATCAATTAGAAAGTGATCCAGAATTGAAAAAAATTTCTCCTCTCTTCTTAAAATTGAATTTGTATGGAAAAATATCATACTTTTGTTATTGATTTAGTTATACTTATTCATCTTGAAAAAACTGAAGGGAATTAAAAATGATTCTACGTAGTAAAAATCAGAAGTTTAGGCTAATGAATGTTAAGAGAAATTACTTTCATTTTATAATATAATCTGGTATTTATTTTTAACACTAATTATAAATGCGCTGCGGATTTTATACAGCATTGTAATTTTAGATGAGCTTAAATCTACTTTAAATGGTAATAGCTTAAATTTCAAAAGTTCAAGATAGGTAACTTTTACAAAAAGCATGATTCCACTTATTGGGGCATACTGAAACCCTTCTAAAGTAGGGTGACTTCATGAATTATTGTGACCAGAGAAATCTATCATCTGATGACTACCATTGTGGGGAAGTGCATCGACTGTTTCCTGGAAATAGTTTAATGGGAGGCCTGTAATCAAAGCTTGCCTTTCTACCTCAGTAGGGTCCTCAGAAGCTTCTGCTATTTATAGCTACCTTCGACTACCAAGGGTCACTTTCCTACCATAATGAGGCATTAAAGAAAGGCTTTGTATTGAGACAGTACCTGAAAATTCAGGTCATATTTAACAATTTACTGTGTACCTGATATTTGCCATGTATGAGGAAGTAAAGATACAGAAGCAGAAAATAGTCTATTGTCACAAAGACTTATGTTTTAATGGCAGAAAACCATTAAAACCATATAAAAATAAGTAAATGAAAAATATATACAAAATAAAAATGATAGCACATTAAAAAAGTCACCTATGTACCCTGACCATCAGTTTCCTCATTTGTAAAATGAGGGAGTGAAAACCAGATTGCAAGCAAGCAAGGTAACATGTCAATTAGAGGAGAAAACACTTATAGGCGTGTTCAACTATAGCAGATAAGAAGTCCTGAAAAACAGTAATTCCCAATGGTACAGAAGCAAAGTTTCAGGGCTCATGGTATGGGCTAGTGGACCTTAATTTACAATGATAGGTAAAGTGTCAGCCCTTGGCCAGAAAGCAGTGCCAAAGGAAAGAGGGGCTCCCCAAGCCATGCTTCTATTGGGACCTCTGGCCACTCACGAGTTATCTTCTTATAACCAAACTATGATATTCTATGTGCCATTTCCCCCCCATATATGCTCTCATATACGCCTTTACCTTTTCCTTCATTTCATACCTTTGATGGAATTCACACATGTGCATAAATACTTATGTAAACATGTAAGAACTTAATTCTTTTTTTTAATATATTTTATTTGATCATTTCCAAGCATTATTCATTAAAGACATAGATCATTTTCTTTTCCTCCCTCCACCCCCCATAGCCGACGCCTAAGTCTACTGGGCATTAGATGTTTTCTTGATTTGAACCCATTGCTTTGTTGATAGTATTTGCATTAGAGTGTTCGTTTAGAGTCTCTCCTCTGTCATGTGCCCACAACCGCAGTATTCAGGCAGTTGCTTTTCCTCGGTGTTTCCACTCCCTCAGTTTGTCCTCTGCTTATGAATGGTGTTTTTTCTCCTGGATCCCTGCAGATTGTTCAGGGACATTACACCGCCACCAATGGAGAAGTCCAAGAACTTAATTCTTACAAGGAACTTTGTTCCGAGGCACACACACAAAGATGCTTTAGATATCAAGCTTATTTGCAAGAAATTAATAATATAAAATGTAGTAAAGACAGCCTGGAGAATGAAATTATTTACCAAACAAACCAACTCTGCCAGGCAGACTTCTAAAGAACTGTAAGGATGGAAAAAAGGCACTTTACTGACAGAGATGGCTGGGATTGGGGGATTGTCATCCAGGAGAACAATGACACAGGAACAGTTTTGTGGAAGAACTGTTGACAGGAAATCCGTTTGTCTATATTCTTGCTTATGAAACAAGTGGAAGGATGTATATATACACCTTAATGCAGAGTTCTTCAGAATGACCAGGGAATTCTCAAAACGAATGTTAAGTAAGCCCGACCCCTTAGAATAATGCATTTGTGTACAGAAACTTCCAATCCTGGATCTCCAAATATTATGGAGCTTTATCAAACAATTATTATTTAACCAAAGAAAACTGAATTTATTGTGTCTACATGAGAAGTCAAGTCCAACGGCTTTTACTACTCCATTTAGATGTGAGGGGATCACGTGATGTTAAAGCTTGTCAAGAAAACAAAACAATTCGTAAAGAGGCCTTTCTGGGTAAGTAACGAGAAGGCATTTTGAGCATCAGATGCAGAGCTGTAAGTTAGCAATGAGGGCGTTAACATTTTTTATGGTTCTGCTAAACGAATCAAATATTTAACTTTGGTACGTATGCAGATGAAGCTGTCAAGGTCTGTACCTCGTGCCGGCAATGCTCGGCGATTCTGCTCCACGCCTGCGTCTTTCTAGCTGACTGGCAACAAGTTGTCTTTCCACTTCCGGCTCTCTGGTGAGTCGCTGAAACTGAAGCTCCAAACTGAGGTAGCGGTTGGGAAGAGAAGGAAGGGTTCCGGTAGGTGACGATGGAAAATGAACTTCATGCTGCTCCCTCACAGAGGCAAGAATGCTAGTGGCTGTACTTTCTGGTTCCCTGCCTGGGTCTGTACAGGCTTCCGCGCTAGTTTGTTGCAGCCCCTCCTCCACCAAAGGGGTCTGCTCCGGAGCTGGCATTCCTCTTTCCAGGTTAGGAAGCGGCTGCTGTCGCTCCGGGAATCGGGGACATCCGCGCGGAGGGGTCGCGGCTGCCGCACCCAAAAAAAAAGTGCCAGGGCCAAGAGAGCTTCCCTCCCCCGCCCTTGCCCCCAGCCGAGCCCCCACCCGCTCGCCCGCCCGCCCCCTCCCCTGGAACACTTCTCCCACCCCACCCCCAGGAGGCGGTGGCGGCGGCCAACTTCCCCCTGTACCCCGTGCCCATGGTGCCCCTTGGCGACAACACAGAGTCAGCCCCGGAGCTCTGGGTGCTGCCGAGCTCCCTCGAACAGCCCCCCAACTGACCTCCTTTTAAAGAGAATTTTCTCTCATGCCACCGCCCCTAAATTTTCAATTCCACCAATCACAGTAGACGCTTTTTCCCAGGACTGCCCATTCTCAGTTTTCACCTTCTCTGGTTAAAACAAATCTTCTGAATACTTCGAAGGTCTTTGTTAAACTTGCCTTTTGTAAGTTACTTGACCTTTTAGGTACTAATTTAACCTTTATAGACACTTAGCGCCTTTTTGTATTAGATCTAAAAATAGACCACCTGGCTTAAGATTCTAGCTTTACTACATATAAGGTACGAGTTGGGGACGTTCATGTTTCAATCAGGAGTTACAACTTTATCTTCCACTTAGGCACTTTCTAAGTAGGGTGGAGTAATTTTAAAAGTTCCCAACACGTTCCTGATGTATCTCCATTGTTAAAATAGGGGAATAGCTTAACCAAATCTTCTAAAGTAGAGTCTGAGTCATTTTTAAGATTCACACATATGGGTCCTCTCCTCTCTTCCCAAGTCAGTCTCTCTTTTGTTCTCTTCTTCCCATTCTCCAGTCTCTCTCTGAGCATCCATTACACCTCACTAGCCCTGAGGCTGTCCTTCATTGCCCTCTTCTGGGGCTGGGAAACCTTCCCTGGACAGCTGTGGATTGAGAAAGAGTGAGAACCATGACTCCATCCAAAATGTGAAGTTCCTGGTGTTTAGGAGGACTTCCCCTGAGAGGGTCAGGGACTTGGTACCTGCAGATAATGACTCACCAACATACTCTGAGCTATCTTGACCCTACCATGTATGACAATATTGTCCAGATAATGCAGTGGGACACAAGGGACCATCAATTCCTCCTGGTGACTCCTGACCAGGAAAGTCAGCTCTGGATAAGGGTCTGAGGAACTCCATCTCACCTCCTGCATTCCCTGAAGTCTTTAATTTCTCTCTGGGTTCTGAGGGTGTCCCTGAGTCTTGTGCTTGTCTTTCTCAACTTGTACTGACTCAGGCTCCCATTCTGCTTGTCTCCCCACTGTTACATTTCTAATCAGCCAATGAACACAATTTGTTTCTATAAAATGATATTTATTGAGATAATCTAGAAAATAAAGAGGTTCCAAATATTTCTCCTCAATATCTAGAGACTCATTCTCTCCCTTCTACAGTCTCACCCCTTTGGAAAAATGGATTCCAACTGGAAACACATTGGATTTTATGTCAATCCCATTCAGTTTCCTTCCAAATCAGGTCTGGCCTAGCCTCAGGCCTCTCACCAAAGATCACTGGCCTGGCTCCCTGGGCTCCTTTCTTGCTACTAGTCTGGCTACAATTCTGGCTACAATTCTCTGCTGCTTAGTCCCTCAGCAGCTCATCATTCCTACCTATTGAACCTCATCAACAGTAACTCTACCCAATGGCCTTTAGGAAACATAAGAAATAACAACCTCAAAGGACAGTACAGATTTTCTCCTTCCCTGGAAATTTCCTGGCCTCCCATGGGGAAACCTATGTCTCCCTTCAACCTGGGGCTCCCAGCACCTCCCTCCTCACCCCCATCCAGGGAGGAAGGACAAGAACTCCAGACTCTCTTTGGCTGAGGATGCTGGGGATTGGCTTTCTGTCTCTGGCTCCTCAGTCAATCATAAAAGTTCTCTTCTTCCCCATGTTAGAGTTGAAATGGTTGAGGTTTTAAACTGTAGTGATTAAAATAGTGGAAGATATAAATTGTGATAGATATAAGAGAGGGTGAGTAAATTTGACTGCAAAAAATGTTTCACTACAGTGTCTTGGTTTTTAAATCAAATATAAGGTAGTCACCAGGGAAATATTCCCAATTATTCAAATACCCAAGTCAACTGGGTTTTATAGAGATTTTTAATTAATAATATAATGAGGAATTAGAGAAAGAAAGAGTAGGAAAGGAATAATTATGAAGGGCCTCAAGGAAATATGGCCTAGACCTGAGTCTTAAGAGAGAGAATCAGTCAGTCAGTTTTTTAACACTCACCACAAGGTCTGCCTAAACAAGGATTCTAGTGACACCAGGCCAGCTCCATCTCAGCTGACTTCACCAGAGAGCCTTCCAGCGAGACCTCCTTAGAGATTGTCCTCCAAGAGCTTCCCTTCTCCAGAGCCTCTCTCAAGAGATTCTTCCCAAGCGATCCTCATCAGAGATCCTCCAAAAGGATTGTATCCTCAAGAGATTCTGCTTTTTCTTATATAGGGGTTTTTCTCCCATGTCACCTCCCCTAAGTCCCTACATCTACCAATCACTGTAGATGCTTTCTAAAGGACTGCCCATCTAAATTCCTGCTACATTGACAAATCTCCTCAGTAAGACTGAACTAGAGAAAACACAGCTGAGTCAACTAATCTCATCAAGAGAAAACTTGCCCGACCCTTTTAGGTACCTAGCATCTCATTGTATCAATTCTAAAAACAGGCCTGGCTCAAAGAACTCCTTGCCCCACCATAAGCATGGGTCCAAGTACTTTCATTGTTTAGCAAGGAGTTTTCTCCCCTAAAGCAGTCTTAAGTATGGGTGGAATCGAGGTCCTCCCATTTCTGATCCTGGCGAGTTCTCACATCAAAATGGGGAATGTTTCTCAGTAGGGAATTTGTTCCAATTAAGAATTCCCCGATGGGGAAATTTTTAACATTCACAAGTCTGAGAGATTTCAAGATTTACACCCATCTGTCAGGGAAGAAGACCTGTGACAGGACATGATCACAGGCTCTAACTGGGAGCAGGAAGGAACCATTTCCCTCCCTCTGGTCCTTGTAGGAGCAGGCTCCCTAGGGTGGGGAGGTGGGATGGAGGGGTGGCTTCACCTGCACCCACTGAACATGTTCCAACCCTCCCTCCCCTCTTGCACTTACCCAGTCTGAGGGGCTTCGGGTCTAGACAATAATCAGCTGATCTGATGCACTCAGAGCCAGATTAGGAGGAATGAGACCCGAAATGGGAGGGAAGAACACCAAGAAACCTGAGCCTAATGGCCCCAGGATCAGCTGAGAGGCTACCCAAAACTGATGAATGAGGGGCTGCCCAAGCATCTGCCAGGAAAGGAGGGTAAGCCCTTAGGATCCTGAAGTACCATGAGATGGTGGCCCCTCCAGGATGGCCTCTGGGAGGCAGGGAGGTCCAGCCTGTCAGCTTGCTGTTCCACAGTGCCTGGGACACAGCAGAGAAACAAATAGATGCTTCATTGGTCCACTGATTGGGTGAAAGTCAGAGGCCCTGTGACTTCTGAGAGGGCTTGTGGGAAGAAAGCACAGAAGGCCTGGAAGCTGAGCCCAGCTGGGCCTGCAAAGCTCCATTAGAATGGGAGACAGGACGGGCTGGCCTGGCCCAGAGAGCAGAGTATCCTGTAGGTCCAGGAGTCCCATTAGGATGGGATGGGGCAGCAGGGAGGGGGTGGGCTCTGGGAAGGCTCTATGGCCAGGGAAGGAGAACCTTTGCCCAAAGAGAGGCCAAGATTTCTATCCCTGGAACCCAGGCTTGGATCAGTGCCTGCTAAAAGAGTGGAAAGTGCAAGAGGTCAGACCAGGGAAGGGGCTGAGGACAGGGGCTGCTATGGGTGACTCAGGCTGGGGCTCAAGGGAGACTCCACCTTTGGGTGGGATGAACAGAAGAGGCAGCAGGGACCTTCCTCTGCCTGGGGGCCCTGAGCTCTGCCTCTTTGTGGGCTGGATGTGGGCCCTGTAGCCAGCAGGGGACACTGTGGGGCTGGTCCTGGGCAGGCAGGAAGGGCCTGGGGAGCCTGGAGGTGTTGGGGGAGGGGATGAGTCCAGCTGGCTGTGCCTGTGACTGCTCTAAGGCCTGGGGATCCCTCCTGGGTTATGTCTCAGCTGGGCTGGGCCAAGTGATTCCAAGCCCCACACCCTGCATGAAGTGCTGCCCCCCTGGGACCCCGAGAGAGGATGCAGGTGGGGTCCAGAGGAGGCTGTAGCAGGCCCAGATTTGCATCAATCCCCGCCTGCCCATCAGCCACCATCACAGGGTAACCAGGAGAGAATAAGAGGGAGCTGAGAGAGGCCAGACTCAGCTGGGAGCTCTTTGAAGCTGAGCTCTCGGGTCCTCTCACCATGGCCCGGCCTCTTGTCTGTCTCTCGCTGCTCACCTTCTGCTCAGGTCAGGACCATCCCAGACCTCCCCTTTGGACTCCTCCTCCCTCCCTGTTCCTGCCTCTCAGGAGGATCTCAAAGCACCTTCTAGCTTTCTCCTTGTTCAGGGTCATTAATGAGTCTCTCTGTTTGCAGGCTCCCTCTCCCAGGATGTGGTGACTCAGCCTCCCTCTGCCTCTGCAGCCCTGGGGACCACAGTAAGTCTCTCCTGCACCCTGAGCAGTGGGTACAGTGGTAGGACTGTTTATTGGCACCAGCAGAGCCCAGGAAAGCCCCCTCGGTACCTCCTGTATGTCTATAGTGATGGAGGTACAGGCAGGGGCGACGGGATCCCTGAGCGCTTCTCTGGCTCCGGATCTGGGACAAACCGATTCCTGTCCATCAGCAACGTCCAGCCTGAGGATGAAGCCGATTATTTCTGTCTGGCATATTATGGCAGTGGTAGTAATTATCGTTACCCACAGTGATGCATTCAGTGGGGAAGTGGGACAAAAACCTCCTACCCAGCCCAGGCTCTGCTTCATGCCTGGCCCCACTTACCCACCCACTCAACTGCCAGGAGCCGGTCAGGACTCTCTGTATCATTTTCTCTCTGTGTTCATCCCCCCCCCCTCTCTCTGTCTCTCCCTCTCTCTCTGTCTCTGTCCCTTTTTGTCTCTCTGTGCCCCCTTTTCTGTGTCTGTGCCTCTCTCTCCTCACTTTCTCTTCTCTCTCCCTCCTTTCATCCCTCTGTCTCCCCTCTCTCTGTATATCTCCACCTCTGTCTTTCTTTCTCCCTCTGTCCCTCCTTCCCTCTCCCCTCTAACCCCCCCTTCTCTGTCTCTCCTTCTCTTCTCTTCTCTTCTCTTCTCTTCTCTTCTCTTCTCTTCTCTTCTCTTCTCTTCTCTTCTCTTCTCTTCTCTCTCTGTCTCTCTCTCTGTCTCTCTCTCTCTCTCTCTGTCTCTCTCTCTCTCTCTGTCTCTCTCTCTCTCTCTGTCTCTCTCTCTCTCTCTGTCTCTCTCTCTCTCTCTGTCTCTCTCTCTCTCTCTGTCTCTCTCTCTCTCTCTGTCTCTCTCTCTCTCTCTGTCTCTCTCTCTCTCTCTGTCTCTCTCTCTCTCTGTCTCTCTGTCTCTCTCTCTCTGTCTCTCTCTCCCCCTCTCTTTCCCATTCCAGGAAGTCCCATGATGTGCCTGAGGTCACACTTCCAGACAGTGACAGAAATGGACCTCGAGGAGCCATGAAGAGTGAGCAGAGGGGACTCCAGTGTGCACAGCCCGGGGATGAGCACCCACAGCTCCACCCAGCCTTGTCCTGGGTCCCCTGAGCTCAGCCTGACACCTAAACCCTGGGAAACCCTCCCCAAGTCTTGCCCTCTCGGGCCAGACCTGACCAGACAGAGGCTACCAGCCCCTCCCACCCCCAAGCACTGGGCCAGACAGACATGCCATTCAGGGCTCTTGATCCAGGCTACTCAGTGCTCCTAACAATGGCTCTGATCTTCACCAGTCCCACAGCTGCCTCAGGCCCCATACAATATAGTCCCATCAGTGATCAGCGCCCCTATTGGGATATAGTGGGGATGGACCAGCTGCTGGCGCTGCAGTCAGGAAGCCCCGAGTGCCAATCTGGTCTCAGACAAATGTGAGCTCAGGAGACTGGCACTAGGAGTGGAGCTTTCTCAGGCTCAGTTTCTTCATCTATAAAATGGTCCCAATGATCACTCTATTCCTAGGCTGTTCTGAGGCACCAGCATCAACTTAACCAGCCTGGTTTCTCTTACCCGGATGCAGCCTGAGCAGAAGAATCTTGACAATAGACATGTGCCCAGTCCAGTTGTGGTAGAACCTCCCATGGTCTGTGGCACCTCCCCAACCTCAGAGGCCATCTTGTTCCCAATGATGCAGCTGTCAATGGCTTCCTGCTGCCAGTCCCAGAGCAGGACAGGCTCTCCTGTATCTCCTCGGTCTGCTTCAGCTCAGAGGAGGCATATCTTGGTCTAGAACATGATGTGTGGAATGGAAGGCTCAGAGGACCAGGCTTTCCCCACTCCCAGAAAAGGTTGAGGGAGAATGTGGTCACATCATCCAGAACCAAAGGGATTTCTCCTTCCAGTCTAGACCATGGGCTCCCAGAGGCTTAATAAGGCAGGAGCAGAAAGGATTAGTTCCTCCTGGAATATGAGAACAGGAAGAGTAGAGCTGAGAGTGCAAGTCTTGGAGTCAAGAAACCCTGAGTTCAAATCTAACCTGAGACACTCCTAGTGCGATCCTGGGCAAACATCAATCATTCCTGGTCTCAGTTTCCTCATCTGTAAAAGTGGATCATAGTAGCCCTGCCTCCCAGGTCATTCTTGTGAGGATAATATTTGGAAACAGCTTTGCAAGCAATGAGATCACATATGTATATTTTTATATATACACACTCAAACAAGTACATATACATGCATCTGCTTATAGATAATATGCACAGATACCTGAGGTAGATATGCCATATGTTCCTATATGTTGTTACATGTAATATGTAGACACACACAAATGCCTGTTCATATTAAAATGGCTCAGGGGTGTGAACATGTGACTGACTCTGCCCTTGCCTATTTTGAACTAATCAACAAAAACTGTAAACATCCATACTTAACACTAATTAGGAGCGGTCCACAAGCCTCTTGCTAAAGTGAGTGACAACTCAGAAATGACTGACCATCTCAGTCATGCAAAGCAAATTTAAACACTGCAATTGGCTCCCATAAAATGGAGGAAGGGCCAGGAAGGGCCATAAATAAAGGACTATAAAGGATGATAAATTCCTGTCCAAGATGTCTTTGTCCTGAATTTTCAGGATCCTGGACTGGTGTAACCGTGAAAATGTGGGGTTTGCCAAGACTGTGGATTGCCAAAACACTGTAAAGGTTTTGGCCAAACTGTAATGATTTATATAAAAAAAAATAAGTGGTCCATGGGAAAATTCTCAAATATGAAAATATCCAAGTCAGCTGGGTTTTATGGAGATTTTAATTAATAAAAATGAAGGAATTAAGGGAAGGGAGAGAGAGAGAAAAAATAGTAGGAAGGGCTTACACCAAATGGCCTAGGTCTGAGCCTTAAGGGAGAGCGAGTCAGTCTTTATCACTCACCACAAGGTCTTCTTCAAGCTGGGTTCTTCTACTCCAAACAGAAATTAGCCTCCAAAGTGAATTCAAATTGTAACTGAATTTAATTCCTCTGAACTTGTTCCTTTGCTTCCTTTTAAAGAGATTTTTCTCTTATGTCACCTCCCCTAAATTTTCACATCTACCAATCACAGTAGATGCTTTTTCCTAGGACTTCCCATTCTTAGTTCACACCATTCTTTAGTTCTCAACTTTTCTGGGTAGACTAAAACTTCACACCTCTTTTGTTAAGCTTGCCTTTTGTAAGTTGCTTGATCATTTAGTGATTAATTTAACCTTTAAAGGTACTTAACACCTGTAGCAGTCCACACCTAGCTATAGGCAAGGGAAACTGTTGGTATGTACAGATTGTCTTAGAAGAGAGCATGCTCAGTCTTGAGCATGCTCAGTATTGCACATGGCTGGGGAAGCCTCTGACCCTTGACCCCAGCTTCCCCCAGGTTAGGTGGGAACACACATTTCTTTGTGCTCACCTGGTTAAGAGAAACCACACCTATACCTTGTCATTAACCAATGAGAATCATCCCTATGTACTGTGTATATTTGCATATCAAAGATTATATATAGCCCAGCAAGCTCTGCCTCTCTCTCTCTCTCTCTCTCTCTCACTCTCTCTCTCTCTCTCTCTCTCTCTCTCTCTCTCTCTCTCTCTCTCTCTCTTCAGGCTAGCTGATGGCTGTCCTGGCAGGAGCTTGGTCTCTGGCCAAGCTCCATCTTTAAACCTTCTCTATCTCTCTTTCATCTCTCTGACCTGTGTGGTATTAAATGTGGATCTCTGGACTGGTAAAAGCCTACGGAAGGGTCCTTTGATCAGAGCTTAGCTGTGGCTCATGGAAAATTAATAAAGACTCATTCCTGCCACCTCATATCTCTAATTTGACTCCGTCATCCCCCTTGTGGTATCTAAAACTTCTATCCTGTCTCTATCTTCCTACCTTAAAGCTTCTCTCCCCTCTGAGGAAGCTTTAACACCCTTTTTGTATTGTATCTAAAAATAGACCTAGCTTAAGGTTTTTGCTTCACTATAAGTATAAGTTGGGGACTTTCATTGTTCCATCAGGAGTTCTCAACTTTATCTTCCCCTAAGGCAGTGTCTGAGCAGGGTGGAGTAATTTTAAAGTTCTCAATACATTCCTGACCAAGTACCTCCATTGTAGAGAATGTAGCTTAATCAAATCTTCTAAGGTAGTGTCTGAGCAATTTTATGATTCACACTGGTACTGGGGCTTAGAGGTGTCTTGGCACTTAGAACAGTGATTTTGGCTTTTGGCCTGGTTCTTGTAAGACTCTGGCAATCAGAGAAGTGGACTCTCTTTCTGGGGCACAGAGGGAACTGAACCTCAGTTCAATCATTTAACTGGGTGACTAAAGTCAAGGGAATGGCTTCTCCCTCAGGAGGGTCCATGTTTAGCCTGCACTGGGGCAACTTTGGCAGCAATCCAGGAAGAAGACATCCCTGCAGGCTATCATAAGTGGCTCAATCTTAGACACCCCATTTTGGTCAAAAACATAGCCTCTCGGCAGGGGGCATCTCTCTCCTTTGCCTCACTGGCAGCCATATTCCCTCTTTCATATCAACACCTCCATACTCTGCTACAAACCTTCCATATCCCCTGTTTTTTCAAATCCCTATATTCTTTCCCAATGAATATTATAGTTTTTGGCAGAGCCAGCTAGGTTTTCCAGCCTATTTTGTCAAGAATTTGGGAAAAAAGAAGGTAGTTGGAGGTGCCAGAGAAGTTTCAAAGAAATTGGGCCTACATACATTTCAAAAGCCTGTGTGACTGTGGAAGCAGCCATTTTGAAAGCAGTGTTGAGTGCAAGTAATCTGCCTAGCAACACCACAGCCAAGAGAAACCACTCCTGCTGAAGGGAGAAAGTAACTCTTAAAGGGCCAGATTTAAAAACATTTTTTCTGTTGCAAAAGGCTTTTCAAGATACAAGATGGCAAAGAAACTATTACTTGCCATGGGTTATCTAGCCTGGATTGGACAGTTCTTTTATATGTTTTACAATTCATTTTTTGTCAAGATTCCAGATTATATTTATTTTCTCCTTAATATCTCTGAAAGATTTGAATAGCTGAATATGAGTGTAAATTGGTTGATTTCATTTATTCCCACATTTGCTGGAGCAAATTCTTAATCAAAAATTCTTAATGCAATTGTACTATGGCCTGAAAAAGGTGTATGTCTAATTTATGGGGGGAAAGCAAGAGATAATAAAATAGCCGTGATGATTTTAGCCATGAGGAAGGAGATGATGCAATTAAAGCAAATGATTAAGCAACTGACTGAGGAGAAACAAAGTAGCAAATATATTAACACACAACATGGCATACCTAAAAATAACAATGTAGTTAAGGAAAAAAATATAGATCGGGCTGAAGGGGGAATACCAATATTGCCACTAAGAGATCAAACAAGTCTACAACCAGATACTGGCATAATTGATATTAAAACACATAAACCATTTACAATAGCTGACCTTGAAAGTCTGAAAAAATGAATGCCTTCTTGGTTTTCAGAACCAGTAAGATGTTTGAAAGAATTTAAAAGAGCAATTAGGCTTTATGATCCAGATTTCCAGGACACAGCATTTCTTCTCTCAGAATTATTTTCAAAAGGGGGAAAACAACAGTTCATTGATGAAACTAGAAAGAATCCAAATTTAACATCTTGGCCAGAGGAAGGAACAGACATAGAGTTATCTAATAATTAAAATCTACATTATCTAAAAAAGGCCAGAGAAGATCAATTAGAAGCAATGAAAAGTTTTTCAAAAAGACCAGATTCTTGGGGGCAATTTGAGAAATTGAGACAGGAAAGTGGGGAACATCCATCTAAGTTCCTCAATAGAGTGATTGAAATAGCAGAAGATGTGATTAGATTTGAAAATTTAACTGAACAAAATCTCCAACACATAAGGAGACAATTTGTGAAAGGCAGTAGCACGCCTATTATATCATATTTTAAACTTCAATGCTCAGACTGAGAAACACTAAGTCTGGAAGATTTAAGAAAAACTTCAACTTACATATTCACAGGTCATAAAGAAATCCTAGAGGAAAAGGATAAAATAATAAGGGAGCTTAAAACCAAGCTCAAGGAGGCAAATAGCACAATTAAACATAAAGAAATTGAAGAAATAAAAAATCTAGCCACTCTTCAATCATAGAAACCCATAAGAAATTACACACAAAGCAATCAAAGGAGAAATGTACCCAAATGTTTCCTATGTGGAAAAATGGGTCACATGGTTCGAGGCTGTTATTTAAAGGCACAATTAGTCCAAGCTAATAACAAAGAGGTCCTGGAAAAGCAACAAAAAGTATAGCAGCAACAATACACAAACAAATACAAACTGTTGTAATTATAATTGAAAGAATTCATTGCAAGCACCAAATTTAGAAACCATGGATAGATACATCCAAAAAGGAGCAAAACCACATTATTCGCAAGTAGTATCAGGTGCAGCCAAACAAAGTCAGTTATGAAGCCAGGTGCATGGAGAAACATCAAAAAGGCAAGATGGGAAAGGAAATGGGGCAAATGAAAAGGAAGGAGACAGGAAATAGAACTTGGGGATCCAAAAGCACAAAATAAAATTAAAGAACAGATAGAAGAAGAAATCCAATTAGATAAAGATGTAACAGAGATTAAAAAGAAAATTTTTCGAACAGTGGAACAAGCTACAAAGAAAGAGGAAGGAAAAGAACTGGAAATAGTCTGTAATACACAAACCTTAAATGCATTTGTAAATTATAACTTAAAAAGCAAAGAACATGGAAGATTACATCCAAGCAAAAGTGAATTACAACATGTCTCAGAACAAGTGACAAGTAACTTAGTGGAAAGGAAAGAATATACTTTAGAAACAGGAAGTATAAAACCAAAAACAGAACCATATGGGAAACAAATAGTAGAGGGTTATAAAAATTCTAAACAAACTGCAAATGAATTAATTGAAGCACATGAGCAAAGAACAGAAGGATCCAATGGGGAGGTAAATGCAATAACAGAGAACATTCAAATTAGCAGACCTCCTGGAGACAATGACACTGAAAGCAGGTATGATATTACAAAAGAAAATACCAAAGACATAATAGAAAAGTCAACCTTAAATTCTTATGCAGAAGAAATACAACCAATAGTAACTACACAAGAAAAAGCAAACACAAACATTATTGCACCATCCTTAAGTCTCCATGATAATGAAATTCCATTGCAAACTGATGATGGATTACAAAAAAAAAAGAGTACTGGGTCTGTCGCCATGAAAACTTGAGTTCAAATTCAGCTACAGATACTTCCCGATTTAGTTCAGTCATGCCTGACTCTTTATGACACCATTTGGGGTTTTCTTGCCAAGGACACCAGAGTGCTTTGCCATTTCCTTCTCCAGTTCATTTTTACAGATGAGGAACTGAGGCAAATAAAAGTTATGTGACTTATCCAGGGTCACACATCTAGTAAGTATCTGAGGCTAGATTTGAACCTGATTTTCCTGGCTCTAAGCCTACCACTCTACTCATTGAGCCACTGAGTTTTCTGGGATTAATATAGACCTATTTATTCCACAAAGGAAGCTCCCAATTTATTTTAAACAATGCCAGACATAAAATTCTGTTTCTAGCCACTGCTCCCTCCTACCCACTCAGAACTCCCTTTCTTATGGAAGACTTTTCTCAATTCCCCATTAAAAATGAATTTAACCAGGAGGCCATTGAGAGAAGGACTAGAAGAGTCACAATGATGGCCACTTTTGCCCTTCACCCCACAACCAAAGACCAAGCATACAGAATGCCCACACTTTAGGGATGAAGCTTTCCAAAATACAGCAATGATGGGATGACTCAATATAATGGAACCTGGTGAATCCTAGTGAAAGGATTTAAAAAAGGAAATGAAAGGATGCCCATTAGAGTGAAATCCTCTGCAGCTCCCTCAGCCCCCCAAGAGAAGCCCAGTGGTCAGGGCTGCTGGACCAGAGCCCTGGGGAGCCCTCTTTTCTGCCTAGGAACTGTAAATGGGGTTCGATCTCTCCTGATGCCAAGAGCTCTGCTCTGCTAGTGCTTGTCCTTCCCCGCAGCTCTGAACCCAATCCTCCCATCCATGGACAGTGCATCAGTCCTGCACTCAGTGCCAGCAGAGGAGTCCCTGCCATCTCCTGATCGGTTATCGGACTCCCCAACCTTCTCTGGAAGCTGCTGATGATTCAGGGGCCCCTGCTGGGCTCACTTGGGCTGGACTGCACTCCACCTTCACGCCGGTGTGGCAGACCTCAGAGCTCTCCTGAAGACCTCTTTGGGATTTCATGTCGTCCTTCCCTGGGTTCCGGTCCTCCAGCTTTCCTTTTGAACCTCTATTTGGAAATTGTTTGGGGGAACCTTTGGGAGTGCTTATGTAGATCATTGCTTTTACTGCCTGCCCTTTGATACAGCCATGCAAGTGAGGGCCAGGCGGGGATCCCTGTCTGCGGCTGAGTGTGGGGAGGGCCAGGCCCAGCCCAGGGAGGGGGATAAAGGACGAGGGAGGCTCCGGGAGCCGAAAGCTGTAGGTGAAGGGAAGGCTCTGGCTTTGGGGTGAACAGAGCAGCCAGCAAGGACCTGGGGAGTTCCTGAGGCTTAGCTACAAGCCTGGCATGAATGAGGCTTCTATAGGCAATAGTTGACCCTGTGGGGCTGGTCCTGGGAAGGCAGGGGGGCACTGAGGACTCCTGGGGGTCTTCCCACGTGGGTTGGGCCAAGATGCCCCAAGACCCAGAGAGTGAGGCTGTCCCCATGGGACCTGGGACCCAGAGTCAGGAGCTAGAGCAGGATTAAGTAAGCCCAGGTACAAGGTAGATTTGCATCCAGCCCACATAGCCCTTCCAGCCACGATCACAGGGTTTCAGGGTGAGGATGAGGGACCAGGAAGAGCCCAGGCCCAGGCATGAGCTCTTTGGGGAGCAGAGTTCTTGGGGCCTCTGCACCATGGCCTGACCTCTCATCTGGGTGTCACTGCTCACCTTCTGCTCAGATCAGGACTGAACTCCACTTGTCCCTGCTCCTCCATCCTAGCCTTTGCCTCCTATAAGGATCTCAAAGCACCTTCTTGTTCAGTCATTAATGAGTTTTTCTGTTTACGGGCTCCCTCTCCCAGCTGGTGCTGACTCAGCTTCCTTCTGCATCCCTGAGGAGTACAGATAGACCCACCTGCAGCCTGAGCACTCAGCACAGCACCTACAGTATTCAGTGCTTTCAGCAGAGCCCAGGAAAAGCCCCTTGAATGTGATGTGGGTCAAGAGTGATGGAGATGGAGAAAAGGGCGCTGGGACGCCTGAGTGCTTCTCGGGCTCCAGCTCTGGGGACGATCCATTCCTGTCCTTCAGCAGCGCCCAGCCAGAGGAGGAAGCCCAGCACTGCTGTGGGACAGGCCGAACCACTGGCCATGTTTGTGAATATCCACAGGGCCCCGTTCAGTGTAGACACTCACTGCCCCAAAGCCCCCCAACTGTCCCCTCCTATATCTTAATAGTTGGATCTGACTGCTTCTCCTGAGTTTCAACATTCATTGTTTATAGACCTCCCTGGGCAGGTGGTGCCAGACCCCTCCAGGGCGTTTCCCTTCCACAGTCACTCAGAGGGTCCCAATGGCTCACAGCAGCTCCTGCCAGGGCTTCCCCTCCTGCCATAGTGAGCAGAATCCGGTCTAATGACAGCAGAGAGCAAAGAGCCGATTCCTCTGGGAAGGGCTGCCAGGCTGGGCTGCTGGGAAGCCTCTGACCCAGGAAAGGCTGAGCAAAGGCAGCAGCCATTCCAGACCTCCCCCAGCAAGGCTTCCATTAAGGCTCATCTCAGAGAAGGCGAAAGTCCAAAGGCATGTTGTGTGTTGTAGAGGGAAGGGAGTGCGGAGCAGGGGATGGGCTCAGACCACCCTCATCACCGACTTTCTTGGTCCTCCAGAAAGAGAAAGAGAGGAGGCACATCTTGGTCTGGAAAATGGTGGGAGAAACGGAGGGCTGTTCTTGGGGAAGAAGGAGATGGACTGCTGCTGCAGCAGGAGTCTGCCTTGGAAGTAATGATGACAATGAGAAAAAGACCTTTTATAGTCTTAAATTGCATGGAACACTTTGCAAATGTCATCGCATGATGCCAATCACAGCCACTGGGGAGGGTGCTATCATTATGCCTCATTTTCAGATGACAAAAGTCAGGTAGATAGAGGTGAACTGACTTGCCCAGACTCATACAACCTTTCAATACCTGTAGCAGCACTGAATGGTTCTCCCAGTCAGATTCTCCATATCATAGGTACAATCTTTCACGAGAACATTTGTATGTGTGAGCCCTATTATATTATTACTTAAGCAAGGTACAGGATGAATACCCTAGCTCAAAACAACCCCTTTCTCAGGCTTCTCATGAGTATAGCTGAGCTGCCTTGACATGATGTATGTTGAATATGTCTATATCTATATCTATATCTATATCTATATCTATATCTATATCTATCTATGTTGAATCTTGAAAACCGGGACATATTTCCATTGGGAGTTGGCCATTGATGCTGAGACATGGCATCCTTTCAGCCCAGGTATAGGGATGTGCTTTCAATTGAAGGGCTGTTCAATTAGAATTTTTTTTAATTTTGCTTTTCCAACTACAACATACTAGGTCAGCCATTTATAATATCGATTTGGTGCTGGTAAATGTTCAAACTAGATTCATAAATGCACTGTAATATTTACACAAATTAGAAGGCAAATCACAATTACTCAGTTTAAAGATTTCATTAATTGCAGACAACCAAAGTTAGCTCCGCAGCTTATCTCAGTTATGACTATAATACAGTACAGGTAAATTAAGTGTGTGTATACTGTAATTGTGCCATTTTTATTATTGAAGCATTTGTGAACTAGAGTAATAATACCCTAAACATGAGGGTTTATAATGATGCTTATTAAGACCAACTACTTGTTAACTATACACCAACCTAATGATGAAATGTTTGTGACTTATCCAAAATTGCACTGAGGGCAGGAAGAGCCAGTAAACATTCTCAGCCATCAGATGACCCTCAGTGTGCACCAAACATCTTGACATTGTGTAATATGTGCCAAGAGTACCCGTCATGATCCTTTGCAACAAGGACTCAATGTCATAAATGTCACAATAAAACAGACTCTTTTTTAGTTTGAAAAAATTTGAACTCAGGTTTTCTAGAATTCAGCTCCAGGATTCTCTCCACTGGGACCCCTGGGTGACATCACCATCTGACTTTGGGGGTTCCCAAGGATCTCCTCTCCCACCACTCTGGCACCATCCCTTCATATGGGTCTCCTCCTCCCTTCCCAAGTCAGTCTCTCTCTTGCTCTCTTCTTCCCTTTCTCCAGTCTCTCTCTGAGCATCCTTTACTGCTCACTAGCCCTGAGGCTGTCCTTCATTGCCCTCTACTGGAGGCTGGGAAAGCTTCAGCTGAGGCCTGATTAGGAGACGCAAGAGTCCATCCAAACTGTGAAGCTCCTGGTGTTGAGGAGGAGTTCCCTGAGAGGGTCAGGGACTTGTACCTGCAGCCAATAGCTATTGAGGACTCACCAACATGCTCTGAGCTCTCTTGACCTACCACGTGTGACAATGTTGTCCAGATAAAGGGGTGGGACTCAAGGGACCATGAATTCAGTCCAGTGACTCCTGACCAGGAAAGCCAGCCCTAGACAAGGGTCTGAGGACCTTCATCCCACCTCCTGCATTCCCTGAAATTCCCTTAATTTCCCTCTGGATCCTGGGGATTTCCCTGAGCTTTGTGCTTGCCTTTTTCTACTGGTAATGGCTCAGGCTCCCACTCTGCTCTGTTTCCCTCACTGTAAAGGATCTAATGAATGAATGAACAGAATCCATGTGTACAAAATGATATTCATTGAGATAATATAGAAAATGAAGAGGTTCCAAATATATCAGAGCAATACCGCAAGAGTCACTCTCTCCCCTCTCCAGTCTCACCCCTTGGAGCGATTGAGCTCCAACTGGAAGCACTTCGGACTTTAAGTCCATCCTTCTTAGTTTCCTTACACATCAGGTCTGGCCCAGGCTCAGTCCTCTCCCCAAGGACCACTGACCTGGCTCTCTGGGCTCCTTTCTTGCTGCTAGTCTGGCTACAATTCTGGCCTGGCCTCTGCTGCTCTGTCCCTCAGCAGCTCCTCATTCCCACCTGTTGAACCTCAGCAGCAGTAACTCTCCCTGATGGCCTTCAGGTAACACAAGAAATAACAACCTCAGAGGACAGAGCAGATCTGCTCCTTCCCAGGCCATTTCCTGGCCTCTCATGGGGAAGTCTGTGTCCTCCCTCCATCCTGGGGCTCCCAGCACCTCCCTTCACACCCCCATGCAGGGAGGAAGGACAAGAGCCCCAGACTCCTTTGGCTGAGGATGCTGGGGATTGGCTCCCTGCCTCTGGCTCCTCAGCCAGTAACAAAGGTTCGCTTTTCCCCCATCTGTCAGGGGAGGGAAGCAGAGACAGAACATGGGCCCAGGCTCCATCTGGGGGCAGGAAGGAACAATTTCCTTCCTTCTGGTTCCCTTGGGAGCAGGCAGTCCAGGGTGGGGAGGTGGAATGGCTTCACCTGCAACCACTGAGCATGTTCCTCCTCCCTCCCCTCCCTGTCTGAGGGCCCTTGGGTCTAGGCAATGACCAGCTGATCTGATGCACTCAGAGTCAGGGTAGGAGGAATGAGACCCCAAGTGGGAGGAAGAAGGCCCAGAAACCTGAACCTAATGGCCCCAGACTCAGCCGAGAGGCTGCCCAAAGACCACTGATGAATGCCCAGTGAGGGGCTGCCCAAGCATCTGCCAGGGAGGCAGGGTAAGCCCTTGGGACCCCGAGGGACCAGGAGATGGTGGTCCCTCCAGAGTGGCCTCTCAGAGGCAGGGAGGAGTGTGCTGTCACCCTGCTCTACCTAAGGCCAAGAACAGTGCCTGGGACAGAGCAGAGGACCAAATAGACGCTTCATTGATCCATTGATTGGCTGAACATCAGAGATGCTGTGACCTCTGAGAGGGCATGTAGGGGGAGCACAGAAGGCCTGGAAGCTGAGCTCAGCTGGGCCTGGGGAGCTCCATGAGGATGGCAGACAGGACAGGCTGGCCTGGCCCAGAGAGCAGAGTTTCCTGTACGTTCAGGAGCCCCAGCAGGCTGGGATGGGGCAGTGGGCAGGGCTGGGCTCTGGGAAGGCTCTAAAGCCTGGGAAGGAAAACCATTGCCCAGTGAGAGGCCAGGATTTCTCAGCCTGGAACTGGGCCTGGATCAGTGCCTGCTAGCAGAGTGTGGTGAGGGCAGGAGGCCAGGCCAGGGAAGAGGCTGAGGACAGGGTCTGTCTGGGTGCCTCAGGCTGGGGCTCAAGGGAGGCTCCACCTCCCTTGACATAAGAGGCAGCAGGGACCTTCCTCAGCCTGGGGCCCTGAGCTCTGCCTCCTTGTGGCCTGGATGTGGGTCTTGTAGCCAGCAGGGGACGCTGTGGGGCTGTCATGGGCAGGCAGGGAGGGCCTGGGGAGCCTGGAGGTGTTGGGGAGGGGTGAGCCCAGCTGGCTGTGCCTGTGGTTGCTCTGAGCCCGGTGATCATTCCTGTGTGACATCTCAGTTGGGCTGGGCCACATGACCCCTAGGACTCCCCCTGCATGAAGGGCTGCCCCCCTGGAACTCCAAGAAAGGGTGCAGGTGGGGTCTAGAGGAGGCTGGAGCAGAACCAGATTTGCATCAATCCCCGCCTGCCCATCAGCCACCATCACGGGGTAACCAGGAGAGAATAAGAGGGAGCTGAGAGAGGCCAGACTCAGCTGGGAGCTCTTTGAAGCTGAGCTCTCGGGTCCTCTCGCCATGGCCTGGCCTCTCGTCTGTCTCTCACTGCTCTCCTTCTGCTCAGGTCAGGACCATCCCAGACCTCCCCTTTGCCCTCCTCCTCCCTCCCTGTTCTTGCCTCTCAGGAGGATCTCAAAGCACCTTCTGGCTTCCTCCTTGTTCAGGGTCATTAACGAGTTTCTCTGTTTGCAGGTTCCCTCTCCCAGGATGTGGTGACTCAGCCTCCCTCTGTGTCTGCAGCCCTGGGGAGCTCGGCCAGACTCTCCTGCACCCTGAGCAGTGCGTCCAGTGGTAATACTGTTGGTTGGCACCAGCAGAGCCCAGGAAAGCCCCCTCGGTACCTCCTGTATGTCTACAGTGATGGAGGTACAGGCAGGGCCGACGGGATCCCTGTGCGCTTCTCTGGCTCCGGATCTGGGACTAACCGATTCCTGTCCATCAGCAACGTCCAGCCTGAGGATGAGGCCGATTATTTCTGCCAGTCGTATCACTACCCTGGTGGTAGCTATGCTTATACACAGTGATGCATTCAGTGGGGAAGTGGGACAAAAACCTCCTTGTCAGGCCTGCAGCAGCTTCTTGCTTGTCCCCAGGCTCCTAAGCAAGGCCAGGGTGCTGCTAGGGGAGAGTCAGCTGTTCTTTCTCTCCCTGCTTTTTCTTTGTCCCTGCTAGAGCTCCCTCTGTCTCTGCCAGTCTCTGTGTCTTTGTCTCTCTGTCTCCCTCCACATCTGTCTGTCTGTCTCTTTTTCTGGCTCTTTCCTTCTTTCTCTGTGTGTGTGTCTATTTCATCCAGATCAGTAGTGACTTGCCCAAGGTCACACAGACTAAAGCTGGAACTCAGGTCTTCTCACCCCATCACCAGTACTTCCCTCCATGTCCCAGCCTCCTTTGAGATAACCAAGACACCAGAGGAGTGTATTTAGTTGAGCCTTCAGGGCTGAGGATTGGGCTGGTAGAGAGGAGCTGAGAGGAGGCTCCCTGCCATGCTCTGGCTGTGCCCCAGTTTGCTCTCAGGGAATAGAATCTTCTTTGTATGAGGGGATCCCTTGAACCCCTGCCAGTGCTCACGAGGCCATGACCAGAGACACCCTCCAGGGGAAGAAAAGGGGAAATGAAGATGTCAGGAAGGAAATGGGAAGAGAGGAGACAGAGGCAGCTGCTGACAGTCGCTGCGCCATGTTGTACACCTTGTGGCCAAGCGCCCACACCTCTACAAGCCTTGACAAGCATCTGCTGAGGAGAGGCTGAATCCTGAGGACAAGAAACCCAGCCCAGAGTCTGGAAAATCAGCGGCATCATGGTCAGGACTGTGCAGGGGCTCTGAGGGCCTCCCTATGGCCAGGCCAATGTTGAGTCTATTCAGGTCTGCTTAGAAGCTGGTGCCACGTGACCAGAGAGAACGTGTCTGATGGTGTAGCCTCGTCTGCCCAGCTTGGTGCGACCCCCATCCCATGTCTCTTATTCCCAAAGAAGTGAGGAAGCAGGGTTTCAGGGGATTCCTGGCAGCCACCAGCTGACTCGGGCCCAGAAGCCCCACGTGGGTCAAGAGAGCCACCCTGAGAGGCTCCGGAGGGAGGAGGAGCTTCTGGGGGCTGAGAATGAGAACAGGAGAGGATTGAAGCAATGAGGACTGACTGGAGCGAGAGAATAACGGAGGGAAAGTTTCCTCAGACAGTGACAAAGACCAGAAGATTCCACAGAGCTGTGTCTGTGCCTCATCTGGTTCTGATCCTGTCCAAGGCTCTGAGCATGCGCCAAGGCAGAGCTGGAGAAAAGCTGGGAAAGTAGCAGCTTCGTTTGGGTCATGTGGTTACGGCCAGTTCTGGAGAGCAGAAGAAGCCAAACAGCCCGGAGTCTGAGAAACGCGGGTCGTCCCACGCCGGCCTCAGTCCTGGGTCTCCTGTTTAGGTGGAAGCATAGATCGGAGCCCCGAGTTTGCTCTCACTATCTGACCAGCTCCTGACAATTCTCATTTGATGCTGAATTTGCATTAAGTTCTATTTTTGAAAGGAATTCCGGGAAAGAGGCGATGCAGGACCCTGGACAGGAAGAGGGAGATCAGCAGGAGGAGCTGTTCCCAGCACCACCATGACTGCATATGGCCCAAGAGGAGGATCGATAATGGTCCGCACAAAAGATCCAGGGCTCCCAGGCCCAATGCAGCCCAGGATGGAAATCTTCTGGGTAGTTAGGAAGTCTGGGGCTTTCCATTGAGCCAGGCTGTGCAAAGCAGCCCAGTGCTCTGTAAATCTTGAAAAATTTCTCAGACTTGTGAATGTTAAAAATTTCCCCATCGGGGAATTCTCAATTGGAACAGTTCCCTACTGGGAACATTCCCCATTTTGACTGTGAGAACTCGCCAGGATCAGAAATGGGAGGACCTCTACTCCACCTGTACTTAAGACTGCTTTAGGGGAGAAAACTCCTGCTAAACAATGAAAGTACTTGGACCCATGCTTATGATGAGGCAGGGAGTTCTTTGAGCCATGCCTGTTTTTAGAATTGATACAATGGGGTGCTAGGTACCTAAAAAGGTCTGGCAACTTGTAAACTTGCAAGGAGCAAAGAGGCGAAAACTTACTCAGAGGTTTTCTCTTGAGGGGATTAGTCGACTCAGCTGTGTTTTCTCTTGTTCAGATTTACTGAGGGGATTAGTAGACTCAGCTGTGTTTTCTCTGGTTCAGACTTACTCAGAGGTTTTCTACTAAAGGGATTAGTCGACCCAGCAGTGTTTTTAGAATGGGTTGTCCTTTGGAAAACATCTACAGTGATTGGTAGATGTAAGGACTTAGGGGAGGTGACATAGGAGAAAACCCCCTATATAAGAATAAGCAGAATCTCTTGAAGGACAATCCTTTTGGAGAAATCTCTGATGAGGATCGCTTGGGAAGAATCTCTTGAGAGAGGCTCTTTGAAACAGTCTCTGGCTGGATCTCTCTTTGAGGAGGACTCTGGCTGGAACTCTCTCTGGTGAAGTCAGCTGAGATGGAGCTGGCCTGGTGTCACTAGAATCCTTGCTTAGACAGACCTTGTAGTGAGTGATAAAAGACTGAATGACTGATCTCTCTCTCTCTTAAGACTCAGGTCTAGGCCATGTTGGCTTAAGGCCCTTCATACGTATTGCTTTCTTACTCTTTCTCTCCTTTTCTTTAATTCCTCATTGTATTATTAATTAAAATCTCTATAAAACCCAGTTGACTTGGGCATATTCATAATTGGGAATATATTCCCTGGCGACCACCTTATATTTAATTTAAAACCAAGACACTGTAGGGAAACATTTTCTGTGGTCAAATTTACTCACCCACTCTTCTATCTTCCACTATTTTACTCACTACAGTTTAAGACCCCAACTCTTTTAACTGCCACAGTTTATGGCAGATAACCATTTTAATTATTACAGCTCCCCAGATTGCAAGGTGTCTGCATAGCCATTAACTCAGAGGCAGTGACACACGCAGTCTGCAGCCCAGCTTGAGACAAGCAAACATTTCCCTCCAGCCAAAACAGAAGATGTCATGCCAAGAGAACAATAAGCCAGAACCCTGGAAGATCAACATGCCATATTCTATAGTGAACTGGTCAGGCCTCCATTATCCTCTAGAAGATGCTGCTCAGAGTGTAGGAGAGGATTTCTAGCTGGGCAGAGCAGTGCAGGCTGGCAGCCTGGGGTGATGAAGATCAAAATTCCCCCGACCCTGGCTGGGTCAAGATTCTAGAGCAGTTGGAAAATCTTTTTCTCTCAAGCTGGTCAGACTGGAAGGTGTGCCTGGTGGTCTCCCTGAAGAACCAGTTGAGCAGCTGCCAAGGACTTTGGATTATCCAAAAGGGTTGAGTGGGTGTTCCCCTGCACATTGTGGATGGTGACAACCTTCTCCCTTTGGGACCTTGTGAGGACACTCCATCTTGACTCTGCTGTCTGACCCAACCATGTGGAGTTTGTGATAATCTGGCCCCGTGGACATTACTAACCCCTTGTAGTCTGGTTTTAGTTAAGATTTATTTAGGTTTAATACCTGGATGGGTTGATAGAAGTAGGACTTCCCTAAATTCCTCTCCAATTCCCTTTATCCTTATAATTAAATATACCTCTGTTACATATTTATTAGTGTCATCTTCACTTACCTTTCCCTAAAACCTTCCCTATAACAATTTTTAATATAACAAGAGCCACTGAGGCAATCTCCATCCATTGGTTCTATCTTGCAAATCATGGCCAATCATGGTTCCTGCCAAAGGTTTACCCCATCCTTTAGCCTACGTCATTTCCCCTAGAAATTGTGTACCCAAATCAGTAACCTTGTTAACATCCAGGAAGAGGATGTCTGCAAGTCTAATCTGTAAGCCTGTGGGATGGATCCTCCTGTAATCCCGGCCAATTTCTCTTGTCCCAGTTCCAAGAACTCGCCATATGTCTGTGGAGCAGATCTCTACTGTGTGGACAGGGGGTTGGCTTAGCAGTGCCCTTTGTGTGTCTCCCATGTTCTTTTGGTTTGTTTGTTGGTGAAATTCTCATGGTAGCAGGAGTGTGACCCTGTAATGGCACCCTGGTAAAGTGTTTAACAATCTTTTTTTAAATATTATATAGATTAACACCCCAGCATCCTAGTTAAGCCCTCCATGTAACAGGTAGCCATTATCCTTCAGGAATTTCACTGGGGAAACTAAGGCCCAGGATCCCCAAGATGAAGGGAGAAATAGTGAGAATTTATTTTTCATATACTGTATGAATAACAAATATTTGGGAGGACTTCTGTGCATTCCTGCTCCTGGGGTCCCATCAGAGACACCATCTAGGCTGTTAGTTTGGGCATTTCTTTGTCCCAGGAATCTCCAGGAGCATCTTCCTCTCTAGCAGGATTGGGCTAAGCAGTGAAGGGACCAAGTACTCCTCGCCTGTGTGGGCTCCAGAGAAGTGGGCTGGGGAGGGCAGGAGAGCTGACTGGGCCTCCTCTTTATGAGCTCCCCATTAAAGCTGTCTTGGCTGATAGGGAAGACCCTGAGTAATGAGCTCCTCAGAGTTGGTTTCTTAAGTTGTGGGACCCAACACAAAAGGATCCTGGCTGTGAGAACACCAGGAAGCCTCCGATCACTTTGTAGGGTTTGCTGCTGCCTTACCTGCCAGCTGGCCACCATCCATGAACTTCTCTTCTTACCCCTTAGTCAGTCTCTTTTCTTAATTTTAAATATAACAGGGGACAGACAGGCCCATCAGGTGGTATATTTGGTCCAAACCTTCTAGTCATGAACAAAAGGAACTGATGATGGCTGCAGCCGGAGGTGACACTCATGATCATAAAAAAAAGCACAACTATAACAGTCCAATAAGAATTACCACTTACGTAACCCTTTAAAGTTTTCAAAGCACTACAAATATTATATTTGTTGATACTCATAAGGACTCTGGGATATAGATGTTGTTTTTATGCCTATTTGACAGATGAAGGGACTGAGGCAGAAAATTAGGGTCACACAACATTTCAGTGTCTGCAGGAGCATTTGAACTCAGGTCTTCTTCATTTCAGTTCTGGAATTCTATCCTCTGGGCCCTCAGGGTGCCACCATGGTCTGACTTCTGGGGATGGACAAGGATCTGCTGTCACCACTTTGGCACCATCCCTTCATATGGGTCTCCTCCTCCCTTCCCAAGTCAGTCTCTCTCTTGCTCTCTTCTTCCCATTCTCCAGTCTCTCCCTGAGCATCCTTTACTTCTCACTAGCCCTGAGTCACTCCTTCATTGCCCCCTACTAGAGGCTGGGAAATCTTCACTGGCCACCTGAGACTTGAGCAAGAGTGAGATCTATGACTCCATTCAAAATGGTACCTACAGCCAATAGCTAGTGAGGATTCACCAACATGCTCTGAGCTATCTTGACCCTACCACGTGTGGCAATGTTGTCCAGATAATGGGGTGGGACTCAAGGGACCATGAATTCAGGCCAGTGACTCCTGATCAGGAAACCCAACACTGGACAAGGGTCTGAGGACCTTCATCCCACCTCCCACATTCCATGAAGGGTCTTTAATTTCTCTCTGGGTTCTGGGGGTTCCCCTGAAACTTGTGCTTGCCTTTGTCAACTTGTAATGGCTCAGGCTCCCATTCTGCTCATGTATCATTTCTAATTAGCCAATGAACACAATTGGTTTCATAAAATTATATTCATTGAGATAATACAGAAAATAAAACAGTTTCAAATCTTTTCACTCAATATCTAGGGACGCTTTCTCTCCTCTACAATCCAGTGCATTGGAGAGAATGGACTCCCTCTAGAACTACTTTGGACTTTATGTCTATCCCATTCAGTTTCCTTGTAGATCAGGTCCGGCCCCAGGCTCAGTGCTCTCATGATGTGACCATAGCCCTTTGCAAGAATCCAGATATAAACCCCCAAAGTGATCTTTATATGGAAAAAGGCCACTTACTATTAAATTGTAGAAACTGGGATCAGGTATTCAATAACATGACTTTTAGGAAAAATGGTAATTTCAGAAATAAAGCTATAACAATAATCACAATTATAATCAAAACAATTACAGAAATATACTCCAAGTGTCACGAATGACACCTCACAGCAAACACCCAAGAACAATATCTCAAAAGTGGAGCTTGTCCTCTCTGTACTCAGGGTGACAATCCCCTCAGAGTGGGGGATCCCAAGGAATACTCATGGATCTTTATGAACGTGAGACGTGGGGAGGGGAGGGGGAATAAGGCCCTGGGATCAAGGAGTGAAACCTTTGATTTCGCAGACCCTGATGTTTTAATGCCAATCATCCCTGTTCATTATCCCCCATGTATGGTAATGAAGCTCGTGTAACCCTAAAAGATGGGAACACATACAATGACTGCCTCTTAGATACAGGAGCTTCCAAATCATTTTTGATGAATAAACCAGATGCTGAGTGCAGTTCTATTGGCTCTCTAAATGGAGTAGGTGTATCAGGAACACCTCAAAAGGTACTAAAGCTTTCCCGCCAGGGGCCCTCAGAGGCATGACCAAAGGAATCTACATGAATGATGGTACTCAGGAGGGGAAGGAAACTGAAAGAGTCTCGAGGTGAGTTTTAAGCTTTTTCAGAGTCTTCCCCTCCCAACAGTAAAGACACCTCTGTAATGCGATTTATTCCGTATTTTTTATTTTTCCCTCTCCTATGGTTGGACTGGAGACAATACCATTTTAAGAGTCCACAGACAAATGGACACTGTTTTGGGAACACCCTGAATTCCTGAAAATTCTTACTATTGCTTTTCTTTGTATTTTCAATGGAATATCTCTTTTTCCCCTTTCTTATTTCTTGTACTTAAAATACATATAATCAATATTATTTTTATTTGCAACATAATAAGTTTAAAATATCCATTTGCTCCAATATTGATTCATAACCCAAAGTTTTAGACGATGGAAACCTGCCACTGATTGATAAGTGTTATGAGACTTTGATTAAGGATCACGTCTGATCCCCGGAAAAGGCCTCACAGAAGAGCCGCTGCACAGTAGGAAGGAAGCACAAAGTTAATCTGCACAGTGCCTACAAGCACACGGTCAAGGAGACCAACCAATGCCAGTGCGATTGATGAGTTTCTGCACCAAAACAGAGGACTTGTTTGAAGTTGGAGGTTGTGGCTGTTTGACATACATCAGAAGCATGTCTTCCCCATGGCACATTCTGACGTGTACCCAAGCTCAGCCACCATCTTGGCTCCCACATCCTTAATAGTGAAGGTAAAACAAGACCTTTTACACAGAAATTCTACTTTTTTCTCTCTCTTATAATATGACAACTTCCTGTAATCCTGGCTACCAATGGGTAAATGCAAGATTACTGAATTTGTCCTACAGACTTGTAAGACAGAAATTATTTCAATTGAACCCTGACTTAAGAAACTGTTATGGATTTATTGTTTACTCGGTAATTTTATATACATAGATTTTTGATATGTTGGTTTTGATTTTGATTTTCTTTTATCCAAAAATTCATTTTTTTAGGTTTTGGGTTTTATTTTGACACTTGATTCGCACACCCCATAACTGAACCATGTATCCTGAGTTGATCTGGGTGTTGATCAACACCCTTTTCATAGAGGGTTGTGAGATTTTCATTAAATACAAGATTAAAAAAATTTTTTTGAGAAAAGTTTCAGGAAAAGAAACTTGTTAAGTCTTTGTATCTAGAAGATGAACTGTTTGGAGAAAATGCCATAAAGAAACCTACACTGAATTGGAAGATCTAGAATTAATTTTGGGATGTAATTAATTGAACTGAAGGGGGTTGTACATATTTATTCTGAATGTAAACTCTTATGACAGAGAGGACTTCTCCCTAATTGGCATTTTTGTCAATATACCTAGTCAACATTGATTTTTCTTTCTCTCTTCTATTTCCTTCTTATCTCTATTGTAATTTCCTCTTAGAATGTGTGCTATTGTGTGCATTTTTAGTTAGAGGTTTTTAGAGATATAAGATAGTTATGCTTAAATGATCAATTGAGGAGACTAGTCTCCCCAAAGATCACAGGGGGAATTATGAAGATTGTAATATTTATTGGGAAAATGGGGTGATTGATTAACAGTTTTTAACAGGAAGGTTTTGTAACAGGGAATGGAGGAGTTGAATGGAGAGAGGGAATATAGCTGCTGGTGAGGTAAAAGGAGAGAGATGTCCCCTGATGAGAGGATATTTTTTGAAAAATAGGCCACTTTTTATAGCCTGAGGGATGCCTTCTCTATAGAATGGTGTTGTGGATACCCCAGAGGAGATAAGCATGGAACCTCCTGAGGGACAAGTCTTCTCATACCAAGGTCGCCCAGCAGGGGTCCAATAAGGACCATTTGTAGTTGAATGGATGTCCTGAGGTTCAGTTCCCTCAATGTCCCCTGAAATGATAGTCCTCTTATCTGACTGTGATATTCAAATAAAGATAAATTTTAATAACACATTTGGATTGGGGAGGTATCAGGGAAGAGGGAAGAAGGATTTCCCCAGATGAAGTTTGAGTCTCTCTCAGCTTTTGAGCTGAAGCCAGGCCTTACAGGCTGGTGGAGGGTCTCTGTTGTTCCTATATATGCTCATCTGTGCAGGTTTTCTTAAGTTTAAAGTCTTAGCAGTAGACAGAAAGATGGAGAAAAATTCTGACCTTCAGAGCTGGTTGGGCCTGTTTCTTCAGGCTGATGCCCTAAAGACAGGCCTTACTGTCCAAGCTGCTTCCCTTAAGTCCTGTTGTCCAATGAACACAATCACAGTGATCCAGGTAGAGCACTCAGTTGGGAAATTCGGGAATAGAGGCACTTCTGTTGGGAACTTCAAAAATTACTCCAAGCTACTCAGACCATACTTTAGAAGATTTGATGTAGCTATTTCCTTATTGTAACAATGGAGATACTTGGTCTAACAGAATCAGGAATGTCTTGGGAACTCTACATCACTCCACCCTACTTAGTCTAACAAGGTCAGGAATGTCTGCACCCATACTCAAGAATTAAGTATCTAGGAGGATGGCCTTCAACAGAAATGTGCAGAAACAGCTGATAGACCCTGGGCTGTCCTAAGTCAAGCTAAGCTACCATTGGTACAGATGAGATGCAGTAAAATGATGTAAAACCATCTATATAGGGCACAGCACTTCCTCCCTTCAGTCTCTTTTCCCTAGAGAGGTGGCTCTGGCTTATCGCTTCCTGTGAACAGGCCTGGGTTCAATCCTGGAACTCTAGATTGAGACTCGAGCCTGGAGGAGCTCCCTTAGACAGGTTCCTTGAGATGGTCACTTGGTGAGTGATAAGTCTGAGATCCCTATCCCTTGGCTCTCAAGGGAGGCCCCCTTGGCCAAGGTCTTTAATCCTGTCTGGCTCATCCTGAACTGGAGCAGTTTTAATTAACTCTTTCCCTATCTCTCTCTTTCTTAAATTCTTTCCTCTATATTAATTAAAATCACCATTATTTCCAGCTGACTTGGGTATTTTATTATTTGGTATATCCCATGGTGACCAATTAATTTTGATTTCAAGTCACAATGCTAAAATTATCCTTACAGTTTTGGTGGACCATGTCAGTTGTGATGAAATATCCTCAATGTTTTTAACTTTCCTAAACTTTTTCTTTACTGTGACTATCCCTAATTACAGCTTTTAATAGCTTATTTTGATCGGCTGTAGAGGTAAGTATATTTGGATTTTTTCCCTCTCTCCTTAAATTAGATTGAACACAGCTATTTTAAATCTTAGCATCAGGGCCCTAGTCCTGGCTGGGAGAGCTATTTCTAAATCTCCTTTCCCTTAGGGAACAACTGCCTAGATTAGGAATGAGGAAACCTGTAGAAAGTTTTGGCCTTGTCCTGCTCCCCACGTGTTTTGAAGTCCCTAGGAAAATTTACAACAAAATAAAACCCTTGGCAGTAGAGCCTTCGACTGACAAAAGCCAAAATTCCAGGCAAATTAATGTTTGACTTTAGAAATGTGGGTTTACAGGCAGTTCACAACTTAGTTAACAACTGGCTTTTCAGGCTTTTCAGCAAATACATTGTTCTTTTTACAGTACAAATGTGAATTTTAAAAATATTCCTCCCTAATCAGATCATTCTTTAGAAGATGTGATTTAGCTATTTCCTGATCAGTTATGATGGAGATACTTGGAATAACAGAATCAGGTTTTGAAAACTACATTTCTCCTCCCTTCTTAGTTTAACAAGATTTTGAAGGTCTGCATCAAACTCAAGATTTAATTATCTAAGGAATTGCCTTCAACAGACATGTGCAGACAAAAAGGACAGACCTCTGGGCTATCCAAAGTCAAACTAAGTCCTCATTGGTACAGATGAGATGCAGAAAAGTGATTTTAAAACATCCATATGAGGCATGGCACTTCCTGTCCCTTTCTCTTTCCCTGGAAAGGCAACTCTGGCTGGCAGCATGCTAGGTGTTCTGACATCTTGGGAGTGGTGGCAGTTATTGTCTGTGTTTTGGCAGTGAGTTTTGTCCTTGACCTGATTCAGGTTCAGGAATCTCAGCTAAGCCCCTTTTGGAGTTAAGATTGAT
Source organism: Monodelphis domestica (assembly GCF_027887165.1). NCBI lineage: Eukaryota > Metazoa > Chordata > Mammalia > Didelphimorphia > Didelphidae > Monodelphis > Monodelphis domestica. Next base: position 10,000,451 of record NC_077229.1, read on the forward strand.
TCCTTCCTCCTTCACACTCCAAACGCATACTTTCCAGATCTTCTAATCTTCTCGCCTGGTACAAGTCGGGGTTGGGGGGAGGGAGGGAGAAATCCTTCTCCCTTTCCTTCTCCCTTCTTCTTCATTTTCTCTACTATATCAATTAAATCACAATAAAAATTGACAGTTGACTTGGGTATTTTATTATTTGGGTTTTTCATTAGGATTTTTAGAAATAAAATCTTTGGTGACCTAAATTAATTATACATTCATTCTCAGCCATAATTTCACCCTTTACACAAATATTGTTCTTTGTCTATTTCATAATCCCAGACTATGTATGGCAATGGCTATGTTTCACACTGTTTCTGGTTGAGATTTTAATTATTGTAGCTGTAAGATTGTATCTCCTTGAAAAAAAATATTTCCCAGCCAAACCAAACAATTGTTCCTTCTATTATTCAGCAATATGTGGAACAAAATACCCAGCTTGAGCTTATAGAGGAAAGTTTGGGGGAGATTATAGCTTCTATAAAAAGCATTAAGTGAGTGTTAAGAACATCCTGGGATAGGAGTGATTTATCTCTCCATATTCCATCATTATCAGAATGCTTGTCCCACCCTGCTCTACACAATTTGGCTCCTAGTTCTCAAACCACCGCCTCCAATACCCAACCCACTCCTTCCCCTCCCCACTCTCCCTGCCCTACCCCCTCCTTACCCACTTACCCACTTACCTACTCCTAACCAACCCACTCCTACCCAACCAACTCCTCCCCATGCGCATTCCCCCTGCCCAACCTGCTCAGCCCCAGTTCCCCCCTACTCATGCCTCCTACCCTAACCCCTCTGCATCGTTTCCCCCAGCTAATGACCCTTCTTCCTTTGACCCTCCTTCCCACCCTGCCCAATTCAATTCCTATACCCGTCCTACCTATGATCCTTTTGGCACTCACTATGGGACAACTACAAACTCTCCCCCTCAGGATGCCCAAACCTTCCCTTTCTCACACCTGCCCCATTGATAATGGAGCAAGAAGCCTAGAGACAGGAGTATGAGAAAATTTATAGAGTTTAATTACTTTAAGTGAAGTTCCAACTTTCAATAAAGATGGGAACTTGATATCTATAAGGCACCATACACCTTTTAACCCTGAAGATCTAAATAAATTAAAGGAAGATCTTCCATCATTAGAGGAAGAACCAATATTAATTACAAAAAGATTGGAGAATATATTCATAACTTTTGACCCCACTTGAATGGATGTTGAAAATTTGTTAGAAAAATTTCTGACAAAGAGGAAAAAAATAATGTAATCTCTCTGGCTAATCTGAAGCAAGGTAGAGTAGAAAATTATTGGCCACCAAATGACTGAGGAGAGACTCTAAATGAACACTCTAGTGCAAATACCAACAACATGGAAATGGGTTCGAACCAAGAACAGATGTGAAACCCAGTGGAATTGTGTGCCGGCTATGGGAGAAGTGGTGGGAGGGAGGTGGGGGGAGGAAAACATAATGGTCATTGTTTCCAATGAATAATGTTTGTAAATAACCAAATAAAATAATGTTTAAAAAGTAAAAAAAAAAGAAAATTATTGGCCAACTGAAGATCCACATTGGAACCCCAATATTGAACTAGATCACACAAAACTAAACCAGGCCAGAGAAGCATTATTGACAGCCATGAGAGCTTTATTGGGTAGACCTGAAAAATGGCCAAAATTTGAAAAAAACCCGACAAGAAATTGATGAGACCCCCTCCCAGTTTATGAACAGACTTATTGACATAGGAAATACATATATGGACCTCTATTCAGAGAAAGGTACATTAGGGAAATACATAGGCAATTCATTGAGAATTGTTGTTCAGTGGTAAAAGACTACTTTAAAACTAGTTGTCCTAATTGGGACTCTATGGATTTTGAAGAATTGAGGAGAGTAGCAGCCTATGTTTAAAAGGGTCATGTAAAAAGGCCTGAGGAAGACGATACATCAGTGGAAGACTTAAAAAAAGACATTGAAATGTTAAAGTGACAATTGAAAAATAAGGGAGAGACCATAGTCCCTTTGCAGGAATCCACAGATAAATCATTAACATGCCTTTTCTGTGGGAAGAGAGGCCATGCAACTATGGGCTATAGGCACTGACTACGGGAAAAACGAATAATAACAGATTGAGAAATAATAACTATAGAAATTACTATGATAATCATAATAATAGAAATAATACCAATCACAACTTTAGAACTGATAGAAAACTATAATAACCATAGGAATCATAATGGCAATCAACATAATGACAGTGCTCCAAATGAGGAAAATTATAATACCCAACAAAATGCCCAACAACAATATATAAAAAAATGGAGCTCATCCACTCTATACTCCGGATGAAAATCCCAATCAGAGTGGGGATTCGAGAAAACTGCCCTAGCACATTTATGAAGGTGGGGGTGGGGGGAGGACCTTGGAATCAAAGAGTGAAACCTTTGATTTTCCAAACCCAGATATTTTAATGCCAGTAACACCTATACATGCCCCTCCCCCCCTGCAGAGTAAGGAACCTCATATCACTTTAAAGGTGGGAAATACATACTATGATTGTCTTTTGGACACTGGGGCATCTAGGTCACTTTTGGTAAGCAAACCAGATGCAAAATGTGACCCTAATGGCTCTCTAAATGTAGTAGGTGTATCAGGAAAACCTTTAAAGTTCCAAAAACTTTCTCCTTGCATGGTATGTGTGGGACCCCTAACTGTTGACCATTCTTTTCTTTTAATGCTTGTATCCTCCACAAACATGAGGGATTTACTATGCAAACTACAAGCTACAATAATTTGCATTCCAGACAGCTCCTTATCATTGGAAGTACCTGAGGAATCGGTAAAATTACTCCCTTTACTTCTCTCAGAGAGCAAGGAAGCAAAAGAGATTTCTATCTTTGTAATACCTACAGATATACCGAGTCTCTTTGGGCCACATCTACTTCTGATGTAGTCTTACTTAAATCTGCTGTTCCTGTGCAGATTAAAATTAAATCTAGCCCACCTCCTTCCATTCCTCAATATTCCCTCTCAAAAGAGGCAATTGAGGGTATTCCCCCAGTATTAAACTCATTAATTGATCAGGGAATAATAATCCCTTGTAAATCTGAATACAACATGCCCATCCTGCCCGTTAAAAGTGGGGGGGGGGGCGTGATGGCAAGCACCTCTATAGATTCGTACAGGATTTCAGGGCTGTGAACCATCATGTTATAAAGAGACAATCAATAGTTTCCAACATAAATACCATTATTTCCTCTATTCCTAGCACAGCTACATACTTTACAGTAGTTGACTTTTGTTCAGATTTTTTTCCATTCCCATACATGAGAACTCCAGGCATATCTTTGCTTTCAAATGGAAGGGCTTTCAGATACATGGAGTCAACTGCCACAGGGTTATGTGGAAAGCCCGTTTATTTGCACAAATTTTGAGCCAAGACACAGATAATATTAATATTTAAAAATAACAAATTAATCAAATATGTAGATGATCTACTCTTGGCTTCAACAGACACAGAAACACGTCAGGAATATACTAAAAACATTCTTTTGGAATTGCACAAAAGAGGGCATCAGATTTTGAAGGATAAAGTTCAGTGGTTTCTCCCTATAGTAGAATATTTGGGGTTCATCCTGACTGTGGGTGCCCATTCTATTTCTCCCAAACAAAATGAAAACATTTAAAATTTAAGCACTCCTACCACTAAAAACAGTTGAGAGCAATTTTAGAAGCAACAGGGTTTTGTAGACAATGGATTCTTTGCTATAGGGAAATTACTAAGTCCCTTGTAGCACTTACAAGGGATTTGGTCCCTGAACCTCTCAAATTAGAGCCAGAATACCTGTCAGGTCTATCAGATCTAAAACAGGCTATCCTATCAGCCCCTGCTCTAGGCATCCCAGATTACAACAAGCAATTTACTTTCTATGTACATGAGAGAAGAGGGGTAGTTTCAGGTGCTTTAACTCAGACTTTGGGGTCTTTTGGTGTCCAATTCCTTATTATTCTGCCCAACTGGACCCAGTAGCATCAGGAATACAACCATGTCTTAGAGGAATAGCTGCTACAACGTTACTAGTGAGAAAAACTGTTGATCTGGTATTAGGATGCCAACTAATAATTATGTGTCCACAAGAGGTAGAAGAATTGTTGCTAAGGCATAGAACACAGGCATTCTTGGATCAGAGAAGTACAAGGTATGAAAGAACATTGTTAAATAGCAAAAACATTACCTTGAAATGCTGTACAACCATTAATCCTGCCACCTTGCTTCCAGATTTACAACTTCAGGAGAACCATTACACAGTTGTGAAATACTAGTGTCCATGGCAAAAAAGCCTCAAGATAATCTCTTGGACACTCCCTTAGACAATCCAGCTCTGGTCTTATTTATTGATGGTTTCTCTTTTATGAGGGATGACATACACTACACTTGAACTGCTGTAGTCACAGAATTTGCCACTGAGTGGTCAGCTTCATTGCCCTCTAATATTAGTGCTCAAGGAGCAGAACTCATAGCCCTGAAACATGCCTGTATAATTAATTGCCAAGGATCAAAAGGCAACAATTTATATGGATTCTAGATATGATTTTGGCATTTGTCACTCAATCAAGATGCTGTGGATCCAGAGAGGATTTATAACCTCAGCTGGAAAATCTATAGCTAATGCAGAAATTATTAATGTAGTTCTTTCTGCTCTCCAGCTGCCTGAAGCCCTAGCTGTAATTCATTGTTCTGCCCATACAGGTGGCACTGACCTTATCTCTAGGGGAAATGATTGAACAGATGCCGCTGCAAAGCTAGCAGCCATAGAAGGACCTGAATTAATTTTAACATTAACAACCACTGATGACTTAAATTTATGACTTTCCTAAAATGAAAAGAGAGTGGAAGAATGGAAACAAAAATTCAAAGCAAAGCAGATTAATGGAGTATGGGTGTCATCTGAAGGAAATTCCCTGTTCCCTATAAGTTTCTATCACCAAATATGCCAATCTATTCATAAAAATGGTCTCTTTGGCACCCAGGGTATCATGGCCTCTATTAAGAAAGTATGGATAGCCTTTGGTATAATTGCTATACTCTCTAAAGTGTATACAGCCTGCTCTACCTGCCAAGCATATAACAAACATGCCTTTCATGGCAAAACCTTTGATGGGTGTCCCCTGGCTTACACACTTTTTAAGCATCTACAGATAGATTTCATAACAATGCCAAATGCTGGACATTATAAATTTTGTCTAGTCATAATAGAGCAATTGACCAGATGGCTGGAATCATTTCCTGTGACCCGAGCCAAAGTGGCTTTTGTTGCTAAGGTGCTTTTAAAAGAAATTATTCCTCTCTTTGGCCTACCAGCACATATTGATTCAGATAGAGGAAGTCATTTTAGTGATTCTCTTGTAAATCAGATATATTCTTGCTTGGGGATAACTCCCAAATTCCATGTTCCATAGCATCCCCAGAGCTCAGGCCAAGTTGAAAGAATGAACAGAGAACTTAAAAGCCAGAGTTTCCTCTCCTGCCACAGTAAGCTGAATCAGGACTTAATGACAGCAGAGAGCAAAGAGATGTTTCCTCTGGGAAGGGCTGCCAGGCTGAGCTGCTGGAAAGCCTCTAACCCAGGAAAGGCTGAACAAAGGCTGCAGCCATTGTCGACCTCCCCCAGCAAGGAGATGAGTGTGTCTGGCTTCTCAGCACTGACTTTGGAGGCCTGAATAGGCTTTGGCTGTGAGTCCTGTCCATCACTCCCCTCTGCCTTCCTTTAGCTCTTCCTCTCAGTTCCCTGTCAAATCCCTACCCTTGTGGCAATGGATCCTAGAGATACGGAGATCTCATCCCCCTTCCATGAAGATGGCCCTAGGCAGGGTCTGCATCTCCCTCAGGGACTCCTTCAGGATGCTGGTGGAACACGAATGGCCCCAGACTCAGCTGAGAGGCTTCCCAATGCCCCCTGAGGAGTGCCCTACGAGGGACTGCCCAGGCATCTGCCAGGAAGCAGGTTAAACCATGGGACACTCAGATACAAAAAGATCCCATCCCCTCCATGGTGGCCTTTGGAAGGCAGGGAGGTCTGGACTCTCATACTGGCTTTCCTCAGGCCAAACACAGTGTCTGGCACCTAGCAAAGAACAAAGAAACATTTCATTGGTTCATTGATTGACTGAATGTCTGAGAACCTGTGAATTCTCAGAGGTCCAATGATTAAAGTTCCTGGAGATTAGATATTAATTCATAGTTATGTATTAGTAAACGTGAGAGAGAGAGACAGAGACACAGAGAGAGATAAAAAGAGACAGATAGAGAGACACAGAGATAGAGATAGACAGAGACAGACAGACAGAGACAGACATAGACATATAGAGACAGAGATCCCCGGGCTTCCCTTCCCTTCTAGGTGCTGATGCTCCCTCTGGGCAGCAGGCCCAGATCTCGTGTCAGGGAAGGTCAGGCCCAGGAGAGAACACCAGCTGCAGCCCTGGAAGAGACCAGCTTCCTGTCTCTGGCCAGGCTTTTCCTCTCCTCCTCAGAGTCTCTGACTGGCCTCTTTCAGCTTCAGTCCTGCATTCTAAACATGCCAGCACAGAGTATTCTGGACAGCCTCTCCCAGACCTCTGCAGCCCCTGCCAGAAGACTGCACAGACAGACCTGCAGAGTCACTGCAAGGTGGGGCAGCTTTCCAGAATCTGGTTTTCCAACTGAATCAGTCCTTGTGATTTCTATTACGCTGACCCAGTGGGCTTGTGGGGGGAGCCCAGAAGGCCTGGACGCTGAGCCCAGCTGGGCCTGGGGAGCTCCATGAGGATGGCAGACAGGACAGGCTGGCCTGAACCAGAGAGCAGAGTTTCCTGTAGTCCAGGAGCCCCAGCAGGCTGGGAAGAGGCAGCGGGCACGGACTGGGCTCTGGGAAGGCTCGAAAGCCAGGAAGAACCTTTCCCCAGTGAGAGGCCACAATTTCTATCCCTGGAACCCGGGCCTGGATCAGTTCCTGCTAGCGGAGTGTGGTGAGGACAGAAGGCCAGGCCAGGGAAGGGGCTGAGGACAGGGGCTGCTCTGGGTGCCTCAGGCTGGGGCTCAAGGGAGGCTCCACCTTTAGGTGGGATGAACAGAAGAGGCAGCAGAGACCTCCCTCTGCCTGGAAGCCCTGAGCTCTGACTCCTTGTGGCCTGGATGTGGGTCTTGTAGCCAGCAGGGGACACTGTGGGGCTTGTTCTGGACAAGCAGTGAGGGCCTGGGGAGGGAAAGAGCCCAGATGGCTGTGCCTGTGACTACTTTCAGCCCTGTGATCACTCCCAGGTGACGTCTTAGCTGCGCTGGGCCAAGTGACCCCAATCACCCCCCTTGCATGAAAGGCTGCCCTCCTGGGACCCCGAGAGAGGATGCAGGTGGGGTCTAGAGGAGGCTGGAGGAGGCCCAGATTTGCATCAATCCCCGCCTGCCCATCAGCCACCATCACGGGGTAACCAGGAGAGAATAAGAGGGAGCTGAGAGAGGCCAGACTCAGCTGGGAGCTCTTTGAAGCTGAGCTCTCGGGTCCTCTCGCCATGGCCTGGCCTCTCGTCTGTCTCTCACTGCTCACCTTCTGCTCAGGTCAGGACCATCCCAGACCTCCCCTTTGGCCTCCTCCTCCCTCCCTGTTCTTGCCTCTCAGGAGGATCTCAAAGCACCTTCTGGCTTCCTCCTTGTTCAGGGTCATTAATGAGTCTCTCTGTTTGCAGGCTCCCTCTCCCAGGATGTGGTGACTCAGCCTCCCTCTGCCTCTGCAGCCCTGGGGAGCTCGGCCAGACTCTCCTGCACCCTGAGCAGTGCGTCCAGTAGTTATTATGTTTATTGGCACCAGCAGAGCTCTGGAAAGGCCCCTCGGTACCTCCTGTATGTCACCAGCAGTGGAGGTACAGGCAGGGGCGACGGGATCCCTGAGCGCTTCTCTGGCTCCAGATCTGGGACTAACCGATTCCTGTCCATCAGCAACGTCCAGGCTGAGGATGAAGCCGATTATTTCTGTCAGGCATATTACTACCATAGTAGTAGTAATTTTGGTTATACACAGTGATACATTCAGTGAGGAAGTGGGACAAAAACCTCCTTGTCAGGCCTGCAGCAGCTTCTTGCTTGTCCCCAGGCTCCTGAGCAAGGCCAGGGTGCTGCTAGGGGCAAGTCACCTGTTCTTTCTCCCTCTGTCTCTGACAGTCTCTGTCCTCTTTGTGTCTCTTTCTCTCTGTCTGTTTGTCTGTCTCCCTGTCTTTCAAACTTTCCCTCTCCATTTCTGTCTCTGTCTCTTTTTCAGGCTCTTTCCTTCTGTCTCTCTGTGTGTCCTTCTTTCTCTCTGTGTGTGTCTATTTTACTCAGTTCAGCAGTGACTTGCCCAAGGTCACAAAGACTAATTCTGGAACTCAGGTCTTCTCACCCCATCACCAGTACTTCCCTCCATGTCCCAGCCTCCTTTGGGATAACCAAGACACCAGAGGAGTGATTCAGATGAGCCTTCAGGGCTGAGGATTTGGCTGGTGGAGAGGAGCTGAGAGGAAGCTCCCTGCCATGCTCTGGCTGTGCCCCAGTTTGCTCTCAAGGAATAGAATCTTGTTTGTGTCAGGGGATCCCTTGAACCCCTGCCAGTGCTCATGAGGCCATGACCAGAGACAACCTCCAGGGGAACAAAAAGGGAAATGACGATTTCAGGAAGGAAATGGGAATAATGTTTGGAAATGACCAAATCAAATAATCTTTAAAAAACCCTTAATTATTCAATATTCATTTTCATCTTTACAATGCCTAAGTCTTGGACCTTCTAGGACGTCATCTTCATGAAGAGTGAGAGAGCCAACAATCTACACATTCTATTGTCTTCCTCTTTATAAAGATGTGAAAAACAGGGGCCTTCTCCAGGAAGGGGAACATTCCCTCAGAAACTGTGTTTTCACCCTCAGGCTCCTAGTAATGTCCCTTCAAGGAGCCCCATAACTCTGGCTACTAAGAGATTTCAGAAACTCTCTGCCCTGCCTGCCCAGGCCCCAGGCTCTAAAGGACCCACTGTTAAACCCGGTGTTTGGAACATGTGCAGTTCAGGAGAAGGCAAGAGGAGTACCCAGAGCCTGACATGGAAGCTGGACAGCCCACAAACCTTGGTAGCCTATGCATCTGGGACCCATCTGGGCTGGAGATATTTGTTCAGTTCTCCATCTCAGGCTCTCACTGTGCTATTGTAAAGGATAAAATTACTGGTTTGACAATGATTATATGAAAGTGTGTGGTCATCAGTATTTATTATATCTTGAGTCTGAAAAATTTATGTACAAATGATGAGGAAACAATAAAGAAGAGAAATGTGAGGGGGATGAAAAAGTCATTGATTAGCTCTCTACCAGGAAGGCTGATAGTGAGTAACCACATAGCCTCCTCCAAGATGGAAGTTAGTCTCTCCAGAAGGTAGGAAAGTGATCAGCCTTTCACTCACTCAAGGAAGCAGTCCAGGAGTCAGAGACCAAGTAGAACCTGAGCTCCAAGCCAGCAAAACTCCCTTGAAGACTATACAAGAGTATCTCCAGAAGACAATCTCTTCAGACTATCTTCTCTAAGACAATTCCCACCAAAGGAGTATGGGGTTTGCCTTGATGGTGACTCCTTGTCCCTTCCGCTCTTCACAGGGGCCAATTACAGTTTACAAATTATCTATCACTGCCCAGTAGGCAGTATCTGTGGGATCACCTTCTCACCTATAAGAGTTAAATTAATGGCCAATACTTCAAGTATTATTTCATGAAGTTTATTACATGACAAAATAGAACCATGTGTCTAAGTTTTCCACCTGCTCAAAAATCCTTGCTCCATCAAAGCTGCCACCATAAGGAAAAGAGGGAGAGAGATGGACCTCCACCCAATTTATATCCTCTCTACCTCAGCATGTAATGAAAGGAAGTGAGTCGAGTTCGGGGAATTATAGTTTTGCTGCAGATCATAGTTTTTCTAGGGTAAAAGATTCCAATTACACACACCTCTGAAGGTGTTAACTCATCATATACAAGATTCTCCCTGATCGAGTTATCACCCACTTTAGCAAATGACTTGCCAACTCTCTTACTTAGTGTTGAGTTATAGAGTTATCACTCATTTTAGCAAGTGACTTGCGAACTCCCTTACAGTGTTAACTCCATACAGAATTCTCTTTTCACAGTGACAAGAACTGTTGTGCCATATAGAACAGTCATAACCAGCCTAATCCTCAGACTGGACCTCTGGGATGGTGAGGGCACCCTTGTTTCCCAGGAGGGACCCGAAAAACCAGGCAGGGACCCCTGATGAAGGATTGTTGGCTCTATAGATCAGTGTCCTGGGAGCATGGCCAGATTTCTGATGGAACCAGTAAGGACAGAGGCCAGTGATGAGTGTCCCTGCACTGGAGCTGCAGGTCAAGGTGATGGTTCTTCCTTGGATCACAGTCAGAGAAGGTCCCTGAGTCACCACCACCTGAGAAGTGACCCCTGAAAACAACAGGAGAGAGATGAAGATGGGGCTGTCAATGGGGGGGATCTTTGCTTCCTGCCCACCTCAGCCCTCATCCACTCCTCAGAGCCCAGAGTCTCCCCAGAACCTGTGCAGAGAGAGAGGAGCATCAAGAGGGGAGTCAAGGCCCTCATGTTACTTCTCTGTTTCTGGACTCTCAGAGCTAGGGCTAGATTCCTGCCAGTCCCTCTCATCCCCCCAGACCCAGGAGCATGGAAGGCTGTTTCCTGCCAGGGTTCCCAGTGTCATGGCTAGTTTAGAGGGGGTGAAGCACAGCATGACCTTCCCTCAAACTTACCCCATGGGGCCCAGGCAGGAAGCAGCTACTGGACTAGCCTCCACCTGACACATATAGGACCAACTTATTTACTTTTGGAGAAGCTCCTGTGACTTCTGACATGTGATGAGGCCCTGCCAGGACTCACCTTTGCAGTCCCACACTGTCGCCCAATGTCACCAGGCCTGAGAGCCAACAAATGTCAAGGAGGAAGCGTCAAGGCTACAGAGCTTGTGGCAGATACCTGAACAGGCCACTCATGGCAGTCTTTATGGCCTGTTAGTCTCAATTTCCTCCGGTGTAAAAATGAGCCTTGGAAGGAATGGCAAACCACTGGGGCGTCTATGCCCCAAAATCCCCAGTGGGGTCGGGATGAGTCACATAAGGCTGACAAAACTGAATGTCGGTCCTGGGGAATCGGCGTTCTGCTGCCCAGAGAGCAAAGAGCTCATCCCTGGCTCTGATTAATGACCCTGAAAGTGATGGAATATCAACGCAAATGGAAGAACCCCACGTCATTCCTGTATATTAACCGGAAGAAGGAAATGAGTTTTATTGTGTCTGTGCAGAGCCAACTCGAAGTAGAAGTACATGAGCTTTTAGTGGAGAAAAAGCATGCCGTAACAGAAGGACATTTTACAGACTAATTGATCACCCAGGGAAAGATTTCTGTGTTTGTGGAAGCTTTGGGGAGAAGCTTATTCCATGATCCAAAGCTTTCTCTGTGAATGCCTTGAGCCCTTCAGAGATGAGAGGTAGAGAAGAAGAACCAGAAGGAGGAGCAGCCATGAGCAAGAATGGGGGCAGCTTGGACTTTCCCTTTGACTGTGCCGAGGAGACACAATTTCTGGAGACACACCTGCAGAGTCACTGCAAGGTGGGGCAGCTTTCCAGAGTCTGGTTTTCAAACTGAATCAGTCTTTATGTTTCTATTATGCTGACCCTGAAGGCTTGTGGGGGGAGCCGAGAAGGCCTGGAAGCTGAGCCCAGCTGGGCCTGGGGAGATCGATGAGGATGGCAGGCAGGACAGGCTGGCCTGACACAGAGAGCAGAGTTTCCTGTAGGTCCAGGAGCCCCAGCAGGCCGGGATGGGCAGCGGGCAGGGGCTGCGCTCTGGGAAGGCTCGAAGGTCAGGGAAGGAGAACCTTTCCCCAGTGAGAGGCCAAGATTTCTAGGGCTGAAACCCAGGCTTGGATCAGTGCCTGCTAGCAGAGTGTGGTGAGGACAAGAGGCCAGGCCAGGGAAGGGGCTGAAGACAGGGGCTGCTCTGGGTGCCTCAAGCTGGGGCTCAAGAGAGGCCCCACTGTTGGGGGGAAGAACAGAAGAGGCAGCAGGAACCTTCCTCTGCCTGGGGGTGCTGAGTTCTGCCTCTTTGTGGCCTGGATGTGGGTCCTCTAGCCAACAGGGGACGCTGTGGGGCTGGTCCTGGGCAGGCAGTTACTCTATGAATGATAAAGTGTTATTTTGTTATTGCAGTTGTTTGCATTTCAATTTTTTTTGTAACTGTAATGTTTGACTTGCATTGTTGCAAGAACTTTCCTTAATTTCTCCTTTTATTTTTCCTGTATTTCTCTCTCTGTCCTTAGCGTAGATTATAGCTTAGTTTAGCTTTAGAATAAGAATAGTTAGGTGTTTGCTTCATTTGAGAAAGGCGCGTCTCTAATAAACGTGTCTTTTCAAAGAAGCCCAGGAAGGATGTAAAATTAAATCACAAATTAAGGGAATTAGTTGAGTTAAAGAAAAGGCTTTATATAGAAGGAAGAAGTTGAGTCTCATACATAGAGCTTTAAAAAGCTATCAGGGCTCCTTTAATTTAGAGAGAGAATTTTGAAGAGGTCGGAGGTTTTGGATTCCTCAAGGCTCCCTGGGAAGAGTCGGTTGATAAACAGACACTCCTTGGATTTCCCTTGCTGAGGAAGGGAGTCCAGGGAGATGGCTTTGAGCTATTGGGAAGAATTTGATGATAGAGAGTTTGGAAAATCTCTATAGAACTCTACATCCAAATCAAATACCTGTGCAGTACTCTGGAAATCCACTAGGTGGAGGCAAAGAACAAGTTCAATCAGAAGACAGTCTGTCTAACAGCTGACAGAGAAGACCTTTCTCTGACTGGAGAGAGAGCAGGTTCTGCATTTCTAAATATATTCAATGAGATAAAGAAATGGATTCGTTTAATAATAGAGATAGTCAGTCTTTAGGGGTTTTTTTAAAGATAGACAGTAAGAGTTAAAGTATCCCCAATTAATCAGGGAAGACTTCTTGGGAGAGGCAGATCTGGTTCTGATTTAGATAGGTTAGATAGTTATTTTAGATTTAGGGTAAATAAATCAATACTCAATATATTTCCTACCTTTCCGTTTCCTTTTCCTTTCCCTGTTCTTTTTGAAATAATATGAATAAATAGGTTTTCTTAAGAAAGCTATGCCCAGCCAAATACTTAAACTACTGGTCCAACCAAATTCTCAGTGGCCAACAACTGAATTTCCATTAGCCTATCAATAACTATCTATACCAATTTAACAATAGGTCATATTTCCCCATATCACCATCCTGCCTCCTGTATTCACTCAGCTCCAGTGGCTCCAAATGACTTCCGGAATGAATGTTCAAATCCTTTGCTTGGCTTTCAGTGCCCTTCACTGTGTAGCCATTTTCTATGCTTCTGGAATTGACCCTCCTTCTCCTTCCGCAAACCCAACCTATTCTTCCATCCAGTGACAATGGGCTCCCTGCTCTTCCTTACACAGTCACTCTCTCAACTCTGCCCATTCTCCCTGGCTGTCTTTCTAAGCTCAGAATTCCATCCTTGCTCATCCCCAGCTTCCTGCATCTCTGATTTCCTTCAAGTCTCAGTAAAATCTGGCCTTCCTTTTGCAAAAAGTCTGTCTCAGGGATCCATCATCTTAATGCCTGCTTTCTGAGATTGTCTCTCATTGACCTGTTTTATGTCCAGTTTTTTTTTATTTTATTACTTGTTTGAGTGTCGTCCTGCACTTAGCCTCTGACGTCTATTCATTTAGGGGTTGCTTTTCCTTTTTTCTGTATCCATGAAACCTGGAACTATTGGGCACGTCATACATACTAATCAATTCCTTCCTTCCTTCCTTCCTTTCTTCTTTTTCTCGGTCTTAGAATCAATACTATATATTGGTTTTTAAGGCAGAAGAATGGTAAGGGTTAGACCATGGTGGTGAAGTGACTTGCCCAGCTAGGAAGTGTCTAAAGCTGGGTTTGAGCTCCTGTCTCCAGGCTGGGCTCTCAATCCACTGAGTCATCTCATTGCTGACATTCTTGATTGATGGGGATCCCAGGATCCCAGATGTAGATCTGGAAGTGACTTCAAAAACAAGGACATCCAGTTCACTTAGTTTATTGAGCAGGAAAGGGAGGCCCAGAGCTTTTAGGTGATTTTCTTCTCTGGCCTCTGCTGAGAAGGCAGTTCACTGAAAGTAGATTCCTTTTACGAGATTTCATTGATTCTTCAGCCCTGTACAGAAGTGGTTTTGTTTGTTTATCACAGATTTCAAACCCAGCCCAAACTTCCTCATGCCTTATTCCAAATCCTTCCCCTCCCATTATCTTATGGCCAGGTATATGTCCTTCTGATTGGATGATCCATTGTCCATCATCTTGATTTTAGCACTCCTGGTTCCCCATGCCATTCAATGCCCTTCTTGCCTCCTCTCCCTTTGGGAGACCCTCATTTTCTTTAGATTCTGACCTTGACGTAAAGGCTCTCCCAGTGCCCTGATCTCATGATGCCTCTCTTTCCCTGAAACCAATGACTTTCCCCTTTCCTATATTTATACCTGCACATTAAATACTCTCTCCGTATACTATGGCCTCCCAAAGGACACAGAGTTCTTCAATGTTCCTGGGTCTAACACAGCTGTCCCTCAGGCGCCTTCAACCCTGTCTGACTCTTTGTCATCTCATTGGGGTGTTGTTGCCACAATATATGGGTTATGATGGACACTTACTAATTGTGTTTTTTTCACATATAACTGAGAAGGGAGGCAGCTGGGTGCCTCAGTGGATGGAGAGTCAGGCCTAGAGTCAGGAGGTTCTAGGTTCAAATATGCCATCAGGCACTTGCTAGCTGTGTGACCCTGGATAAATCTCTTCACCCCCATAGCCTAGTTCTTACTTCTCTTCTGTCTTAGAATCAACATTGATGCTAAGATGGAAGATGAGAGATTTTCTTTTAAAGAAAAACAAATAACTGAGAAGTCAGTGTCTTCTAGAGGACACAAACATGTATTTTGGTGTTCCCAGTGCTGAGAACCAGAGATTTGGATGAGAAGAAGCCCGTTAACAAGGCATGAACTCCTCGGGAGAGGACAAGGAATGACTTGGGACCTGAGAGGGGGCTCTGACAGAAGAGCTGGACCTGTGAGAGGATGAAGAGTGAGCCCTGATGTGGGTAAGAGCCATCTAGTAGGATTTCTGTGATTGTCCTTAGGATTAAGTTCACCCCCCCTGCCTCCCCCAGGGCACTCCCAGATTGAGTCTCCAAAGGTCTGACTCCACCAGCTAATGGCACTGGGTGTCCCGACACCTCTCTGTGCAGGTGGTGCCAGACCCCTCCAGGACGTTTCCCTTCCACAGTCACTCAGAGGGTCCCAACAGCTCACAGCAGCTCCTGCCAGGGCTTCCTCTCCTGCCACAGTAAGCAGAATCTGGTCTAATGACAGAAGAGAGCAAAGAGATGTTTCCTCTGGGAAGGGCTGCCAGGATGAGCTGCTGGAAAGCCTCTGACCAAGGAAAGGCTGAGCAAAGGCAGCAGCCATTGTCGACCTCCCCGAGCAAGGCTGTGCCTGTCTCTGGCTTCTTCTCAGCACTGGCTTTGGAGGCCTGACCAGGCTTTGGCTGTGAGTCCTCTCCATCATTCACCTCTGCCTTCCTTTAGCTCTTCCTCCCTGTTCCCCCTCAAGTCCCCATCCTTGTGGCAGTGGATCCAAGTGAGACAGAGATCTCATCCCACCTCCATGCAGATGGCCCTAGGCAGGGTCTGGGTCTCCCTCAGGGACTCCTTCAGGATGCTGGAATGACACAAATGACCCCAGACTCAGCTGAGAGGCTGCCCAAAGCCCCCTGAGGAGCTCAATGAGTAAAGTTGCTGGAGATTGGATATGAATTCGCAATGATTTATTAGTAAAAGTGAGAGAGAGATACGGAGACAGACAGAGACAGAACCAGAGACAGAGATACAGACAGACAGACAGAGATACAGACAGACAGACAGAGATCCCCGGGCTTCCCTTCCCTTCTAGGTGCCGATGCTTCCTGGGCAGCAGGCCCAGATCCATTTCTCAGGGAAGGTCAGGCCCAGGAGAGAACACCAGCTCCAGCCCTGGTAGAGACCAGATTCCAGTCTCTGGCCAGGCTTTTCCTCTCCTCCTCAGAGTCTCTTAATGACCTCTTTCAGCTTCAGTCCTGCATTCAAGACACGCCAGCACAGGGTATCCTGCAGAGCCTCTCCCAGACCTCTCCAGCCCCTGCCAGAAGGCTGCACAGACACACCTGCAGAGTCACTGCAAGGTGGGGCAGATTTCCAGAATCTGATTTTCAAACTGAATCAGTTCTTGTGATTTCTATTACGCTGACCCTGCGGGCTTGTGGGGGAGCCCAGAAGGCCTGGAAGCTGAGCCCAGCTGGGCCTGGGGAGCTCCATGAGGATGGCAGACAGGACAGGCTGGCCTGAACCAGAGAGCAAACTTTCCTGTCGGTCCAGGAGCCCCAGCAGGCTGGGATGGGACAGCGGGTAGGGGCTGGGCTCTGGGAAGGCTCTATGGCCAGGAAGAACCTTTCCCCAGTGAGAGGCCACAATATCTAGCCCTGGAACTGGGCCTGGATCAGTGCCTGCTAGCAGAGTGTGGTGAGGGCAGGAGGCCAGGCCAGGGAAGGGGCTGAGTTCACGGGCTGCTCTGGGTGCCTCAGGCTGGGGCTCAAGGGAGGCTCCACCTCTGTGTGGGATGAACAGAAGAGGCAGCAGGAAGCTTCCTCTGCCTGAATGCCCTGAGCTCTGCCTCTTTGTGGCCTGGATGTGGGTCCTGTAGCCAGCAGGGGACGCTGTGGGGCTGGTCCTGGGCAGGCAGGGAGGGCCTGGGAAGCCTGTTGGTGTTGAGGGGGATGAGTACAGCTGGCTGTGCCTGTGGCTGCTCTGAGCACTGTGATCACTCCTGGGTGACGTCTCAGCTGGGCTGGGCCCAGTGACCCCAATCACCCCCCCTGTATGAAGGGCTGTCCCCCGGGGACCCGGAGAGAGGATGCAGGTGGGGTCTAGAGGAGGTTGGAGCAGAACCAGATTTGCATCAAACCCCGCCTGCCCATCAGCCACCATCACAGGGTAACCAGGAGAGAATAAGAGGGAGCTGAGAGAGGCCAGACTCAGCTGGGAGCTCTTTGAAGCTGAGCTCTCGGGTCCTCTCGCCATGGCCCGGCCTCTCGTCTGTCTCTCACTGCTCACCTTCTGCTCAGGTCAGGACCATCCCAGACCTCCCCTTTGGCCTCCTCCTCCCTCCCTGTTCTTGCCTCTCAGGAGGATCTCAAAGCACCTTCTAGCTTCCTCCTTGTTCAGGGTCATTAATGAGTCTCTCTGTTTGCAGGCTCCCTCTCCCAGGATGTGGTGACTCAGCCTCCCTCTGCCTCTGCAGCCCTGGGGACCACAGTCAGTCTCTCCTGCACCCTGAGCAGTGGGAGCAGTGGTAGAGATGTTTATTGGCACCAGCAGAGCCCAGGAAAGGCCCCTCGGTATCTCCTGTATGTCACCAGCAGTGGAAGTACAGGCAGGGGCGACGGGATCCCTGAGCGCTTCTCTGGCTCCGGATCTGGGACTAACCGATTCCTGTCCATCAGCAACGTCGAGCCTGAGGATGAAGCCGATTATTACTGCCAGTCGTATCACTACCCTGGTGGTAGCTATGCTTCTACACAGTGATGCATTCAGTGAGGAAGTGGGACAAAAACCTCCTTGTCAGGCCTGCAGCAGCTTCTCGCTTGTCCCCAGGCTCCTGAGCAAGGCCAGGGTGCTGCTAGGGCCAAGTCAGCTGTTCTTTCTCTTTCTGTCTTTGTCTCTTTGTCCCTGCTAGAGCTCCCTCTGTCTCTTCTTTGTTTCTCTTTTTCTCTGTCTCTCTGTCTTTATCTCTCTCTGTCTCACCCTCCCTATTTCCATCTCTATCTCTTTTTCTGTCTCTATCCTTCTGTTTCTCTGTGTGTCCTTCTTTCTCTGTGTGTGTGTCTATTTCATCCAATTCAGCAGTGACTTGCCCAAGGTCATACAGACTAAAGCTGGAACTCAGGTCCTCTCACCCCATCACCAGTACTTTCCTTCATGTCCCAGCCTCCTTTGGGATGACCAAGACACCAGAGGAGTGTATTTAGTTGAGCCTTCAGGGCTGAGGATTGGGCTGGTAGAGAGGAGCTGAGAGGAAGCTCCTGCCATGCTCTGGCTGTGCCCCAGTTTCCTCTCAGGGAATAGAATCTTGTTTGCATGAGGGGATCCCTTGAACGCCTGCCAGTGCTCACGAGGCCATGACCAGAGACACCCTCCAGGGGAAGAAAATGGGAAACGAGGATGTCAGGAAGGAAATGGGAAGAGAGGAGACAGAGGCAGCTGCTGACAGTCCCTGCGCCATGATGTACACCTTGTGGCCAAGCGCCCACACCTCTACAAGGCTTGACAGGCATCCCCTGAGGAGAGGCTGAATTCTGAGGTCGAGAAAACCTGCGGGGAGTCTGCAAAATCAGCTGCATCACTGTCTGGGCTGCGGAGGGCTCTGAGGGCCTCCCTGAGGCCAGGACAGTGTGGAGTCCATTCAGGCCCCGTTAGGAGTTGGTGCCGCCTGACGAGAGAGATCCTGTCTGACGGTGTAGCCGCGTCTGCCCAGCTTGGCGGGACCCCATCGCCCGTCTCTCGGTCCCACAGAAGGGAGGAAGCAGCGTTTGGGTGGATTCCTGGCGGCCACCAGCTGACTCGGGCCCAGAAGCCCCGCGTGGGCCAAGAGAGCCGCCCTGAGAGGCTCCGGAGGGAGGAGGAGCTTCTGGGGGCTGAGAATGAGAACAGGAGAGGATTGAAGCAATGAGGACTGACGGGAGCCAGAGAATAACGGAGGGAAAGTTTCCTCAGACAGCGACAAAGACCAGAAGAATCCACAGAGCTGCGTCTGTGCCTCATCTGGTTCTGATCCTGTCCAAGGCTCTGAGCGTGCGCCAAGGCAGAGCTGGAGAAAAGCTGGGAAAGTAGCAGCTTCGTTTGGGTCACGTGGTTACGGCCAGTTCTGGAGAGCAGGAAGAAGCCAAACAGCCCCGAGTCGGAGAAACGCGGATCGTCCCGCGCTGGCCTCCGTCCTGTGTCTGCTGTGTAGGAGGAAGCAGAGTCCGGAGGCCCGAGTTCGCTCTCACCGGCTGACCAGCTCCTCACAATGCTGATTTGATGCTGAATTGCATTAAGTTCTATTTTTGAAGGGAATTCCGGGAAAGAAGCGATCCAGGACCCTGGACAGGAGGAGCGAGATCAGCGGGAGGAGCTGTTCCCAGCACCAGCCTGACTGCAGACGGCCCAAGAAGAGGATCCAAAGAGCCGGGGAGCCCGGAAGTCAGCCCGCTGCATCCCGGGACTCTGAGTCCTCCGACCTAATGGTCCGCACAGAAGATCCGGGGCTGCCAGGCACAGTGCAGCCCAGGACGGACATCTTCTGGGCAGTTAGGACGTCTGGGGCGTTCCGTTGAGCCAGGCTGGGCAAAGCAGCCCAGCGCACGCCAGATTGCAAGGTGTCTGTATAGCCATTGGCTCAGAAGCAGTGAGACACGCAGTCTGCAGCCCAGCCTGAGACAAGCGAACATTTCCCGCCGGCCAGAACAGGAGACGTCGAGCCAAGAAAGCAACAAGCCAGAGCCCGGGAAGAAGAACAAGCCGTATTCTACAGTGAACTGGCCAGACATCCATTAACCCCAAGAAGACGCTGCTCACAGTGTAGGAGAGCATTTCTAGCTGGGCAGAGCAGTGCAGGCTGGCAGCCTGGGGTGATGAAGACCAAAATTCCCCCGACCTTGGCTGGGTCAGGATTCTAGAGCAGTTGGAAAATCTCTTTTTCTCTCGAGCTGGTCAGACTGGAAGGTGTGCCTGGTGGTCTCCCTGAAGAACCAGTTGAGCAGCTGCCAAGGACTTTGGATTATCCAAAAGGGTTGAGTGGGTGTTCCCCTGCACATTGTGGATGGTGACAACCTTCTCCCCTTTGGGACCTTGTGAGGACACTCCATCTTGACTCTGCTGTCTGACCCAACCATGTGGAGTCTGTGAGGATCTGGCCCCTTGGACAGTACTAACCCCTTGTAGTCTGGTTTAGTTAAGATTTATTTAGGTTTAATACCTGGATGGGTTGATAGAAGTAGGACTTCCCTAAATTCCTCTCCAATTCCCTTTATCCTTATAATTAAATATACCTCTGTTTTATATTTATTAGTGTCATCTTCAGTTACTTTTCCCTAAAGCCTTCCCTATAAAAATTTTTAATATAACAAGAGCCACTGAGGCATTCTCCATCCATTGGTTCTATCTTGCAAATCATGGCCAATCATGGTTCCTGCCAAAGGCTTGCCCCATCCTTTAGCCTACGTCATTTCCCCTAGAAATTGTGTACCCAAATCAGTAAACCTTGTTACCACCCAGCAAGAGCATGTCTGCGAGTCTAATCTGGAAGCCTGTGGGATGGATCCTCCTGTAATCCCGGCCAATTTCTCTTGTCCCAGTTCCAAGAACTCGCCATATGTCTGTGGAGCAGATCTCTCCTGTGTGGACAGGGGGTTGGCTTAGCAGTGCCCTCTGTGTCTCTCCCATGTTCTTTTGGTTTGTTTGTTGGTGATATTCTTATGCTAGCAGGGGGTGACCCCGTAATGTCACCCTGGCAAGGCCTCTAACAATCTTTCTTTTATTATTATATAGAGTAACACCCAAGCATCCTAGATACTCCATGTAACATGTAGCCATCATCCTTCAGGAATTTCACTTGGGAAACTGAGGCCCAGGATCCCCAAGTGGGTGGGAGAAATGGTGACAATTCATTTTTCATCCACTGTAAGAATAACAAATACTTGGGAGGACTACTGAGCATTCCTGCATCTGGGATCCCATGAGAGACACCATCTAGGCTGCTGCTTTGGGCATTTCTTTGTCCCAGGAATCTCCAGGAGCATCTTCCTCTCTAGCAGGATTGGGCTAAGCAGTGAAGGGACCAAGTACTCCTCACCTGTGTGGGCTCCAGAGATGTGGGCTGGGGAGGGCAGGAGAGCAGACTGGGCCTCCTCCTCATGAGCTCTCCCCCATTAAAGCTGTCTTGGCTGATAGGGAAGACCTTGAGTAATGAGCTCCTCGGAGTTGGATTCTTAAGTTGTGCGACCCAACACAAAAGGATGCTCGCCGTGAGAACACCAGGGAGCCTCGGATCACTTTGTGGGGTTTGCTGTTACCTCACCTGCCAGCTGGCCACCATCCATGAACTTGTCTTCTTACCCCTTAGTCAGTCTCTTTTCTTAATTTTAAATATAATAGGGGACAGACAGGTCCATCAGGTGGTATATTTGGTCCAAACCTTCTAATCATGAACTAAAGGAACTGATGATGGCTGCAGCAGGAAGTGACACTCATGATCATAAAAAAAAAAAAACACAACTATACCAATCCAATGAGAATCACCACTTAGGTGACCCTTTAAATTTTGCAAAGGACTACAAATATAATATTTGTTAATACTCACAAGGACTCTGGGATATAGATGTTATTTTTATGCCTATTTGATAGATGAGGGGACTGAGGCAGATAGAGACTCAGTGACAAGGTTAGGGTCACACAACATTTCAGTGTCTGCAGGAGCATTTGAACTCAGGTCTTCTTCATTTAAGTTCTGGAATTCTATCCTCTGGGCCCTCAGGGTGCCACCATGGTCTGACTTCTGGGAATGGCCAAGGATCTGCTGTCACCAGTCTGGCACCATCCCTTCATATGGGTCTCCTCCTCTCTCCCCAAGTCAGTCTCTCTTATCTTGATCACTGATGGGATTATTAACCTTCTTGGTATCTGCTACAGAACAACACTACTGAAGGGCTATTGCATTTAAAGTATCGCCGTCCTGTATATCTTTTGTTAATAATACAATATCATCGAATCTCTCTCTTGAGGTACTTCTTCTGACTTTCTTCTTCTTGGTCAAAGTTCATATACTTCAGCATCGTCTTCAAAGATATCAGTGTCTGTATCACTTCCAAATGAATATATTTGGTTGCTCACCACAAATTGAGTTATTGGAAACGGAAAATTTTGAGTCTGATTCCTCCCTGCCATAACCTCAAACTCTGCAAGGACTTAAGTCTGGGGTGTGGGTTCATCCACTCCAAAGTTCTAACTAGTTACTACATCTAATACTTAATGCATAAAAATGTAGAAGATAATTTAAATAAAATATGATGGTAAATACCTGAAGTCATAGGAATTTTATATCCTCCTTAAAGACGTTTTTCTACTCACCTAAGGAGGGCATTTTATATTCCTTCTAAAAGGTGACTTGTGTAAATATTTCTAGTTCTGTATATTTTTGTATCAGTTTTGCAAAGTTTTTGGTTTCATAATATTGTGTGTTAATTTATTTTTTTTTCAAATTTAGCCAGATATCTACTTCATTTTTTTTTAATTTTTATTTGGTCATTTCCAAACATTATTCATTAGAAACAAATATCATTTTCTTTTCTTCCCTTCCCCCCTCCCACCACCTCTCCCACAGCCGATGTGCAATTCCACTGGGTATCCCATGTGTTCTTGATTCAAACCCATTTCCATGTTGTTGGTATTTGCATTAGAGTGTTCATTTAGAGTCTCTCCTCAGTCATATCCTCTCAACCCCTGTAATCAAACAGTTGCTTTTCATCGGTGTTTTTACTCCCACAGTTTATCCTCTGCTTGTGGATAGTGTTTTTTAGATCCCTGCAGATTGTTCAGGGACATTGCATTGACCCTAATGGAGAAGTCCATTACCTTCGATTGTACCACAGTGTATCAGTCTCTGTGTACAATGTTTTCCAGGTTCTACTCCTTTCGCTCTGCATCACTTCCTGGAGGTTGTTCCAATCTCCATGGAATTCCTCCACTTTAGTATTCCTTTGAGCACAATAGTATTCCATCACCATCACATACCACAATTTGTTCAGCCATTCCCCAGTTGAAGGGCATCCACTCATTTTCCAGTTTTTGGCTACCACAAAGAGTGCAGCTATGAATATTCTTGTACAAGTCTTTTTCCTTATTATCTCTTTGGGGTACAAGCCCAGTAGTGCTATGGTTGGATCAAAGGGCAGACAGTGTTTTATCTCCCTTTGGGCATAGTTCCAAATTGCTCTCCAGAATGGTTGGATTAATTCACAACTCCACCAACAATGAATTAGTGTCCCTACTTTGCCACATCCCCTCCAGCATTCACTACTTTCCATAGCTGTCATGTTAGCCAATCTGCTAAGTGTGAAGTGATACCTCAGAGTTGTTTTGATTTGCATCTCTCTGATTATAAGACATGTAGAACACTTTTTCATGTGTTTATTAATAGTTTTGATTTCTTTGGCTGAGAACTGCCTGTTCATGTCCCTTGCCCATTTATCAATTGGAGAATGGCTTGTTTTTTTGTACAATTGATTTAGCTCTTTGTAAATTTGAGTAATTAAACCTTTGTCAGAGGTTTTTATGCAGATTGTTTCCCAATTTGTTGCTACCCTTCTGATTTTAGTTACATTGGTTTGTTTGTACAAAAACTTTTTAATTTGATGTAGTCATAATTATTTATTTTACATTTTGTGTCTCTTTCTATGTCTTGCTTGGTTTAAAACCTTTCCCTTCCCAAAGGTCTAACAGGTATACTATTCTGTGTTCACCTAATTTACTTATAGTTTCCTTCTTTATGTTCAAGTCATTCACCCATTCTGAATTTATCTTGGTGTAGGGTGAGAGGTGTTGATCCAAACCTAATCTCTCCCACACTGTCTTCCAATTTTTCCAGCAGTTTTTATCAAATAATGGATTTTTATCCCAAAAGCTGGGGTCCTTGGTTTTGTCATAGACTGTCTTGCTGAGATCATTTACGCCAAATCTATTCCACTGATCCTCCTTTCTGTCTCTTAACCAGTACCAAATTGTTTTGATAACCACAGCTTTATAGTGTAGTTTGAGATCTGGGATTGCAAGTCCTCTTTCCTTTGCATTTTTTTTTCATGATTTCCATGGATATCCTTGATCTTTTGTTCTTCCAAATGAACTTAGTTATTGTTTTTTCTAATTCAGTAAAGAAGTTTTTTGGTAGTTCAATGGGTATAGCACTAAATAAGTAAATTAATTTGGGTAGGATTGTCATTTTTATTATGTTAGCTCATCCTACCCATGAACAATCAATGTTTTTCCAATTGTTTAGATCTAGTTTTAGCTGTGTGGAAAGTGTTTTGTAGTTGTGTTCATACAGATCCTGTGTTTGTTTCGGGAGATAGATTCCTAAGTATTTTATTTTGTCTTGGGTAATTTTGAATGGGATTTCTCTTTCTAGTTCTTGCTGCTGAGCTGTGTTGGAATTATATAGAAATGCTGATGACTTATGTGGGTTTATTTTGTATCCTGCAACTTTGCTAAAGTTGTTGATTATTTCAATTAGCTTTTTGGTTGAGTCTCTAGGATTCTTTAAGTAGACCATCATGTCATCTGCAAAGAGCGATAATTTGGTCTCCTCCTTGCCTATTTTGATGCCTTCAATTTCTTTTTCTTCTCTAATTGCTACTGCTAGTGTTTCTAATACAATGTCAAATAATAGAGGTGATAATGGGCATCCTTGTTTCACTCCTGATCTTAATGGGAATGGATTTAGTTTATCCCCATTGCAGATGATATTAGCTGATGGTTTTAGATATATACTGTTTATTATTTTTAGGAATGACCCTTCTATTCCTATGCTTTCTAGTGTTTTTAGTAGGAATGGGTGTTGTATTTTATCAAAGGCTTTTTCTGCATCTATTGAGATAATCATGTGATTCTTGTTGGTTTGCTTGTTGATGTGGTCAATTATGTGGATAGTTTTCCTAATGTTGAACCAGCCCTGCATCCCTGGTATGAATCCTACTTGATCATGGTGGATGACCCTTCTAATCACTTGCTGGAGTCTTTTTGCTAGTATCCTATTTAAGATTTTTGCATCTATATTCATTAGGGAGATTGGCCTATAGTTTTCTTTCTCTGTTTTTGGCCTGCCTGGCTTTGGAATTAGTACCATGCTTGTGTCATAAAAGGAGTTTGGTAGGACTCTCTCTTTGCTTATTATGTCAAATAGTTTGTATAATATTGGGGTTAACTGTTCTCTGAATGTTTGATAGAATTCACTGGTGAATCCATCAGGCCCTGGGGATTTTTTCTTAGGAAGTTCTTTGATGGCTTGATGGATTTCAATTTCTGATATGGGATTATTTAAGAAAACTATTTCTTCTTCTGTTAGTCTAGGCAATTTATATTTTTGTAAATATTCATCCATATCACCTAGGTTGGTATATTTATTGCCATATAGTTGGGCAAAGTAGTTTTTAATGATTGCCTTAATTTCCTCTTCATTTGAGGTGAGATCCCCCTTTTCATCCTTGATGCTATTAATTTGCCTTTCTTCTTTCCTTTTTTTAATTAAATTAACCAGTACTTTGTCTATTTTGTCTGTTTTTTCAAAGTACCAGCTTCTAGTCTTGTTTATTAGCTCAATAGTTCTGTCAATTTCTATTTTATTAATTTCTCCCTTAATTTTTAGGATCTCTAGTATGGTTTTCTTCTGGGGGTTTTTAATTTGTTCATTCTCAAGTTTTTTTATTTGCATTTCCAATTCCTTGGTCTCTGTCCTCCCTAATTTGTTAATATATGCACTCAGGGATATGAATTTTCCTCTAAGTACTGCCTTGGCTGCATCCCATAAGGTTTGAAAGGATGTTTCGCCGTTGTCATTTTCTTCAACGAAATTGTTAATTGTTTCTTTGATTTCTTCTCTAACTATCCGATTTTGGAGTATCATGTTATTTAATTTCCAATTAATTTTTGATTTGGGTCTCCATGTACCCTTACCGATCAATATTTTAATTGCCTTGTGATCTGAAAAGGCTGCAGTTAATATTTCTGCTTTTCTGCATTTAAGTGCCATGTTTCTATGACCTAGTGTATGATCTATTTTTGTGAATGTGCCATGTGGTGCTGAAAAGAAGGTGTATTCTTTTTTGTCCCTATTTATTTTTCTCCATATGTCTATTAATTCTAATTTTTCTAAGATTTCATTCACCTCTTTTACCTCTTTCTTATTTATTTTTTGATTTGATTTATCTAAATTTGATAGTGGTTGGTTCAAGTCTCCCACTAATATGGTTTTACTGTCTAATTCCTCCTTCAATTCTCCTAGTTTCTCTATTAAAAATTTGGATGCTATACCATTTGGTGCATACATGTTGATTAGTGATATTTCCTCATTGTCTATACTTCCTTTTAGCAGAATATATTTACCTTCCCTGTCCCTTTTGATCAGGTCTATTTGTACTTTGGCTTTGTCAGATATCATGATTGCAACTCCTGCCTTCTTTCTATCGGTTGAGGCCCAAAAGGTCTTACTCCAACCTTTAATTCTAACCTTGTGAGTGTCAACCCGTCTCATATGTGTTTCTTGAAGACAACATATGGTAGGGTTTTGTGTTCTAATCCAATCTGCTATTTGTCTGCGTTTTATGGGTTTGGATAGTTGGATCTGACTGCTTCTCCTGAGTTTCAACATTCATTGTTTATAGACCTCCCTGGGCAGGTGGTGCCAGACCCCTCCAGGGCGTTTCCCTTCCACAGTCACTCAGAGGGTCCCAACAGCTCACAGCAGCTCCTGCCAGGGCTTCCCCTCCTGCCATAGTAAGCAGAATCTGGTCTAATGACAGCAGAGAGCAAAGAGACGATTCCTCTGGGAAGGGCTGCCAGGCTGAGCTGCTGGGAAGCCTCCGACCCAGGAAAGGCTGAGCAAAGGCAGCGGCCATTCCAGACCTCCCCCAGCAAGGCTTCCATTAAGGCTCATCTCAGAGAAGGAGAAAGTCCAAAGGCATGTTGTGTGTTGTAGAGGGAAGGGAGTGTGGAGCAGGAGATGGGGCTCAGACCACCCCTCATCACCGATTTTCTTGGTCCTCCAGAAAGAGAAAGAGAGGAGGCACATCTTGGTCTGGAAAATGGTGGGGGAAATGGGGGGCTGTTCTTGGGGAAGAAGGAGATGGACTGCTGCTGCAGCAGGAGGCTGCCTTGGAAGTAATGATGACAATAAGAAAAAGACCTTTTATAGTCTTAAATTGTATAGAACACTTTGCAAATGTCATCGCATGATGCCAATCACAGCCCCTGGGGAAGGTGCTATCATTATGCCTCATTTTCAGATGACAAAAGTCAGGTAGATAGAGGTGAACTGACTAGCCCAGACTCATACAACCTTTCAATACCTGTAGCAGCATTTGAATACAGGTCTTCTGGAATTCAGCTCCAGGATTCTCTCCACTGGGACCCCTGGGTGACATCACGATCTGACTTTGGAGGGTTCCCAAAGATCTCCTCTCCCACCACTCTGGCACCATCCCTTCATATGGGTCTCCTCCTCCCTTCCCAAGTCAGTCTCTCTCTTGCTCTCTTCTTCCCATTCTCCAATCTCTCTCTGAGCATCCTTTACTGCTCACTAGCCCTGAGGCTGTCCTTCATTGCCCTCTACTGGAGGCTGGGAAAGCTTCAGCTGAGGCCTGAGTAGGAGACCCAGGAGTTCACCCAAACTGTGAAGGTCCTGGTGTTGAGGAGGACTTCTCTGGGAGGGTCAGGGACTTGGTACCTGCAGCCAATAGCTAATGAGGACTCACCAACATGCTCTGGGCTCTCTTGACCTACCACATGTGACAACGTTGTCCAGACAATGGGATGGGACCCAAGGGACCATGTATTCAGTCCAGTGACTCCTGACCAGGAAAGCCAGCCCTGGTCAAGTGTCTGAGGACCTTCATCCCACCTCCTGCAATCCCTGAAATTCCCTTAATTTCCCTCTGGATCCTGGGGATTCCCTGAGCTTTGTGCTTGCCTTTTTCTACTGGTAATGGCTCAGGCTCCCACTCTGCTCTGTTTCCCTCACTGTAAAGGATCTAATGAATGAATGAACAGAATCCATATTTACAAAATGATATTCATTTAGGTAACATAGAAAATGAAGAGCTTCCAAATATTTCAGATCAATACCGCAAGAGTCACTCTCTCCCCTCTCTAGTCTCACCCCTTGGGGCGATGGAGCTCCAACTGGAAGCACTTCGGACTTTATGTCCATCCCATTCAGTTTCCTTCCAAATCAGGTCTGGGCCAGCCTCAGGCCTCTCACCAAAGATCACTGGCCTGGCTCCCTGGGCTCCTTTCGTGCTACTAGTATGGCTACAATTCTGGTTACAATTCTCTGCTTCTTAGTCCCTCAGCAGCTCCTCATTCCTACCTGTTGAACGTCAGCTGCAGTAACTGTCCCTGATGGCTTTCAGGTAACACAAGAAATAACAACCTCAAAGGACAGAGCAGATCTGCTCCTTCCCAGGCCATTTCCTGGCCTCTCATGGAGAAGCCTGTGTCCTCCCTCCATCCTGGGACTCCCAGCACCTCCCTTTACACCCCCATGCAGGGAGGAAGAACAAGAGCCCCAGACCCTCTTTGGCTGAGGATGCTGGGGATTGGCCCCCTTGCTCTGGCTCCTCAGCCAATCACTAAAGTTCTCTTCTTCCCTATCTGTCAGGGGAGGGAAGCAGTGACATGACATTATCCCAGGCTCTAACTGGGAGCAAGAAGGAACCATTTCCTCCCTCTGGTGTTCGTAGGAGCAGGCTCCTTAGTGTGGGGAGGTGGGATGGAGGGATGGCTTCACATTCACCCAATGAGCATGTTCCAAACCTCCCTTCCCTCTTGCACTTACCCAGTTGGAGGGGCTTTGGGTCTAGACAATAATCAGCTGATCTGATGCACTCAGAGCCAGATTAGGCAGAATGAGACCCCAAATGGGAGGGAAGAACACCAAGAAATCTAAGTCTAATGGCCACAGGATCAGCGGAGAGGCTGCCCAACCTGATGAATGCCCAGGGAGGGGATGCCCAAGCATCTGCCTCGGAATCAGGGTAAGCCCTTGGGACCCTGAAGTACCAGGAGATTATTGCCCCTCCAGGATGGCCTCTGGGAGGCAGGGAGGTCCAGCCTGTCATCTTGCTGTTCCTAAGTGCCTGGGACATAGCAGAGAAACAAATAGATGCTTCATTGGTCCACTGATTGGGTGAAAGTCAGAGGCCCTGTGACTTCTGAGAGGGCTTGTGGGAAGAGAGCACAGAAGGCCTGGAAGCTGAGCCCAGCTGGGCCTCAGGAGCTCCATGAGGATGGCAGACAGGACAGGCTGGCCTGGTGCAGAGAGCAGAGTTTCCTGTCGGTCCAGGAGTCCCAGCAGACTGGGATGGGGCAGTGAGCAGGGCTGGGCTCTGGAAAGGCTGTAAGGCCAGGAAGAAGAACCTTTGCCCAGTGAGAGGCCAGGATTTCTAGCCCTGGAACCCGGGCCTGGATCAGTGCCTGTTAGCAGGGAGTGAAAAGTGCAAGAGGCCAGGCCAGGGAGGGGGCTGAGGACAGGGGCTGCTCTGGGTGCCTCAGGCTGGGGCTCAAGGGAGGCTCCACCTTTGGGTGGGATGAACAGAAGAGGCAGCAGGAACCTTCCTCTGCCTGGGGGCCCTGAGCTCTGCCTCCTTGTGGCCCAGATATGGGTCCTGTAGCCAGCAGGGGATGCTGTGGGGCTGTCATGCGCAGGCAGTGAGGGCCCGGGGAGCCTGGAGGTGTTGGTGGGGGAGGGGGGATGAGCCCAGCTGGCTGTGCCTGTGACTGCTCTGAGGCCTGGTGATCCCCCCCTGGGTGATGTCTCAGCTGGGCTGGGCCAAGTGATTCCGAGCCCCACCCCCTGCATGAAGGGCTGCCCCCCTGGGATCCCGAGAGAGGATGCAGGTGGGGTCTAGAGGAGGCTGGAGCAGGCCCAGATTTGCATCAATCCCAGCCTGCCCATCAGCCACCATCACGGGGTAACCAGGAGAGAATAAGAGGGAGCTGAGAGAGGCCAGACTCAGCTGGGAGCTCTTTGAAGCTGAGCTCTCGGGTCCTCTCGCCATGGCCCGGCCCCTTGTCTGTCTCTCACTGCTCACCTTCTGCTCAGGTCAGGACCATCCCAGACCTCCCCTTTGGCCTCTTCCTCCCTCCCTGTTCTTGCCTCTCAGGAGGATCTCAAAGCACCTTCTGGCTTCCTCCGTGTTCAGGGTCATTAATGAGTCTCTCTGTTTGCAGGCTCCCTCTCCCAGGCTGTGGTGACTCAGCCTCCCTCTGCCTCTGCCGCCCTGGGGAGCTCGGCCAGACTCTCCTGCACCCTGAGCAGTGTGTCCAGTCGTTATGCTGTTGGTTGGCACCAGCAGAGCCCAGGAAAGGCCCCTCGGTCTCTCCTGTATGTCGACAGTGATGGAAGTACCGGCAGAGGCGACGGCATCCCTGAGCGCTTCTCTGGCTCCGGATCTGGGACTAACCGATTCCTGTCCATCAGCAACGTCCAGGCTGAGGATGAAGCCGATTATTTCTGTCAGACATTTTACTATGCTGGTGGTAGCTATCCTTCTACACAGTGATGAATTCAGTGAGGAAGTGGGACAAAAACCTCCTTGTCAGGCCTGCAGGAGCTTCTCACTCATCCCCAGGCTCCTGAGCAAGGCCAGGGTGCTGCTAGGGCCAAGTCAGCTGTTCTTTCTCTTTCTGTCTTTGTCTCTTTGTCCCTGCTAGAGCTCCCTCTGTCTCTTCTTTGTTTCTCTTTTTCTCTGTCTCTCTATCTTCATCTCTCTCTGTCTCACCCTCCCCATTTCCATCTCTATCTCTTTTTTGGGCTCTTTCCTTCTTTCTCTCTGAGTGTGTCTATTTCATCCAGTTCAGCAGTGACTTGCCCAAGGTCACACAGACTAAAGCTGGAACTCAGGTCCTCTCACCCCATCACCAGTACTTCCCTCCATGTCCCAGCCCCCTTTGGGATGACCAAGACACCAGGGGAGTGTATTTAGTTGAGCCTTCACAACTGAGGATTTGGCTGGTGGTGAGGAGCTGAGAGGAAGCTCCCTGCCATGCTCTGGCTGTGCCCCAGTTTGCTCTCAGGGAATAGAATCTTGTTTGCATGAGGGGATCCCTTGAACCCCTGCCAGTGCTCACGAGCCCATGACCAGAGACACCCTCGAGGGGAAGAAAATGGGAACTGAAGATGTCAGGAAGGAAATGGGAAGAGAGGAGACGGAGGCAGCTGCTGACAGTCCCTGCGCCATGATGTACACCTTGTGGCCAAGCGCCCACACCTCTACAAGCCGTGACAGGCATCCCCTGAGGAGAGGCTGAATTCTGAGGTCGAGAAACCCTGCGGGGCGTCTGCAAAATCAGCTGCATCATTGTCTGGGCTGCGGAGGGCTCTGAGGGCCTCCCTGAGGCCAGGACAGTGTGGAGTCCATTCAGGCCCCGTTAGGAGTTGGTGCCGCCTGACGAGAGAGATCCTGTCTGACGGTGTAGCCGCGTCTGCCCGGCTTGGCTGGACCCCATCGCCCGTCTCTCGGTCCCATAGAAGGGAGGCAGCAGCGTTTGGGTGGATTCCTGGTGGCCACCAGCTGACTCGGGCCCAGAAGCCCCGCGTGGGCCAAGAGAGCCGCCCTGAGAGGCTCTGGAGGGAGGAGGAGGTTCTGGGGGCTGAGAATGAGAAAAGGAGAGGATTGAAGCAATGAGGACTGACGGGAGCGAGAGAATAACGGAGGGAAAGTTTCCTCAGACAGCTACAAAGACCAGAAGATTCCACAGAGCTGCGTCTGTGCCCCATCTGGTTCTGATCCTGTCCAAGGCTCTGAGCGTGCGCCAAGGCAGAGCTGGAGAAACGTTGGGAAAGTAGCAGCTTCGTTTGGGTCACGTGTTACGGCCAGTTCTGGAGAGCAGGAAGAAGCCAAACAGCCCCGAGTCGGAGAAAGGCAGATCGTCCCGCGCCGGCCTCCGTCCTGTGTCTGCTGTGTAGGCGGAAGCAGAGTCCGGAGGCCCGAGTTCGCTCTCACCGGCTGACCAGCTCCTCACAATGCTGACTTGATGCTGAATTTGC
This sequence comes from Monodelphis domestica, assembly GCF_027887165.1. NCBI lineage: Eukaryota > Metazoa > Chordata > Mammalia > Didelphimorphia > Didelphidae > Monodelphis > Monodelphis domestica. Next base: position 10,032,468 of record NC_077229.1, read on the forward strand.
ATTAAGTTCTATTTTTGAAGGGAATTCCGGGAAAGAGGCGATCCAGGACCCTGGACAGGAGGAGCGAGATCAGCGGGAGGAGCTGTTCCCAGCACCAGCCTGACTGCAGATGGCCCAAGAAGAGGATCCAAAGAGCCGGGGAGCCCGGAAGTCAGCCCGCTGCATCCCGGGACTCTGAGTCCTCCGACCTAATGGTCCGCACAGAAGATCCGGGGCTGCCAGGCACAGTGCAGCCCAGGACGGACATCTTCTGGGCAGTTAGGAAGTCTGGGGCGTTCCATTGAGCCAGGCTGGGCAAAGCAGCCCAGCGCACGCCAGATTGCAACGTGTCTGTATAGCCATTGGCTCCGAAGCAGTGAGACACGCAGTCTGCAGCCCAGCCGGAGACAAGCGAACATTTCCCGCCGGCCAGAACAGGAGACATCGAGCCAAGAAAGCAACAAGCCAGAGCCCGGGAAGAAGAACAAGCCGTATTCTACAGTGAACTGGCCAGACATCCATTAACCCCAAGAAGACGCTGCTTAGAGTGTAGGAGAGGATTTCTAGCTGCGCAGAGCAGTGCAGGCTGGCAGCCTGGGGTGATGAAGACCAAAATTCCCCCGACCTTGGCTGGGTCAGGATTCTAGAGCAGTTGGAAAATCTCTTTTTCTCTCGAGCTGGTCAGACTGGAAGGTGTGCCTGGTGGTCTCCCTGAAGAACCAGTTGGGCAGCTGCCAAGGACTTTGGATTATCCAAAAGGGTAGAGTGGGTGTTCCCCTGCACATTGTGGATGGTGACAACCTTCTCCCCTTTGGGACCTTGTGAGGACACTCCATCTTGACACTGCTGTCGGACCCAACCATGTGGAGTCTGTGAGGATCTGGCCCCGTGGACATTACTAACCCCTTGTAGTCTGGTTTTAGTTAAGACTTATTTAGGTTTAATACCTGGGTGGGTTGATAGAAGTAGGAATTCCCTAAATTCCTCTCCAATTCCCTTTATCCTCTTAATTAAATATACTTCTGTTATATATTTATTAGTGTTATCTTCAGTTGCTTTTCCCTAAAACCTTCCCTATAACAATTTTTAATATAACAAGAGCCACTGAGGCAATCTCCATCCATTGGTTCTATCTTGCAAATCATGGCCAATCATGGTTCCTGCCAAAGGCTTGCCCCATCCTTTAGCCTACGTCATTTCCCCTAGAAATTGTGTACCCAAATCAGTAAACCTTGTTACCACCCAGCAAGAGCATGTCTGCGAGTCTAGTCTGTAAGCCAGTGGGATGGATCCTCCTGTAATCGAGGCCAATTTCTCTTGTCCCATTTCCACGAACTCCCCATATGTCTGTGGAGCAGATCTCTCCTGTGTGGAAAGGGGGTTGGCTTAGCAGTGCCCTCTGTGTCTCTCCCATGTTCTTTTGGTTTGTTTGTTGGTGAGATTCTTATGCTAGCAGGGGGTGACCCCGTAATGGCTCCCTGGCAAGACCTCTAACAATCTTTCTTTTATTATTATATAGAGTAACACCCAAGCATCCTAGACACTCCATGTAACATGTAGCCATCATCCTTCAGGAATTTCACTTGGGAAACTGAGGCCCAGGATCCCCAAGTGGGTGGGAGAAATAGTGACAATTTATTTTCCATCTACTGTAAGAATAACAAATACTTGGGCGGTTGACTAAGCATTCCTGCATCTGGGATCCCATCAGAGACACCATCTAGGCTGCTGCTTTGGGCATTTCTTTGTCCCAGGAATCTCCAGGAGCATCTTCCTCTCTAGCAGGATTGGGCTAAGCAGTGAAGGGGCCAAGCACTCCTCGCCTGTGTGGGCTCCAGAGAAGTGGGCTGGGGAGGGCAGGAGAGCTGACTGGGCCTCCTCTTCATGAGCTCTCCCCCATTAAAGCTGTCTTGGCTGATAGGGAAGACCTTGAGTAATGAGCTCCTCAGAGTTGCTTTCTTAAGTTGTGGGACCCAACACAAAAGGATGCTGGCCGTGAGAACACCAGAGAGCCTCGGATCACTTTGTAGGGTTTGCTGTTACCTCACCTGCCAGCTGGCCACCATCCATGAACTTGTCTTCTTACCCCTTAGTCAGTCTCTTTTCTTAATTTTAAATATAACAGGGAACAGACAGGCCCATCAGGTGGTATATTTGGTCCAAACCTTCTAATCATGAACTAAAGGAACTGATGAAGGCTGCAGCAGGAGGTGACACTCATGCTCATAAAAAAAAAACACACACAACTATACCAATCCAATGAGAATCACCACTTAGGTGACCCTTTAAAGTTTGCAAAGGACTACAAATATAATATTTGTTGATACTCACAAGGACTCTGGGATATAGATGTTATTTTTATGCCTATTTGACAGATGAGGGGACTGAGGCAGATAGAGACTCAGTGACAAGGTTAGGGTCACACAATATTTCAGTGTCTGCAGGAGCATTTGAACTCAGGTCTTCATTTCAGTTCTGGAATTCTATCCTCTGGGCCCTCAGGGTGCCACCATGGTCTGACTTCTGGGAATGGCCAAGGATCTGCTGTCACCAGTCTGGCACCATCCCTTCATATGGGTCTCCTCCTCTCTCCCCAAGTCAGTCTCTCTTGTCTTGATCACTGATGGGATTATTAACCTTCTTGGTATCTGCTACAGAACAACACTACTGAAGGGCTATTGCATTTAAAGTATTGCCGTCCTGTATATCTTCTGTTAATAATACAATATCATCGAATCTCTCTCTTGAGGTACTTCTTCTGACTTTCTCTCTTCTTCTTGGTCAAAGTTCATATACTTCAGCATCGTCTTCAAAGATATCAGTGTCTGTATCACTTCCAAATGAATATATTTGGTTGCTCACCACAGACTGAGTTAATGGAAATGGAAAATTTAGAGTCTGATTCCTCCCTGCCATAACCTCAAACTCTGCAAGGACTTAAGTCTGGGGTGTGGGTTCATCCACTCCAAAGTTCTAACTAGTTACTACATATAATACTTAATGCATAAAAATGTAGAAGATAATTTAAATAAAATATAATAGTAAATAGCTTAAATCATAGGAATTTTATATCCTCCTTAAAGACGTTTTTCTACTCACCACATGAGAGCATTTTATATTCCTTCTAAAAGGTGACTTGTGTAAATATTTGTAGTTCTGTATATTTTTGTATCAGGTTTACAAAGTTTTTGGTTTCATAATATTGTGTGTGAATTTTTTTTTCAAATTTAGCCAGATATCTAGTTTATTTTTTTTATTTTTATTTGGTCATTTCCAAACATTATTCATTAGAAACAAAGATCATTTTCTTTTCTTCCCTCCCCCCCTCCCACCACCTCTCCCACAGCCGATGTGCAATTCCACTGGGTATCCCATGTGTTCTTGATTCAAACCCATTTCCATGTTGTTGGTATCTGCATTAGAGTGTTCCTTTAGAGTCTCTCTCCTCAGTCATATCCCCTCAACCCCTGTAGTCAAACAGTTGCTTTTCATCGGTATTTTTACTCCCACAGTTTATCCTCTGCTTGTGGATAGTGTTTTTTAGATCCCTGCAGATTGTTCAGGGACATTGCATTGACACTAATGAAGAAGTCCATTACCTTCGATTGTACCACAGTGTATCAGTCTCTGTGTACAATGTTTTCCCAGTTCTGTTCCTTTCGCTCTGCATCACTTCCTGGAGGTTGTTCCAGTCTTCATGGAATTCCTCTACTTTATTATTCCTTTTAGCACAATAGTATTCCATCACCATCACATACCACAATTTGTTCAGCCATTCCCCAGTTGAAGGGCATCCCCTCATTTTCCAGTTTTTGGCTACCACAAAGAGTGCAGCTATGAATATTCTTGTACATGTCTTTTTCCTTATTATCTCTTTAGGGTACAAGCCCAGTAGTGCTATGGTTGGATCAAAGGGCAGACAGTGTTTTATCGCCCTTTCGGCATAGTTCCAAATTGCTCTCCAGAATGGTTGGATTAATTCACAACTCCACCAGCAATGAATTAGTGTCCCTATTTTACCACATCCCCTCCAGCATTCACTACTTTCCATAGCTGCCATGTTAGCCAATCTGCTAGGTGTGAGGTGATACCTCAGAGTTGTTTTGATTTGCATCTCTCAGATTATAAGACATGTAGAACACTTTTTTCATGTGCTTATTAATAGTTTTGATTTCTTTGGCTGAGAACTGCCTGTTCATGTCCCTTGCCCATTTATTAATTGGAGAATGGCTTGTTTTTTGTACAATTGATTTAGCTCTTTGTAAATTTGAGTAATTAAACCTTTGTCAGAAGTTTTTATGAAGAATGTTTCCCAATTTGTTGCTACCCTTCTGATTTTAGTTACATTGGTTTTGTTTGTACAAAACTTTTTAATTTGATGTAGTCAAAATTATTTATTTTACATTTTGTGTCTCTTTCTAAGTCTTGCTCGGTTTAAAACCTTTCCTTTCCCAAAGGTCTAACAGGTATACTATTCTGTGTTCACCTAATTTACTTATAGTTTCTTTCTTTATGTTCAAGTCATTCAACCATTCTGAATTTATCTTGGTGTAGGGTGTGAGGTGTTGATCCAAACCTAATCTCTCCCACACTGGCTTCCAATTTTTCCAGCAGTTTTTATCAAATAATGGATTTTTATCCCCAAAGCTGGGGTCCTTGGGTTTGTCATAGACTGTCTTGCTGAGATCATTTACGCCAAATCTATTCCACTGATCCTCCTTTCTGTCTCTTAACCAGTACCAAATTGTTTTGATAACCACAGCTTTGTAGTGTAGTTTGAGATCTGGGATTGCAAGTCCTCTTTCCTTTGCATTTTTTTTTCATGATTTCCATGGATATCCTTGATCTTTTGTTCTTCCAAATGAACTTAGTTATGGTTTTTTCTAATTCAGTAAAGAAGTTTTTTGGTAGTTCAATGGGTATAGCACTAAATAAGTAAATTAATTTGGGTAGGATTGTCATTTTTATTATGTTAGCTCATCCTACCCATGAACAATCAATGTTTTTCCAATTGTTTAGATCTAGTTTTAGCTGTGTGGAAAGTGTTTTATAGTTGTGTTCATATAGTTCCTGTTTTTGTATCAGCAGATAGATTCTTAAGTATTTTATATTATCTAGGGTGATTTTAAATGGAATTTCTCTCTCTATTTCTTGCTGCTGAGATGTGTTGGAAATATATAGAAATGCTGATGACTTATGAGGGTTTATTTTGTAACCTGCAACTTTGCTAAAGTTGTTGATTATTTCGAGTAACTTTTTGGTTGATTCTCTAGGATTCCTTAAGTAAACCATCATATCGTCTGCAAAGAGTGATAGCTTGGTCTCCTCATGGCCAATTTTAATACCTTCAATTTCTTTTTCTTCTCTAATTGCTACTGCTAGTGTTTCTAGTACAATATTAAATATTAGAGGTGATAATGGGCATCCTTGTTTTGCTCCTGATCTTATTGGAAAGGCTTCTAGTTTATCCCCATTGCAGATGATGTTTGCTGATGGTTTTAGATATATACTGTTTATTATTTTTAGGAAAGGCCCTTCTATTCCTATACTTTCTAGTGTTTTCAATAGGAATGGGTGTTGTATTTTATCAAAGGCTTTTTCTGCATCTATTGAGATAATCATGTGATTTTTGTCAGTTTGCTTGTTAATATCGTCAATTATGTGGATGGTTTTCCTAATATTGAACCATCCTTGCATTCCTGGTATGAATCCTGCCTGGTCATAGTGAGTAACCCTCATGATGAGTTGCTGGAGTCTTTTTGTTAGTATCCTATTTAAGATTTTTGCGTCTTTATTCATTAGGGAGATTGGTCTATAGTTTTCTTTCTCGGTTTTTGACCTGCCTGGCTTTGGGATCTTCTGTGCTAATTTAGAGTTATTTAACATCGATTTTCTTGTAATAAAGTAGTTTAAAAATGTGGTCTGATTTCTTTCCTTCCATGGTATTTGCAAAGTGAATTTTAAAGTATTGTCATTATATGGAATTGTGTTTTTATGTAACACTATATGGTAAAGTGTTATGTTGTTATTGCAGTTGTTTACATTTGAATTTTTGTTACTGTAATATTTGACTTGCAGTTTTGCAAGAATTTTCCTTACTTTCTCCTTTTATTTTTCCTGTAATTCTCTTTCTGTCTGTAGCATAGATTATAGCTTAGTTTAACTATAGAATAAGAATGGATATGTATTTGCTTCATTTGAGAAAAAAAAAAAGTCTATAATCAATGTGTCTTTCCAAGGAAGCCCAGGTGGGTAATGTAAACTTAAGTGAAATAGTTGAGTTAAAGAAGAGGCTTTAGATAGAAGTAAGACCTTGAGACAGATAGTTTACAAAGTTATCGGGGCTCCTTTAACTTAGAGCATTTTGAAGAGGTCGGAGGTTTTGGGATTCCCAAGGCTCCCCGGGAAGAGTCCGTTGATAAACAGACACTCCTTGGATTTCCCTTGCTGAGGGAGGGTGTCCAGGGAGATGGCTTTGAGCTATTGGGAAGAATTTGGTGATAGAGAGTTTGGAAAATAGTAAACTCTGTATCCAATCAGAAGAGTAGCTGTGCAGTACTCTGGAATTCCACTAGGTGGAAACAAGAGCAACTTCAATCAGAAGACAGTCTGTCTAACAGCTGACAGAGAAGACCTTTCTCTGACTGGAGAGAGAGCAGGTTCTGCATTTCTAAATATATTCAATGAGATAAAGAAATGGATTCGTTTAATAATAGAGATAGTCAGTCTTTGGGGTTTTTTTGAAGACAGACAGTAAGAGTTAAAGTATCCCCAATTGATCAGGGAAGACTTCTTGGGAGAGGCAAAGAGACGAGGGAGGCTCCGGGAGCCAAAAGCTGGAGGTGAAGGGAAGGCTCTGGCTTTGGGGTGAACAGAGCAGCCAGCAGGTAACTGGGGGTTCCTAAGGCTTAGCTACAAGCCTGGCATGAATGAGGCTTCTATAGACAGCAGTTGACCCTGTGGGGCTGGTCCTAGGTAGGCAGGGGGGCACTGAGGACTCCTGGCAGTCGTCCCACGTGGGTTGGGCCAAGACCCCCCAAGTCCCAGAGAGAGAGGCTGTCCCCATGGGACCTGGGACCCAGAGCCTGCCCAGGAGCCAGAGCAGGATTAAGTAAGCCCAGATGCAGAGTAGATTTGCATCCAGCCCCCACAGCCCTCCCAGCCACGATCACAGGATTTCAGGGTGAGGATGAGGGACCAGTAAGAGCCCAGCTCTGGGGACGATCCATTCCTGTCCTTCAGCAGCGCCCAGCCAGAGGAGGAAGCCCAGCACTGCTGTGGGACAGGCCGAACCATTGGCCATGTTTGTGAATATCCACAGGGACCCGTTCAGTGTAGACACTCACTGCCCAAAGCCCCCCAACTGTCCCCTCCGATATCTTAATAGTTGGATCTGACTGCTTCTCCTGAGGTTCAACATTCATTGTTTATAGACCTCCCTGTGCAGGTGGTGCCAGACCCCTCCAGGATGTTTCCCTTCCACAGTCACTCAGAGGGTCCCAACAGCTCACAGCAGCTCCTGCCAGGGCTTCCCCTCCTGCCATAGTGAGCAGAATCCGGTCTAATGACAGCAGAGAGCAAAGAGACGATTCCTCTGGGAAGGGCTGCCAGGCTGAGCTGCTGGGAAGCCTCTGACCCAGGAAAGGCTGAGCAAAGGCAGCAGCCATTCCAGACCTCCCCCAGCCAGGCTTCCATTAAGGCTCATCTCAGAGAAGGAGAAAGTCCAAAGGCATGTTGTGTGTTGTAGATGGAAGGGAGTGTGGAGCAGGGGATGGGCTCAGACCACCCCTCATCACCGACTTTCTTGGTCCTCCAGAAAGAGAAAGAGAGGAGGCACATCTTGGTCTGGAAAATGGTGGGGGGAAACAGAGGGCTGTTCTTGGGGAAGAAGGAGATGGACTGCTGCTGCAGCAGGAGTCTGCCTTGGAAGTAATGATGACAATAAGAAAAAGACCTTTTATATTCTTAAATTGTATAGAACACTTTGCAAATGCCATCGCATGAGGCCAATCACAGCCCCTGGGGAAGGTGCTCTCATTATGCCTCATTTTCAGATGACAAAACTCAGGTAAATAGAGGTGAACTGACTTGCCCAGACTCATACAACCTTTCAATGACTGTAGCAGCATTTGAACACAGGTCTTCTGGAATTCAGCTCCAGGATTCTCTCCACTGGGACACCTGGGTGACATCACGATCTGACTTTGGGGGGTTCCCAAGGATCTCCTCTCCCACCACTCTGGCACCATCCCTTCATATGGGTCTCCTCCTGCCTTCCCAAGTCAGTCTCTCTCTTGCTCTCTTCTTCCCATTCTCTAATCTCTCTCTGAGCATCCTTTACTGCTCACTAGCCCTGGGGCTGTCCTTCATTGCCCTCTACTGAAGGCTGGGAAAGCTTCAGCTGAGGCCTGAGTAGGAGACCCAAGAGTCCATCCAAACTGTGAAGCTCCTAGTGTTGAGGAGGAGTTCCCTGAGAGGGTCAGGGACTTGGTACCTGCAGCCAATAGCTATTGAGGACTCAACAACATGCTCTGGGCTCTCTTGACCTACCACATGTGACAACGTTGTCCAGACAATGGGATGGGACCCAAGGGACCATGTATTCAGTCCAGTGACTCCTGACCAGGAAAGCCAGCCCTGGTCAAGTGTCTGAGGACCTTCATCCCACCTCCTGCATTCCCTGAAATTCCCTTAATTTCCCTCTGGATCCTGGGGATTCCCTGAGCTTTGTGCTTGCCGTTTTCTACTTGTAATGGCTCAGGCTCCCACTCTGCTCTGTTTCCCTCACTGTAAAGGATCTAATGAATGAATGAACAGAATCCATATTTACAAAATGATATTCATTGAGGTAACATAGAAAATGAAGAGCTTCCAAATATTTCAGATCAATGCCGCCGGAGTCACTCTCTCCCCTCTCCAGGCTCACCCCTTGGGGCGATGGAGCTCCAACTGGAAGCACTTCGGACTTTATGTCGATCCCATTCAGTTTCCTTCCAAATCAGGTCTGGGCCAGCCTCAGGCCTCTCACCAGAGATCACTGGCCTGGCTCTCTGGGCTCCTTTCGTGCTACTAGTATGGCTACAATTCTGGTTACAATTCTCTGCTTCTTAGACCCTCAGCAGCTCCTCATTCCTACCTGTTGAACCTCAGCAGCAGTAACTCTCCCTGATGGCTGTCAGGTAACACAAGAAATAACAACCTCAGAGGACACAGCAGATCTGCTCCTTCCCAGGCCATTTCCTGGCCTCTCATGGAGAAGCCTGTGTCCTCCCTCCATCCTGGGGCTCCCAGCACCTCCCTTCACACTCCCATGCAGGGAGGAAGAACAAGAGCCCCAGACTTCCTTTGGCTGAGAATGCTGGGGATTGGCTCCCTGGCTCTGGCTCCTCAGCCAATCAGAAAAGTTCTCTTCTTCCCTATCTGTCAGGGGAGGGAAGCAGTGACATGACATGATCCCAGGCTCTAACTGGGAGCAGGAAGGAACCATATTCCTCTCTCTGGTCTTCGTAGGATCAGGCTCCCTAGGGTGGGCAGGTGGGATGGAGGGGTGGCTTCACCTGCACCCAATGAGCATGTTCCAACCCTCCCTCCCCTCTTGCACTTACCCAGTTGGAGGGGCTTTGGGTCTAGACAATAATCAGCTGATCTGATGCACTCAGAGCCAGATTGGGAGCAATGAGACCCCAAATGGGAGGGAAGAACACCAAGAAACCTGAGCCTAATGGCCACAGGATCAGCGGAGAGGCTGCCCAACCTGATGAATGCCCAGGGAGGGGCTGCCCAAGCATCTGCCTCGGAATCAGGGTAAGCCCTTAGGACCCTGAAGTACCAGTGGATTGTGGCCCCTCCAGGATGGCCTCTGGGAGGCAGGGAGGTCCAGCCTGTCATCTTGCTGTTCCTAAGTGCCTGGGACATAGCAGAGAAACAAATAGATGCTTCATTGGTCCACTGATTGGGTGAAAGTCAGAGACCCTGTGACTTCTGAGAGGGCTGGTGGGAAGAGAGCCCAGAAGGCCTGGAAGCTGAGCGCAGCTGGGCCTCAGGAGCTCCATGAGGATGGCAGACAGGACAGGCTGGTCTGGTGCAGAGAGCAGAGTTTCCTGTCGGTCCAGGAGTCCCAGCAGACTGGGATGGGGCAGTGAGCAGGGCTGGGCTCTGGGAAGGCTGTAAGGCCAGGAAGAAGAACCTTTGCCCAGTGAGAGGCCAGGATTTCTAGCCCTGGAACCCGGGCCTGGATCAGTGCCTGCTAGCAGGGAGTGAAAAGTGCAAGAGGCCAGGCCAGGGAGGGGGCTGAGGACAGGGGCTGCTCTGGGTGCCTCAGGCTGGGGCTCAAGGGAGGCTCCACCTTTGGGTGGGATGAACAGAAGAGGCAGCAGAGACCTTCCTCTTCCTGGAGGCTCTGAGCTCTGCCTCCTTGTGACCTGGATGTTTGCCATTTAGCCAGCAGGGGACACTGTGGGGCTGTCATGGGCAGGCAGGGAGGGCCTGGGGAGCCTGGAGGTGTTGGGGGAGGGGTGAGCCCAGCTGGCTGTGCCTGTGGCTGCTCTGAGCCCTGTGATCCCCCCTGGGTGACGTCTCAGCTGGGCTGGAACAAGTGACTCCAACAACTCCCCTGCATGAAGGGCTGCCTCCCCCGGGACCCTGAGAGAGGATGCAGGTGGGGTCTAGAGGAGGCTGGAGCAGGCCCAGATTTGCATCAATCCCCACCTGCCCATCAGCCACCATCACGGGGTAACCAGGAGAGAATAAGAGGGAGCTGAGAGAGGCCAGACTCAGCTGGGAGCTCTTTGAAGCTGAGCTCTCGGGTCCTCTCACCATGGCCTGGCCTCTTGTCTGTCTCTCACTGCTCTCCTTCTGCTCAGGTCAGGACCATCCCAGACCTCCCCTTTGGCCTCCTCCTCCCTCTCTGTTCTTGCCTCTCAGGAGGATCTCAAAGCACCTTCTGGCTTCCTCCTTGTTCAGGGTCATTAATGAGTCTCTCTGTTTGCAGGCTCCCTCTCCCAGGCTGTGGTGACTCAGCCTCCCTCTGTGTCTGCAGCCCTGGGGAGCTCGGCCAGACTCTCCTGCACCCTGAGCAGTGCGTCCAGTGGTTATCGTGTTGGTTGGCACCAGCAGAGCCCAGGAAAGGCCCCTCGGTACCTCCTGTATGTCGGCAGCAGTGGAGGTACAGGCAGGGGCGACGGGATCCCTGAGCGCTTCTCTGGCTCCGGATCTGGGACGAACCGATTCCTGTCCATCAGCAATGTCGAGCCCGAGGATGAGGCCGATTATTACTGCCAGTCAGATTACTACTCTGGTGGTAGCTATGCTTCTACACAGTGATGCATTCAGTGAGGAAGTGGGACAAAAACCTCCCACCCAGCGCAGGCCCAGCTTCATGCCTGGCCCCACTTACCCACCCACTCAACTGCCAGGAGCCGGTCAGGACTGGCTCTGTATCACTTTCTCTGTCTTCATCACCCTCTCTCTCTCTCCCTCCCTCCCTCTGTCTCTCTCTCTCTCTCTGTCCCTTTTTGTCTCTCTGTGCCCCCTTTTCTGTCTGTCTCTCTCCCCTCTCTTTCTCTTCTCTCTCTCTTCCTCCCTCTCTCCCTCCTTTCATCCCTCTGTCTCCCCTCTCTCTGTATATCTCCCCCTCTGTCTTTCTTTCTCCCTCTGTCCCTCCTTCCCTCTCCCCTCTAACCCCCCCCCTCTGTGTCTCTGTCTCTCTTTCTCTTCTCTTCTCTCTCTCTCTGTCTCTCTCTGTCTCTGTCTCTGTCTCTGTCTTGCCACTGCGCGTGAACGCCCACACCAGGCCACAACCGCCCCTCCCGTCACAACGGGCGTCCCAGGCTCCGTGTGCCACACACTGTGCGCCTCAGCCTGTGGACTCCAAAGCCACATGAGGGCACACCGTAGGTGAAACTGCGCAAAGACAATCGTCATTCTCGGTCACCGAGAGATCACCACCCCCCCAATGCTGATTCCGAATCTATACTATAAGGTTCAGGGGATTCGCAGAGGAGGAGAGATCATTGCTTCGGTATTAAGATGCATTGATATACGTTTGTCAGTGAAGGATCAGAACCCAATCCCGATCCCTAAAATAATGAGGAGTCACCAGGGGAGGTTCAACTGCTCAATAGATTGTTTCTCACGTTAGACTTTCAACTTGTCGGCTTATGAGCACGAATGTCCTAACTACAGCTCATCCCATGTGTTTGATGAGGAAGCGTCCCCGGGAGCCTGAGCCAAAGACCTTCACTTTGGCTCATCCATCTCTGTGCCCCCGAAGGGTTGCCATAAACCTCTGTGGCAAGTTCTCAGACTGTGTCACTGCCCTCTGCTTGCCAGCAATGGGTGGGATCAGCCTCTAGGTGAGCTGAGGGCCAGTAGGGCTGGGGAGGCCCCGTTGGGCTGTCCCATGCCCCTGTGACCATCAGCCAATGAAGCTGGGCGGACTTTTGCTGGCTTGAGATCACGAAGGAGAATTTGTATTTGGTGCTGCCCCGTCTGGCCTGTCTGGGACTTGCAGGCGGCACAATTTGTTCGCTGGAGTCTGATGGCTGATGGAGGCCGAAGGGAGCCAGATCTCTCTCACAAAGAGATGTTGGCGTGGAGCTCTACCTCGGCCATTTCACTGGCACATTGGACCATTTCGGTCATTACACACCCCGTGGTTCCCTTGGCTAAGGCAGGGTAGACAGTGGTATACACAAGGCATTAGGCAGTTGAGGGAAGCGTCAGAGTGTTCTGACTCAGTTCTCTCTGGCGACCAGCTCCAGGGGAGGAGGAAGAGAAGAGGAAGGAGGGGTCCTCATGGATGACTCTTTGTGACACCATTTGGGGGTTTCTTGCCAAGGACCCCAGAGTGCTTTGCCATTTCCTTCTCCAGTTCATTTTTACAGATGAGGAACTGAGGCAAATATAGGTTATGTGACTTATCCAGGGTCACACATCAAGTAAGTATCTGAAGCTAGATTTGAACTTGATTTTCCTGACTCTAAGCCTAGCACTCAACCCACCCAGCCACTGAGTTGTCCGGGATTAATATAGACCTATTTATTCCACAAAGGAAGCTCCCAAATTCTTTTAAACAATGCCAGACATAACATTCTGTTTCCAGCCTCTGCTCCCTCTGAATTTAACCACAAGGCCATTGAGAGAAGGACTAGAAGGGCCACAATGATGGCCACTTTGGCCCTTCACCCCACAGCCAAAGACCAAGCATCCAGACCGCCCACGCTTTAGGGATGAAGCTTTCCAAACTACAGCAATGACAGTGGATGATCCAATATAGAGGAATGTGGTGAATCCTAGTGAAAGGATTTAGAAACAGAAATGAAAGGAAGCCCATTAGAGTGAAATCCTCTGCAGCTCCCTCAGCCCCCCAAGAGCAGCCCAGTGGTCAGGGCTGCTGGACCAGAGCCCGAGGAAGCCCTCTTTTCTGCCTTGGAACTGTGACTGGGGTTCGAGCTCCCCTGATGCCAAGAGCTCTGCTCTGCTGGTGCTTGTCCTTCCCCGCGGTTCTGACCCCAATCCTCCCATGGACGGTGCATCAGTCCTGCACTCAGTGCCAGCAGAGGAGCCCCTGCCATCCCCAGATCAGTCATCAGACTCCCCGACCTTCTCTTGAAGCTGCTGCTGCTGATTGAGGGGCCCCTGCGGCTCACCTGCTGGGCTCACTTGGGCTGGCCTGAGCTCCACCTTCACGCCGGTGTGGCAGACCTCAGAGCTCTCCCGAAGACGTCTTTGGGATTTCACATCGTCCTTCCCAGGGTTCCGGCCCTCCAGCTTTCCTTTGGAGCCTCTACTTGGAAGTCGTTGGGGGGGAACCTTTGGGAGTGCTTGTGTAGATCATTGCTTTTACTGCCTTGATCCAGCCATGCAAGTGAGGGCCAGGCGGGGATCCCTGTCTGGGGCTGAGTGTGGGGAGGGCCAGGCCCAGCCCAGGGAGGGGGATAAAGCACGAGGGAGGCTCCGGGAGCCGAAAGCTGTAGATCAAGGGAAGGCTCTGGCTTTGGGGTGAACAGAGCAGCCAGCAGGGACCTGGGGGGCTCCTGAGGTTTTGTTACAAGTCTGTCATGAATGAGGCTTCTGTTTTTTTTTAATATATTTTATTTGATCATTTCTAAGCATTATTCGTTAAAGATCATTTTCTTTTCCTCCCCCCCACCCCCCATAGCTGATGCGTAAGTCCACTGGGCATTAGATGTTTTCTTGATTTGAACCCATTGCTTTGTTGATAATATTTGCATTAGAGTGTTCATTTAGAGTCTCTCCTCTGTCATGTCCCCTCAACCTCTGTATTCAGGCAGTTGCTTTTCCTCGGTGTTTCCACTCCCATAGTTTATCCTTTGCTTATGAATAGTGTTTTTTTCTCCTGGATCCCTGCAAGTTGTTCAGGGACATTACACCGCCATTAATGGAGAAGTCCATTACGTTCGATTATACCACAGTGTATTAGTCTCTGTGTACAATGTTCTCCTGGTTCTGCTCCTCTCGCTCTGCATCACTTCCTGGAGGTTGTTCCAGTCTCCATGGAACTTCTCCACTTTATTATTCCTTTTAGCACAATAGTATTCCATCACCAACATATACCACAGTTTGTTCAGCCATTCCCCAATTGATGGGCATCCCCTCGTTTTCCAGTTTTGGGCCACCACAAAGAGCGCAGCTATGAATATTTTTGTACAAGTCTTTGTGTCCATTATCTCTTTGAGGTACAGACCCAGCAGTGCTATGGCTGGGTCAAAGGGTAGATATTCTTTTGTCGCCCTTTGGGCATAGTTCCAAATTGCCCTCCAGAATGGTTGGATCAGTTCACAACTCCACCAGCAATGAATTAATGTCCCCACTTTGCCACATCCCCTCCAGCATTCATTACTTTCCTTTGCTGTAATGTTAGCCAATCTGCTAGGTGTGAGGTGATACCTCAGAGTTGTTTTGATTTGCATCTCTCTGATTATAAGAGATGTAGAACACTTCTTCATGTGCTTGTTAATAGTTTTGATTTCTTTATCTGAGAACTGCCTATCCATTTCCCTTGCCCATTTATCAATTGGAGAATGGCTTGATTTTTTGTACAATTGATTTAGCTCATTATAAATATGAGTAATTAAACCTTTGTCAGAGGTTTCTATGAAGATTTTTTCCCAATTTGTTGTTTCCCTTCTGATTTTAGTTATATTGGTTTTGTTTGTACAAAAGCTTTTTAGTTTGATGTAGTCAAAATTATTTATTTTACATTTTGTGATTCTTTCTATATCTTGCTTGGTTTTAAAGCCTTTCCCCTCCCAAAGGTCTGACATGTATACTATTCTGTGTTTACCCAATTTACTTATGGTTTCCTTCTTTATGTTTAAGTCACTCACCCATTTTGAATTTATCTTGGTGTAGGGTGTGAGGTGTTGATCTATTCCTAGTCTCTCCCACACTGTCTTCCAATTTTCCCAGCAGTTTTTATCGAATAGTGGATTTTTGTCCCAAAAGCTGGGATCTTTGGGTTTATCGTATACTGTCTTGCTGAGGTCGCTTTCCCCCAGTCTATTCCACTGATCTTCCTTTCTGTTTCTTAGCCAGTCCCAAATTGTTTTGATGACTGCTGCTTTGTAATATAGTTTTAGGTCAGGGACTGCAGGGCCCCCATCATATGTGTTTTTTTTCATTATTTCCCTGGATATCCTTGATCTTTTGTTCTTCCAAATGAACTTTGTTATGGTTTTTTCTAAATCAGTGAAGAAGTATTTTGGTAGTTCAATGGGTATGGCACTAAATAGATAAATAAGTTTGGGTAGGATGGTCATTTTTATTATATTGGCTCGTCCTATCCATGAGCAGTTAATGTTTTTCCATTTGTTCAGGTCTAGTTTTAGTTGTGTGGCGAGTGTTTTGTAGTTGTGTTCATATAGTTCCTGTGTTTGTCTTGGGAGGTAGATTCCTAGGTATTTCATTTTGTCTAAGGTGATTTTGAATGGGATTTCTCTTTCTAGTTCTTGCTGCTGAGCTGTGTTGGAGATATATAGAAAAGCTGATGATTTATGTGGGTTTATTTTGTATCCTGCAACTTTGCTAAAGTTGTTGATTATTTCACTTAGCTTTTTGGTTGAATCTCTAGGATTCTTTAAGTAGACCATCATGTCATCCGCAAAGAGTGATAACTTGGTCTCCTCCTTGCCTATTTTGATGCCTTCAATTTCTTTATCTTCTCTAATTGCTACTGCTAGTGTTTCTAGTACAATGTCAAATAGTACGGGTGATAATGGGCATCCTTGTTTCACTCCTGATCTTATTGGGAATGCATCTAGTTTATCCCCATTGCAGATGATATTAGCAGTTGGTTTTAGATATATACTGTTTATTATTTTTAGGAATGACCCTTCTATTCCTATGCTTTCTAGTGTTTTTAGTAGGAATGGGTTTTGTATTTTATCAAAGGCTTTTTCTGCATCTATTGAGATAATCATGTGGTTCTTGTTGGTTTGCTTGTTGATGTGGTCAATTATGTGGATGGTTTTCCTAATGTTGAACCAGCCCTGCATCCCTGGTATGAATCCTACTTGATCATGGTGAATGATCCTTCTGATCACTTGCTGGAGTCTTTTTGCTAGTATCCTATTTAAGATTTTTGCATCTATATTCATTAGGGAGATTGGCCTATAGTTTTCTTTCTCTGTTTTTGACCTGCCTGGTTTTGGAATCAGTACCATGTTTGTGTCGTAAAAGGAGTTTGGTAGAACTCCCTCTTTGCTTATTATGTCAAATAGTTTGTATAGTATTGGGATTAACTGTTCTCTGAATGTTTGATAGAATTCACTGGTGAATCCATCAGGCCCTGGGGATTTTTTCTTAGGAAGTTCTTTGATGGCTTGTTGGATTTCAATTTCTGATATGGGATTGTTTAGGAATTCTATTTCCTCTTCTGTTAGTCTAGGCAGTTTGTATTTTTGTATATATTCATCCATTTCTCCTAAATTGGTGTATTTGTTGCCATATAATTGGGCAAAGTAATTTCTAATGATTGCCTTAATTTCCTCCTCATTGGAGGTGCTGTCCCCCTTTTCATCTTTAATGCTGTGAATTTGCTTTTCTTTCTTCCTTTTTTTAATTAGATTGACCAGTACTTTGTTTATTTTGTTTGTTTTTTCAAAGTACCAGCTTCTTGTCTTATTTATTAAATCAATAGTTCTATCACTTTCGATTTTATTAATTTCTCCCTTAATTTTTAGGATTTCTAATTTGGTTTTCTGCTGGGGGTTTTTAATTTGATCGCTTTCGAGTTTTTTCAATTGCATTTCCAATTGATTGATCTCTGCTCTCCCTTGTTTGTTAATATAAGCTTTCAGGGATATGAATTTGCCTCTGATTACTGCTTTGGCTGCATCCCAAAAGGTTTGAAAGGATGTTTCGCCATTGTCATTTTCCTCGATGAAGTTATTAATTGTTTCTATGATTTCTTCTTTAACTAAACGGTTTTGGAGTATCATATTGTTTAATTTCCAATTGGTTTTAGATTTGGTTTTCCATGTACCATTACTAATCATTATTTTTATTGCCTTGTGATCTGAGAAGGCTGCATTCATTATTTCAGCTTTTCTGCATTTGTGTGCTATGTTTCTGTGACCTAATGTATGGTCAATTTTTGTGAATGTGCCATGTGGTGCTGAGAAGAAGGTGTATTCCTTTTTATCCCTATTTATTTTTCTCCATATGTCTATTAATTCTAATTTTTCTAAGATTTCATTCACTTCTTTTACCTCTTTCTTATTTATTTTTTGATTTGATTTATCTAAATTTGATAATGGTTGGTTTAAGTCTCCCACTAGTATGGTTTTATTGTCTATTTCTTCCTTCAATTCGCCTAGTTTCTCCATTAGAAATTTGGGTGCTATATTATTTGGTGCATACATGTTGATTAATGATATTTCCTCGTTGTCTAGAGTCCCTTTTAACAAAATATAATTACCTTCCCTATCCCTTTTGATCAGGTCTATTTTTGCATTGGCTTTATCAGATATCATGATTACCACTCCTGCCTTCTTTCTATCAGTTGAGGCCCAGAAGGTCTTACTCCATCCTTTAATTCTGATCTTGTGGGTGTCAACCCGCCTCATGTGTGTTTCTTGAAGACAACATATGGTAGGGTTTTGGATTCTAATCCATTCTGCTATTCGTCTACGTTTTATGGGTGAGTTCATCCCATTCACGTTCAAAGTTATGATTGTCGTTTGTGGACTCCCTGGTATTTTGATTGCCTTCCCTAATTATATCCTTTTCTTCTTCGGCTCTACCTTTTAGTCCAGTGATTTACTTTGAATCAGTGCCCCTTGTCCCCTCCCTTGATGTTTCCCTTTTTAGTCCCTCCCTTTTTCTTCCCTCCCCCTCTCCCCTCTCTTTCCCTCCCTTTTTGTTCTCCCTCTCCCCTTCCCCCCCTTGATTTTCCCTTCTCCTTACCCTTGTTGGGTAAGATAGAATTCAAGATCCCAATGGATCTGGATGTTTTTCCCTCTCAGAGTTGATTTCCCTGAGATTGAGGTTTAAGTAACCCCCCCCCCTCTCTTCCTCTCCTTCTTATAGGAGTTTTCTTCCCCTCCCCTTCCCATGTGAATCTTTGTGTGAGAACCATTATTCTATTTGGTCTTTCTTTACCCCCTATTTATACATTACATTTTCCCCATATGTTAGTATACATAGATTGATATAAATGTAGTCCTTATAGAAGAGAGTTTGAGTAAAAGAAGAAGATAACATTTTTCCCCTTTCCTTAATATTTACCTTTTCAGGTATTCCTTGCTCTTTGATTTTCGGTATCAAACTTTCCACAGAGCTCTGGTCTTTTCTTTGCAAAGAGTTGGAAGTCTTCTATTTTGTTGAATGCCCATACTTTCCCTTGGAAGTATATAGTCAGTTTTGCTGGGTAGCTGATTCTTGGTTGGAGACCCAGCTCTCTTGCCTTTCTGAAGATCATGTTCCATGCCTTACGATCATTCAGAGTAGAACTTGCAAGGTCTTGTGTGACCCTGATTGGTATTCCTTCATATCTAAATTGTCTTTTTCTGGCTTCCTGTAGGATTTTTTCTTTTGTTTGATAGCTTTGGAATTTGGCAATTACATTCCTGGGAGTTGTCTTTTGGGGGTTTAGTGTAGAAGGTGTTCTGTGAGCTCTGTCAGTGGCTGTATTGCCCCCTTGTTCTAGAATCTCTGGGCAATTTTCTTTGATTATATCTTGTATCACCATGTCCAGTTTGGTGTTTATTTCTGGGAGTCCAATTATTCTTAAATTTTCTCTTCTCCCTCTATTTTCCAGATCTATCACCTTGTCGGTGAGATATTTTATGTTCTCTTCTAATTTCTTGGTGTTTTGGCTTTGCTTTATTAGTTCTTGCTTTAAAGCCTGGTTTTCTTTTACAGTTTGGTCAAACTGGTTTTGTAGATGCATGAATTTCTTTTGCATTATTTCCCACTTTTCCTCCCAGAGGGCTTCCATCTTTTTGGTCATTTCTGATTCAAATTCTTTATGGGTTTGTGGAGATTTTCTATTTCCTTTGGAAGATTTTGGAGAATTTTCTTGTATATCTTCTTCTATCTGCTCTGTATTTTGTATTTTGGCTCCATAGAATGTGTCCAAAGTCGCCCCTTTCTTCTTATTTTTCTTGGTATTTTGGGGCTTCTGTGCTTCTGTGGAGTTTGCCATCTCTGAATGTGGAGGATTAGCTTTTCTTATCTCTGTCTGGTGATCAGAGGCTTTAGTCCTGGGCAGATGGTTCTATGAGCTTTCCCTGGGTTAAACTGAATATGCCTCACTGGAACTGGAATGGAAGGGTCGGACCACGAGGCCACACTCCCCCCCCCACCTCACCCCCCGCTCGCTTTCCGGAAGTTGCCTTCAGAATCGCTGGCCGTGAGGCTGTTTCGTCGGCCTGCAGGGGGATGGGCTGCAGCTTTCCCAAGCTCCGAGGGCAAGGACTTTCACTGAGACTTGGATAGCAGGATCCAGCCCGTGAGGCTGTCTTGCCCGCCCTGAGGGTTGCTGTTGTTTAGACCAGCTCTCTGCAGCGGAAGCCCCAGGCAGTAACTTTCACCGGGACTCGGGTAGAAGGCCCTGAGGGTTCTGCTCTCTGAGCCCGGCCGGGCTGCGGCTTCCGGGAGCCTTGGACTCTGCACTCCTACCCCTGAGGTCCAAGTGATCTCGGGTTCTGGCTTTTGAGGGGAGCCGTACCTTTTGAACCGGGTCCAGGTCCAGGAGGAGGGTTCCCAGGGTCTGTGCTGTTGATCGTTTTGAATTTCGGCGCCTTAGGAGCTTATAGTTTGAGATCGGTCGGGAAGGGTTTTCCGGAGATCTGAGCTTTAGCTTTCTCTAAGCCGCCATCTTAACCGGAAGTCCTCAGCTTCCTTCTGCATCCCTGGGGAGCACAGATAGACCCACCTGCAGCCTGGGCACTCAGCACAGCACCTACAGTATTCAGTGCTTTCAGCAGAGCCCAGGAAAAGCCCCCTGAATGTCATGTGGGTCAAGAGCGATGGAGATGGAGAAAAGGGCGCTGGGACCCCTGAGTGCTTCTCGGGCTCCAGCTCTGGGGACGATCCATTCCTGTCCATCAGCAGCGCCCAGCCAGAGGACGAAGCCCAGCACTGCTGTGGGACAGGCCTAACCATTGGCCATGTTTGTGAATATCCACAGGGACCCGTTCAGTGTACACACTCACTGCCCAAAGCCCCCCAACTGTCCCCTCCTATATCTTAATAGTTGGATCTGACTGCTTCTCCTGAGTTTCAACATTCATTGTTTATAGAACTCCCTGGGCAGGTGGTGCCAGACCCCTCCAGGGCGTTTCCCTTCCACAGTCACTCAGAGGGTCCCAACAGCTCACAGCAGCTCCTGCCAGGGCTTCCCCTCCTGCCATAGTAAGCAGAATCCGGTCTAATCACAGCAGAGAGCAAAGAGCCGATTCCTCTGGGAAGGGCTGCCAGGCTGAGCTGCTGGGAAGCCTCTGAGCCAGGAAAGGCTGAGCAAAGCAGCACCCATTCCAGACCTCCCCCAGCCAGGCTTCCATTAAGGCTCATCTCAGAGAAGGAGAAAGTCCAAAGGCATGTTGTGTGTTGTAGAGAAAACGGAGTGCGGAGCAGGGGATGGGCTCAGACCACCCCTCAGCACCGACTTTCTTGGTCCTCCAGAAAGAGAAAGAGAGGAGGCACATCTTGGTCTGGAAAATGGTGGGAGAAATGGAGGGCTGTTCTTGGGGAAGAAGGACCTGGACTGCTGCTGCAGCAGGAGTCTGCCTTGGAAGTAATGATGACAATAAGAAAAAGACCTTTTATAGTCTTAAATTGCATGGAACACTTTGCAAATGTCATCGCATGAGGCCAATTACAGCCCCTGGGGAGGGTGCTATCATTATGCCTCATTTTCAGATGACAAAAGTCAGGTAGATAGAGGTGAACAGACTTGCCCAGAGTCATACAACCTTCCAATGCCTGTAGCAGCATTTGAACACAGGTCTTCTGGAATTCAGCTCCAGGATTCTCTCCACTGGGACCCCTGGGTGACATCACGATCTGACTTTGGGGGGTTCCCAAGGATCTCTTCTCCCACCAGGGAGAAATCTCTGTTCTTTCTGAGATTTTGACTGACCAGGAATTGGAGGAAAGTCAGGCTGAAGGAGAGATTTTGGACTTTGTTTTCTCTTTAGAGGAGTTGTCTCAGATGGAAGGACCCTTGGGGGGGGGGGCTTCAGAAATTAAGCTGAGAGACTTTGCTGACTGTGTGAAAAAGAAGAAGGAAGATTTTGAACAGCTGTTGTCCTCCATCTCCCTAAATGACTTAGAGTCACAGCTTGTCACTGGACTACTTTCTCAAACCCTCATTTTTGATTAGGGACATCCTCATCCATCTTACCTCAGTTTCCCATCTTGTTATCCCAATAACCACCTGACTTGAAAAGGAAATGAATATCTTCATAGTTCTCTCATGGGGGAGGGAAGAAGCCAAAGGCTTCAAGAAGAACTGGGAGGAGAGGGTTGGAGAAGGGAGGGAGTGAAGGGAGGAAGAGGTTAAAAGGATACATTGATCCATCAGCCATCGGTAGAGATCAGTAGGCAAACCCCCAGAACATTCCCCAGAGCGGTTCCCATTGTGTAGCAGTTCCCCTATATCACCATCCCTGTGTGACAGCATCCCTCAGAATTTCTCACTACTACCCTCCATCACAAATAAGCAGCCTCAGGTTCCCTTAGAAGTTCTCTCTAGTCAAAGCCAGAGGACAGCAGTCATTGCAGAAGAAACATTTCCCCTCACTTTACCTTCTCTATTTCAATAAGCAATAGCTTCCTCAGTTTATCATTATATTTCAGGTAGCACCCTTAGTCTGACTGTACCCAACAATGCTACAGGCAGGAGAGATAGGAAATATGTTCAAACAAGTGCTTTTTGGTGTGGTGGTTTTGGCAGCCATGGCCTGCTTTGGGGTTTACCATATTCTATACAGCAAATTAACTCAAATGGTGGTGGAGGCTGTGTCTTATGTAGAAAACTTGACAATTACTGTGTTACAAATACCTTTTCTACATGAAAGAGTTCTCTGTAAGTCCTGGCACCCGTGTATGTACTCTTCATGGCTGTGTAGCAAACTTTAACCCAAGTGAAGAAAGTTTTCAGATTCATGGTTCCCCGTAAGGCAGAGAAGGTTATGGCTGTTGACAACAACTTAGACAAGATGATTAAGGCAGTGTTTGATCAACTGATCAAGGGAAAAGGTCTAGATCTAGTTATGGGCGAGGACAGTGGGCAAACCGAAAATGCACCTCAGGAAACTGAAGGTGGCAGTGAAAATATAAACCAGGCTTCTAATGCCCCTGAGAAAATATGTCCTTTGAAGGAAGTCACCAAGCTAACAACTGATGCTCGTGCTATTCACTCAAAACCTCATAGACAATTCACTCCTCAGGAACTTGAGTCCATTAAAGATCGTTTTCCAAAATTTGTGGACAATCCTTTTAAATCCCACAAGGAGCTGAAGAGAGCATTTCGGACCTTTGATCCAGATTGGAGGATGTTGAATTTCTTTTATCAGAACTGTTCAGTCCCCATGAAAAAAAGGCAGTTTTTGGAGAAAACTGAGTCTGAAAGCAATTCGACCAGCTGGCCTATAGTAGATCAAAGAAGGGATTTGGATTTTGCCAATCCAGCCTGCATGTCATACCTTAAAAGGTGCAGGGCGAATTTACTACAGGCAATTAAGCAATGTTGTTCTAAGCCAAGTTCATGGGCAAAGTTTGACAAGATCACACAGGATAAAGGGGAACATCCTGCCACATACATAGACCATCTGTCAGAGATGGCAGAGGCAATCTTAGGTTTAGAAGCAGATAATGAAGAGACAGCTGGCCACGTTCGTAGACAGTTTCTGAGGGAATGCACACCCAATTTGAGGACATTTTTCAAGAACTATTTCACTAACTATGACTCAGTTTCCCTACTTGAATTGAGAGAGGATGCAGGTTACCTACTTGAAAACAATTCAGATCAGAGTAAGGAACTTCAAGACTTGAAAGTCAAGTTAGAGAGGACTGAAAAGGATTTGAAACAAAAGGAAATTGAGGAAATTAAAAATTTGAACACAGTCAGAACATACACAAAACCTGTTTCCCAGAAACCTAGTTACCAGGTAAGATCAGTGCAAAAAGAGACTAGGGAGTGTTTCTTTTGTCACCGTAAAGGGCACTTGATTAGAAACTGTTTTTTGATGAATAAACAGGAGAGTACTAACAGAGACAAACTTACTGCAGAACCTAAGTACAAGAAATCTACTTTCTGTTCACACTACAAACTAAAGTCCTCACAGCAAGCTCCAGAGTTGAAGGGAATGCAAAAGGCAATAGAAACTGGAGCTAAGCCAAAGTATTCAGATATGGTTAAAAGAGAGGTATGAAGCCAGGACCATAAGATAAATAGTGTGACACTTGGAGGTAGAAGGAATTGTGAGGAAAAGACTGCAGATAAAAACAGTAGAAAAAAAAACTTGGGAAATAGTGAAAAATTGGTGCAAGAAAATGATTCTGTGAATGATAGCCATTGCAATAAGGCAAGAGTAAGGCAGAGCCAGATTAAAGAAATGTAGGCAGAAATTAAGGAAATAACATCTCAAATTGCAAATGAGATGAGAGACTTGGATAAGACCTCTATAGTAACCACACAGGAAAAGGCTGAAAAGGAAATCAGATCATTCCTAGAAAACTTTTTCCAGTGTAGAGTGGATAATGGTATTGAATTATGCAAAAGGAAAAGGAAAAAAGAGTCACAAGAACTCAAGAAAAAGTTTGTGACTGGTGCAAAGACACATAATTTCGATTCCCTAAAGGTTACTATTGATAAAGATGACAAGGCTATAAAAATATTCACAGATGACATCCCATCTAACTTAGTTAATTCTCCCAAGAGCTTTATGGCAGAGGTACCCTTTGTAAATACATCTAGTTTGACTCCAGAAGCCAGTACCTTCCATCCAGCAGTGAGTGTTATAGATAAGGGAAAACTAACTGATAATGAAGCTCATATTGCTTCTGAACACAAAGATTATCATATTCAAAGTAGTGGAGGTGACATTGCAGTTAAATTTGAATCTGGGGATGGAATGGCAGTAACAACCAAGGATTCAGTTAGTACCAACATTCTATGGGGCACAGGAGGATCTGGCCAAGGCAACTGCCATGGTTTAGGTTCATGTTCCATTGAAGACTTCATTGGGAATGGATCAAATCAAAAAGAATCAACTGGGTTACATATGCAACTGGCAGAGGGTAGCAAAGACAGGAGTGCTAATTCTGTGGCAATACACTCTTTAGCTACACACAGGCCAGAACCATATATTTGGATTAAGGTGGGGAAGAAAAACTATAAGGCTCTCTTAAGTACTGGTGCTTCAAAATCGGTCCTAAAGACATGTCCAGGGAATACCGACATAGGAGGTATCGCTTCTGTAGTTGGAGCAACAGAACAAATTCAACAGGTCCCTGAGCTCAAAAGCACTATGGTTAAACTGGGTCCTCTCACCACAGATCATACCTTCTTGTTGATTCCATTGTGCCCAGACAACGTTTCAGGATGAGATTTTTTGTGCAAGATACAGGCAACGTTACAACGTGAAAAACCTGGGGAAATTTATTTGCAACTACCCAAGAATTCACTGGAGCACTATCTGTTGTTATACTTAGAACAACTTTTGGAAGAACCTGAAAAGCTTCAAGACGTGAATTCTATGTATGACATACCCACAGATATACCACAGGGGGTGTTTGCAAAACATCAAGATGATGTGGCTCAGATTAAATGGATCACTCCTGTTAGGATTGAGGTCAGGGAAGGCGTACCACTTAAGATACCACAATACAAGTTGAATAGGGAAGCAAGAGAAGGGATAACACCTATCATTAATAGCTTGCTTGAACAAGGTATATTGAGACCTACGGTATCTGAATACAATAGCCCAATGTTAGCTATTAAGAAGAATAAGCTGAATGAAGATGGTACTCCTGAATGGAGATTTGTGATGGATTTGAGGGCTGTGAATAATTTCATGAGGAAGAGACATACTGTAACACCATCTCCAAATGGTATGATAACTCAGATACCTGCAGAAAATAGGTGGTACACAGTGTTGGACCTGAGCAATGCTTACTTTACTTTACCATTGCACCCTGATTCTCAAAATATTTTTGCTTTCCAATGGGGGAAAACCCAGCTGTGCTGTACTAGATTAGTGCAAAGATGTAGCGAGTCTGCTTCAATATTTTGTCAACTGTTGCAAAGAGATCTAGCTACCATAACTTTCAGGCATAGCAAATTGATACACTACGTGGATGATTTGTTGCTAGCATCTCCTGACCCTAAGACTTATTTAGAAGATTCAAAGAAATTGTTAATAGGACTTTATAAGAGAGGACACAAAGTTTCTAAAAAGAAGATTCAATGGGTCTTTCCAACAGTTGAATATTTAGGATTTGTCCTGGAGGGGGGCACCAGGAAAATCTCTAGTAAAAGGATAGCAGACATACAGAAGCTAGGCATCCCTAGAACTAAGAAAGAACTTAGAGCTTTTCTGGGGGTTGCTGGTTTCTTTAGGCAGTACATAGTGGGCTATTCTCATATTTCTAAGTGCTTGACTGAATTGACAAAGAAAGACATCAAAGAACCATTGCAATTGAATAAGGAACATTTGCGTGCTTTGTCACAGTTGAAGGGAGCTATTCTATCAGCTCCAGCTTTGAGAATACCTGATTAAAAGAAGGAATTCCACTTGTTTGTCCATGAAGCAAAAGGCATTGCTTCTGGAATGTTAGCACAGTATTTTGGGTTGAATTTAAGGGCTATTGCATTTTACAGTTCTACCCTCGACATGGTTGCACAGGGCATGGTGCATGGCCTCAGGAGCATAGTAGCTACTGCTCTAATGGTCAAGAAGTCCTATGATATAGTACTGGGATGTAAATTGCATGTGTCTTCTGCACACCAAATTGAAAAACTGTTGTGGTCACAGAGTATGCATTCATTTACCAATGCAAGAATATCCCAGTATGAAGTCATTTTGTTAGGCAATGATAACATCACAATTCATATATGTGCGCCATTGAACCCAGCAATTCTGATTCCTGATTTGCCAATGGGTGGAGAAGTATTGCATGATTGTGGTCAGCTAGTAGAACTCATGCATAGGCCAAAGGAATGCCTTAAAGATACACCTCTTATTGATCCAGAAATTGAGTTATACACAGATGGGTCCTCCTATGTTCATGATGGGAGAAAATTCACAGGGGCAGGGGTGGTTAACAATGACAAAATGCTTTGGCATGCATCGTTGTCAAGCCATGTCAGCGCCCACAGAGCTGAGCTTAAGGCTCTGCTCATGGCCCTGGAATTAGATAGGGGGGAAGAGCTAATATATTTCTAAATTCACACTGTGCTTTCTCCACTGTGCATTGGCCATCAAACATATGGAAAAACAAAGGTTATAAAACTTCAGCTAGGAAACCAATTGCATATAACAATCTGATAGGTCATATTATAAGTGCTGTAGACTTTCCTAAGGAGGTGGCCATAATCCGTTGTAAGGCACACACTCATGGAAAGGACAGGTTATCCTTAGGGAATGACAGAACAGACAGAACATCGAAATATGCTGCTAGGTTGGGTCCCCACCGTGTGAATTTCTCTCTCATCGAAAGGCACAATCTCACTGAAGCCTATGACAGAGAAGAGATACAGTCATGGAAAGAGCAGCTAGGCACTAAACTAATCAAAGGCGTCTGGATTGCTCGAGGGGGAAAACCTATTCTCCCTAAAGAGTTGTATCAACATTTATGTACCATAATTCATACAAAGGGACATTACGGAGTGCAAGGGATTCTGGATACCATAAAAAGATATTGGATAGCACCAGAATAACTACAAATGCCATTAGAACTTGTCAGGCATGTGAGACATGCAGGAGATATAATCAAGGACATTTTAAGACTGTTGCATTGGGAGGAAGACCACTCAGCTATGCCTTTACAGTGTATTCAGAATGATTATATCAACATGCCTAAGGACAAGGGATACAAATATGCATTGGTGATTGTGGATAGACTGATTAGATGGGTTGAAGCATGTCTGTCCAAAAAAAGTGACAGTGACACGATAGTGAAATTTCTATTGAAGGAGATTATACCAAGACATGGCATTCCCAATACCATTGACTCAGACAACGGGTCCCACTTCACTTTCCAGGTTCTACAAGAAATCTATAAGAACTTGGGGATTAAGTGCAATTACCATGCAGTCCATTGGCCCCAAAGTTCCAGGCAGATTGAATGGATGAACAAAGAGTTAAAAACACAAATAGGTAAACTCTATTCAGAAACACATTTAAAATGGACAGATGTTTTCCCTCTTGCTTTGTTCAACATTAGGACGAGGCCTCGGAATGACCTGCACATTTCACCTTTCAAAATGCTATATGGTCAGCCTCTTTGGCATGGTAGGACAGTAAAGCCACCTTACTTGTCCATGTTAAGAGGGGAATGCGTTCTTCATGAATACTTAAAACAGGTGCAATGTAGGGTTGAAGAACTAAGGAAACTGGGTTTGCTTGTGCAGAGATCACCACTAGATTATTCATTGCACAAGATAAAACCAGGAGATACGGTCTATGTCAAGAACTTTAATAGAGAATTTCCTACAGAACCAAGATGGATTGGACCTACTATAGTCATAATGACAACCCCAACATCTGTAAGGCTGATAAAGGGATACATGGTTCCATGCTTTGCATGTGAAATCGCATCACACACATTATTTTGAATAGCCCTAGGAAAATAATTGATAAGCTCATGGAATCCCTACCAGAAACACAGGAAAGCACACGAGTTCTTGCCACCAGAATACAGTGGAGAGAGCCCTGCACACGTTAAAATAATGAAAGGATAGCACCCATGAAGATATATAGCCAGTAACATAGTTATATGAAAGGAAAACCTTGCATTTGAAAGAGTAGCAGCCACAAAGAAACAGAGCCACAATGCAAAATATAAAATAGTCCTGTCTGACATAGTAACAAATCAAAAAGAACTATCTCTAAGAGCTACATACAGTAACCATGCAAAAACTACATACAGTAACCATATGATAAACCTCCTTGATGAAGAAAAAAATGAAACTATACTCTTAGGCATAGCGCTTACCCCCCCCCCCCATGCATGAAGAAAAACACACGTAATCTTACTTGCACACACATAAGATTGATAAATTCTACATTCATGAAGATTTCATCTCACTTTCATGCAAGAGTAACTTTCACTGTTACTTGCATGTGTGTAAATTCCACACGCATGCATTGTTTGTGTATTCCGGGTTCCTGATTGTGCCAGTGGATCGTGATTGGAATTCAGTTGAGACTGGATGATGGCGAATGGCATGCAGACCAGACGAAGGACCAGAGTGGAAGGAAGAGAGTTTCTACAAGCAACATGACTGGACACGGAAGGACTTTGGAACTTGGATTTTCGGAACTCTGAATCGTGAGGATCTGTAAGGATACGTCGTACACGTGAGCATCACATATATATGCACACCTCCTACATAGCCAAGGAAGATATTCATGGATTGGGTAAGTATACAACGTGCACGATTACATGACAACAAGACACCCTGACGTTAAATTTCTATGGAAAATTCAAACAGCAAAATTGTCTGTTCTGCCTGAGTTTGCAGAGAAATCTACAAGGATGGATGTATGTAAATTCATATGGGCACATGTATTTACTAAGTTACTAACAGACTAATGTGGTGCCTTTTTAGAATAAGCTTATTAACAGTCTAACTACTAACAACAGGGACAGCCTAGTGAAGTGGTCTAAGGCTTAGGAAGTAGAGACAGAAGTTCTGTAGTATAGAAATTCGATTGCATTATGATTGTAGGTCAGCATTTGTTAATGTTAGACGATATTTCTTAGTGACTGTAAGTTATTTGCATGTTCAGTATGTTATTGAATTGTTGAGATGACTTGGAAAGTGTTACTGGTTTTGCTTTGGAATACGATGTTCATGGCATTCTGCTACCTAAGCCAGTTTCCTATGACCCATTCTTAGCTCACTATTTAGATAGCTAGAACAGCTAAGATGAGTTTAAGATGTTGTTATGGGGGGGGGGTGTAAGAGTATATTTCAGATAGCAAAGAGTTAAAAACATAGACAGATTAGAGGATTATAAGGTAAGTATCATGGAAAAATGCAAGTTGCATTTTTTGCTAATAAAAGTGGGGATTGTGGTAGAGTGCCTGTCAATCAAGAACCAGGGCTCCAAATGGAATGTTCCCAGGAGTTGGCAGATGAACGGACTGGGGGGGGGGGGAGAGGGAGGAGGAAGCAAAGGAGACTTGACTTGGAGTCACTCTCTCTGAAGGTTGAACCTGGCTGAAGGACTCTTGTAGGGCTGACTTGGTTGTGGGGAGCTCTCTG
Organism: Monodelphis domestica; assembly: GCF_027887165.1. Lineage (NCBI taxonomy): Eukaryota > Metazoa > Chordata > Mammalia > Didelphimorphia > Didelphidae > Monodelphis > Monodelphis domestica. The sequence continues at coordinate 10,062,412 of NC_077229.1, forward strand.
ACCAAGGGAGACATCTCTGTTCTTTCTGAGATTTTGACTGACCAGGAATTGGAGGAAAGCCAGGCTGAAGGAGAGATTTTGGACTTTGTTTTCTCTCTAGAGGAGTTGTCTCAGATGGAAGGACCCTTGGGGGAGGGGGAGCTTCAGAAATTAAGCTGAGAGACTTTGCTGACTATGTGAAGAAGAAGGAAGATTTTGAACAGCTGTTGTCCTCCATATCCCTAAATGACTTAGAGTCACAGCTTGTGACTGGACTACTTTCTCAAACCCTCATTTTTGATTAGGGACATCCTCATCCATCTTGCCTCAGTTTCCCATCTTGTTATGCCAATAACCGCCTGACTTGAAAAGGAAATGAATATCTTCATAGTTCACACATGGGGGAGGGAAGAAGCCAAAGGCTTCAAGAAGAACTGGGAGGAGAGGGTTGGAGAAGGGAGGGAGTGAAGGGAGGAAGAGGTTAAAAGGATATATTGATCCATCAGCCATCGGTAGAGATCAGTAGGCAAACCCCCAGAACATTCCCCAGAGCAGTTCCCTTGTGTAGCAGTTCCCCTATATCAGCATCCCTGTGTGGCAGCATCCCTCAGAATTTCTCACTACTACCCTCCATCACAAATAAGCAGCCTCAGGTTCCCTTAGAAGTTCTCTCTAGTCAAAGGCAAAGGACAGCAGTCATTGCAGAAGAAACATTTCCCCTCACTTTACCTTCTCTATTTCAATAATCAATAGTTTCCTCAGTCTACATTCTCTATTTCAATAAGAAAGTTTCCTCAGTTTACCTATTCTATTTCAGTCGGCAGGAGCATTTGAACTCAGATATTCTTCATTTCAGTTCCAGAAGTCTATGCTCTGGGCCCTCAGGGTGCCACCATGGTCTGACATCAGGGGATGGCCAAGGATCTGCCGTCACCACGCTAGCACCATCCCTTCATATGGGTATTCTCCTCTCTTCCCAAGTCAGTCTCTCTCTTGCACTCTTCCCATTCTCCAATCTCTCTCTGAGCATCCTTTACTGCTCAGAAGCCCTAAGGCACTCCTTCATTGCCCTCTACTGGAGGCTCGGAAATGTTCATTTGCAAGATGAGACCTGAGCAAGAGTAAGACCCATGACTCCATCCAATATGAGAAGCTCTTGGTGTTGAGGAGGACTCCCCCTGGGAGGGTCAGGGACTTGGTACCTGCAGCTAATAGCTAATGAGGATTCACTAATATGCTCTGAGCTATCTTGACCCTACCACATGTGACAATGTTGTGCAGAAAATGAGGTGGGACTCAAGGGACCATGAATTCCGTCCAGTGACTCCTGATCAGGAAACCCAACACTGGACAAGGGTCTGAGGACCTTCATCCCACCTCCCACATTCCATGAAGGGTCTTTAATTTCTCTTTGGGTTCTGGGGGTTTCCCTGAGACTTGTTCTTGCGTTTGTCAACTTGTAATGGCTCAGGCTCCCATTCTGCTCATGTAACCTTTCTAATCAGCCAATGAACACAATTGGTTTCATAAAATTATATTCATTGAGATAATACAGGAAATAAAACAGTTTCAAATCTTTTCACTCAACATCTAGGGACGCTTTCTCTCCTCTACAATCCAGTGTAGTGGAGAGAATGGACTCCATCTAGAAGTACTTTGGCCTTTATGTCTATCCCATTCAGTGTCCTTGTAGATCAGGTCCGGCCCCAGGCTCAGTGCTCTCATGATGTGACCATAGCCCTTCGCAAGAACCCAGATATAAACCCCCAAAGTGTTCTTTATATGGAAAAAGGCCACTTACTATTAAATTGTAGAAACCGGGATCAGGTATTCAATAACATGAATTTTAGGAAAAATGGTAATTTCAGAAATAAAGCTATAACAATAATCAAAACTATAATCAAAACAATTACAGAAATATACTCCAAGTGTCACGAATGACACCTCACAGCAAAATACCCAAGAACAATATCTCAAAAGTGGAGCTTGTCCACTCTGTACTCAGGGTGACAATCCCCTCCGAGTGGGGGATCCCAAGGAATACTCATGGATCTTTATGAACGTGAGACGTGGGGACGGGAGGGGGAATAAGGCCCTGGGATCAAGGAGGGACACCTTTGATTCCGCAGACCCTGATGTTTTAATGCCAATCATCCCTGTTCATTATCCCCCATGTATGGTAATGAAGCTCGTGTAACCCTAAAAGATGGGAACACATACAATGATTGCCTCTTAGATACAGGAGCTTCCAAATCATTATTGATGAATAAACCAGATGCTGAGTGCAGTTCTATTGGCTCTCTAAATGGAGTAGGTGTATCAGGAACACCTCAAAAGGTACTAAAGCTTCCCTCAGAGGCATGACCAAAGGAATCTACATGAATGATGGTACTCAGGAGGGGAAGGAAACTGAAAGAGTCTGGAGGTGAGTTTTAAGCTTTTTCAGACTCTTCCCCTCCCAACAGTAAAGACACCTCTGTAGTGCGATTTATTCCTTATTTTTTATTTTTCCCTCTCCTATGGTTGGACTGGAGACAATACCATTTTAAGAGTCCACAGACAAATGGACACTGTTTTGGGAACACAGTGAATTCCTGAAAATTCTTACTATGGCTTTTCTTTATATTTTCAATGGAATATCTCTTTTTCACCTTTCTTATTTCTTGTACTTAAAATACATATAATCAATATTATTTTTATTTGCAATATAATAAGTTTAAAATATCCATTTGCTCCAATACTGATTCATAACCCAAAGTTTTAGACTATGGAAACCTGCCATTGATTGATAAGTGTTATGAGACTTTGATTAAGGATCACGTCTGATCCCCGGAAAAGGCCTCACAGAAGAGCCGCTGCACAGTAGGAAGGAAGCACAAGGTTAATCTGCACAGTGCCTACAAGCACACGGTCAAGGAGACCAACCAATGTCAGTGGGATTGATGAGTTTCTGCACCAAAACAGAGGACTTGTTTGAAGTTGGAGGTTGTGGCTGTTTGACATACAGCAGAAGCATGTCTTCCCCATGGCACATTCTGACGTGTACCCAAGCTCAGCCACCATCTTGGCTCCCACATCCTTAATAGTGAAGGTAAAACAAGACCTTTTACACAGAAATTCTACTTTTTTCTCTCTCTTATAATATGACAACTTCCTGTAATCCTGGCTACCAATGGGTAAATGCAAGATTACTGAATTTGTCCTACAGACTTGTGAGACAGAAATTATTTCAATTGAACCCTGACTTAAGAAACTGTTATGGATTTATTGTTTACTCGGAAATTTTATATACATAGATTTTTGATATTTTGGTTTTGATTTTGATTTTCTTTTATCCAAAAATTTATTTTTTTATGTTTTGGGTTTTACTTTGACACTTGATTCACACACCCCATAACTCAACCATGTATCCTGAGTTCATCTGGGTGTTGGTCAACACCCATTTCATGGAGGGTTGTGAGATTTTCATTAAATACAAGATTTAAAAAAATTTTTTGAGAAAAGTTTCAGGAAAAGAAGCTTGTTAAGTCTTTGTATCTAGAAGATGAACTGTTTGGAGAAAATGCCATAAAGAAACCTACACTGAATTGGAAGATCCAGAATTAATTTTGGGATGTGATTAATTGAACTGAAGGGGGTTGTACATATTTATTCTGAATCTAAACTCTTATGCCAGAGGGGACTTCTCCCTAATTGGCATTTTTGTCAATGTACCTAGTCAACATTGATTTTTCTTTCTCTCTTCTATTTCCCTCTTATCTCTATTGTAATTTCCTCTTAGAATGTGTGCTATTGTGTGCATTTTTAGTTAGAGGTTTTTAGAGGTATAAGATAGTTATGTTGAAATGATCAATTGAGGAGACTAGTCTCCCCAAAGATCACAGGGAGAATTATGAAGATTGTAATATTTATTGGGAAAATGGGGTCATTGATTAACAGAGGATCCGGAAGGTTTTGTAACAGGGAATGGAGGAGTTGAATGGAGAGAGAGAATATGGCTGCTGGTGAGGTGAAAGGAGAGAGATATCCCCTGACAAGAGGCCATGCAACTATGGGTTATAGGCACTGACTACGGGAAAAAGGAATAATAACAGATTGAGAAATAATAACTATAGAAATAACTATGATAATCATAATAATAGAAATAATAGCAATCACAACTTTAGAACTGATAGAAATAATTATAATAACCATAGGAATCATAATGGCAATAAAATAATGACAGTGCTCCAAATGAGGAAAATTATAATACCCAACACAATGCCCAACAACAATATATAAAAAATGGAGCTCATCCACTCTATACTCCGGGTGAAAATCCCAATCAGAGTGGGGATTCCAGAAAACTGCCCTAGCACATTTATAAAGGGGGAAGGGGGAGGACCTTGGAATCAAAGAGTGAAACCTTTGATTTCCAAACCCTGATATTTTAATGCCAGTAATCCCTATACACGCCCCTCCCCCCCTGCAGACTAAGGAGCCTCATATCACTTTAAAGGTGGGAAATACATTGGACACTGGGGCATCTAGGTCAGTTTTGGTAAGCAAACCAGATGCAAAATGTGACCCTATTGACTCTCTATATGTAGTAGGTGTATCCGGAAAACCTTTAAAGGTCCAAAAACTTTCTCCTTGCATGCTATGTGTGGGACCCCTAACTGTTGACCATTCTTTTCTTTTAATGCTTGTATCCTCCACAAAAATGAGGGATTTACTATGTAAACTACAAGCTACAATAATTTGCATTCCAGACAGCTCCTTATCATTGCAAATACCTGAGGAATCAGTAAAATTACTCCCTGTACTTCTCTCAAAGAGCCAGGAAGCAAAAGAGATTTCTATCTTTGTAATACCTACAGATATACCGAGTTTCTTTGGGCCACATCTTCTGATGTAGACTTACTTAAATCTGCTGTTCCTGTTCAGATTAAAACTAAATCTAGCCCACCTCCTTCCATTCCTCAAGATCCCCTCTCAAAAGAGGCAATTGAGGGTATTCCCCCAGTATTAAATTCATTAATTGATCAGGGAATAATCCCATGTAAATTTGAATACAACATGCCCATCCTACACGTTAAAAAAAGGGGGGGGGAGCCGATGGCAAGCACCTCTACAGATTCGTACAGGATTTCAGGGCTGTGAAAAATTATGTTATAAAGAGACAATCAATAGTTTCCAACATAAATACTATTATTTCCTCTATTCCTAGCATAGCTACATACCTTACACTAGTTGACTTTTGCTCAGATTTTTGTTTCATTCCCATACATGAGAACTCCAGGCATATCTTTGCTTTCAAATGGAAGGGCTCTCAGGATACATGGAGTCAACTGCCACAGGGTTATGTGGAAAGCCCGTTTATTTGCACAAATTTTGAGCAAAGACACAGATAATATTAATATTTAAAAATAACAAATTAACCAAATATATAGATGATCTACTCTTGGCTTTAACAGACACAGAAGCACATCAGGAATATACTAAAAACATTCTTTTGGAATTGCACAAAAGAGGGCAGATTTTGAAGGATAAAGTTCAGTGGTTTCTCCCTATAGTAGAATATTTGGGGTTCATCATGACTGTGGGTGCCCATTGTTTTTCTCCCAAAAAAAAATGAAAATATTTAAAATTTAAGCACTCCTACCACTAAAAACAGTTGAGAGCAATTTTAGAAGCAACAGGGTTTTGTAGACAACGGATTCTTTGCTATAGGGAAATTACTAAGCCCCTTGTAGCACTAACAAGGGATTTGGTCCCTGAACCACTCACATTAGAGCCAGAATACCTGTCAGGTCTATCATATGTAATACAGGCTTTCCTGTCAGCACCTGTTCTAGGCATCCCAAATTACAACAAGCAATTTACTTTGTATGTACATGAGTGAAGAGGGGTAGTTTCAGGTGTTTTAACTCAGACTTTGGGGCCTTCTCGGTGTCCAATTGCTTATTATTCTGCCCAACTGGACCCAGTAGCTTCAGGAATACCACCATGTCTTAGAGGAATAGCTGCTATAACCTTACTAGTGACAAAAACTGTTGATCTGGTATTAGGATGCCCATTAACAATTATGTGTCCACAAGAGGTAGAAGAATTGTTGCTAAGGCATAGAACACAGGCATTCTTGGATCAGAGAATTACAAGGTATGAAATAACTTTGTTAAATAGCAAAAACAATACCGTGAAATGCTGTACAACCATTAATCCTGCCACCTTGCTTCCAGATTTACAACTTCAGGAGAACCATTACACAGTTGTCAAACACTAGTGTCCATGGCAAAAAAGCCTCAAGATAATCTCTTGGACACTCCCTTAGACAATTCAGATCTGGTCTTATTTATTGATGGTTCCTCTTTTATGAGGGATGACATACACTACACTAGAACTGCTATAGTCATAGAATTTGTCACTGGGTGGTCAGCTTCACTGCCCTCTAATATTAGAGCTCAAGGAGCAGAACTCATAGCCCTGAAACACGCCTGTATATTTGCCAAGGATCAAAAGGCAACAATTTTTACGGATTCTAGATATGCTTTTGGCATTTGTCACTCAATCGAGATGCTGTGGATCCAGAGAGGATTTATAACCTCAGCTGGAAAATCTATAGCTAATGCAGAAATTATTAATGTAGTTCTTTCTGCTCTCCAGCTGCCTGAAGCCCTAGCTGTAATTCATTGTTCTTCCCATACAGGTGGCACTGACCTTATCTCTAGAGGAAATGATTGAACAGATGTCGCTGCAAAGCTAGCAGCCATAGAAGGACCTGAATTAATTTTAACATTAACAACCACTGATGACTTAAATTTATCACTTTCCTATAATGAAAAGAGAGTGTAAAAATGGAAACAAAAATTTAAAAGAAAGCATATTAATGGAGTATGAGTGTCATCTGAAGGAAATCCCCTGTTCCCTAGAAGTTTCTATCAGCAAATTTGCCAATCTATTCATAAAAATGGTTGCTTTGGCACCCAGAGTATCGTGGCCTCTGTTAATAATGTATGGATAGCCCTTGGTACAATTGCTATAGCCTCTAAAGTGTATACAGCCTGCTCTACCTGCCTTACATATATCAAACATGCCTTTCATGGCAAAAACTTTGATGGGTGTCCCCTGGCTTACACACTTTTTAAGCATCTACAGATAGATTTCATAACAATGCCAAATGCTGCCCATTATAAATTTTGTCTAGTAATAATAGATCAATTGACCAGATGGCTGGAATCATTTCCTGTGACCCGAGCCACAGTGGCTTTTGTTGCTAAGGTGCTTTTAAAAGAAATTATTCCTTGCTTTGACCTGCCAGCAAATATTGATTCAGATAGAGGAAGTCATTTTAGTGATTCTCTTGTAAATCAGATATATTCTTGCTTGGGGATAACTCCAAAATTCCATGTTCCATATCATCCCCAGAGCTCAGGTCAAGTTGAATGAATGAACAGAGAACTTAAAAGCCAGAGTTTCCTCTCCTGCCACAGTAAGCTGAATCATGACTTAATGACAGCAGAGAGCAAAGAGATGTTTCCTCTGGGAAGGGCTGCCAGGCTGAGCTGCTGGGAAGCCTCTGACCCAGGAAAGGCTGAGCAAAGGCTGCACCCATTGTTGACCTCCCCCAACAAGGAGGTGACTGTGTGGGGCTTCTTCTCAGCACTGACTTTGAAGGCCTGACCAGGCTTTGGCAGTGAGTCCTGTCCATCACTCACCTCTGCCTTCCTTTAGCTCTTCCTCGCTATTCCCTGTCAAATCCCCATCTGTGTGGCACTGGATCCAAGTGAGAGATCTCATCCCCCCTCCATGCAGATAGCCCTAGGCAGGGTCTGCATCTCTCTCAGGGACTCCTTCAGGATGCTGGAAGGACACAAATGGCCCCAGACTCAGCTGAGAGGCTGCCCAAAGCCCCCTGAAGAGGGCCCTATGAGGGACTGCCCAAGCATCTGCCAGGAAGCAGGTTAAACCATGGAACACTCTGATACAAAAAGATCCCATCCCCTCCACGGTGGCCTCTGGGAGCAGGGAGGTCTGGACTCTCATCCTGGCCTTGCTCAGGCCAAGCACAGTGCCTGGCACCTAGCAAAGAACAAAGAAACATTTCATTGGTTCATTGATTGACTGAATGTCTGAGAACCTGTGAATTCTCAGAGGTGCAATGATTAAAGTTTCTGGAGATTGGATATTAATTCATAGTTATGTATTAGTAAACGTGAGAGAGAGACAGAGACACAGAGACAGATACAAAGAGACAGAGAGAGAGACACAGAGACAGAGATAGACAGAGATACAGACAGACGGAGACAGACACAGAGACAGACAGACAGAGATACAGACAGAGACAGGGATCCCCGGGCTTCCCTTCCCTTTCAGGTTCTCAAGCTCCCTCTGGGCAGCAGGCACAGATCCACCAGTCAGGCCCAGGAGAGAACACCAGCTCCAGCCCTGGTAGTGACCAGATTCCAGTCTCTGGCCAGGCTTTTCCTCTCCTCCTCAGAGTCTCTGACTGGCCTCTTTCAGCTTCAGTCCTGCATTCTAAACACGCCAGCCCAGGGTATTCTGGACAGCCTCCCCCAGACCTCTCCAGTCCCTGCCAGAAGGCCGCACAGACACACCTGCAGAGTCACTGCAAGGTGGGCAGCTTTCCAGAATCTGGTTTTCAAACTGAATCAGTCATTATGTTTCTATTACACTGACCCTGCGGGCTTGTGGGGGAGCCCAGAAGGCCTGGATGCTGAGCCCAGCTGGGCCTGGGGAGCTCCATGAGGATAGCAGGCAGGACAGGCTGGCCTGGCCCAGAGAGCAGAGTTTCCTGTAGGTCCAGGAGCCCCAGCAGGCTGGGGTGGGGCAGCGGGCAGGGCTTGGGCTCTGGGAAGGCTCTATGGCCAGGGAAGGAGAACATTTGCCCAGTGAGAGGCCAATATTTCTAGCCCTGGAACTGGGCCTGGATCAGTGCCTGCTAGCAGAGTGTGCTGAGTGCAAGAAGCCAGGCCAGGGAAGGGGCTGAGTTCAGGGGCTGCTCTGGGTGCCTCAGGCTGGGACTCAAGGGAGGCTCTGCCTTTGGGTGGGATGAACAGAAGAGGCAGCAGAGACCTCCCTCTGCCTGGAGGCCCTGAGATCTGCCTCCTTGTGGCCTGGATGTGGGTCTTGTAGCCAGCAGGGGACGCTGTGGGGCTGGTCCTGGGCAGGCAGTGAGGGCCTGGGGAGCCTGGAGGTGTTGGGGGAGGGGTGAGCCCAGCTGGCTGTGCCTGTGGCTGCTCTGAGCCCTGTGATCACTCCTGGGTGACGTCTCAGCTGGGCTGGGCCCAGTGACTCCAACAACCCCCCTGCATGAAGGGCTGCCCCCCCGGGACCCCAAGAGAGGATGCAGGTGGGGTCTGGAGGAGCCTGGAGCAGAACCAGATTTGCATCAATCCCCGCCTGCCCATCAGCCACCATCACAGGGTGACCAGGAGAGAATAAGAGGGAGCTGAGAGAGGCCAGACTCAGCTGGGAGCTCTTTGGGGAGCTGAACTCTCGGGTCCTCTCGCCATGGCCTGGCCTCTTGTCTGTCTCTCACTGCTCTCCTTCTGCTCAGGTCAGGACCATCCCAGACCTCCCCTTTGGCCTCCTCCTCCCTCCCTGTTCTTGCCTCTCAGGAGGATCTCAAAGCACCTTCTGGCTTCCTCCTTGTTCAGGGTCATTAATGAGTCTCTCTGTTTGCAGGCTCCCTCTCCCAGCCTGTGGTGACTCAGCCTCCCTCTGCCTCTGCAGCCCTGGGGAGCCCAGTCAGTCTCTCCTGCACCCTGAGCAGTGAGCTCAGTGGTAGAACGGTTGCTTGGCACCAGCAGAGCCCAGGAAAGCCCCCTCGGTACCTCCTGTATGTCGGCAGTGATGGAGGTACCAGCAGGGGCGACGGGATCCCTGAGCGCTTCTCTGGCTCCGGATCTGGGACTCACCGATTCCTGTCCATCAGCAACGTCGAGCCCGAGGATGAAGCCGATTATTTCTGCCAGTCGTATCACTACCCTGGTGGTAGCTATCCTTCTACACAGTGATGCATTCAGTGAGGAAGTGGGACAAAAACCTCCTTGTCAGGCCTGCAGCAGCTTCTCGCTTGTCCTCAGGCTCCTGAGCAAGGCCAGGGTGCTGCTAGGGGAGAGTCAGCTGTTCTGTCTCTCTCTGTCTCTGTCTCTTTGTCCCTGCTAGAGCTCCCTCTGTCTCTTCCAGTCTCTGTCCTCTTTGGGTCTCTTTCTCTCTGTATGTCTCCCTGCCTTTCAAACTTTCCATCTCCATTTCTGTCTCTGTCTCTTTTTCTGTCTCTTTCCTTCTGTCTCTCTGTGTGTCCTTCTTTCTCTCTGTGTGTGTCTCTATTTTACCCAGTTCAGCAGTGACTTGCCCAAGGTCATGCAGACTAAAGCTGGAACTCAGGTCCTCTCACCCCATCACCAGTACTTCCCTCCATGTCCCAGCCTCCTTTGGGATGACCAAGACACCAGAGGAGTGATTCAGTTTAGCCTTCAGGGCTGAGGATTGGGCTGGTGGAGAACAGCTGAGAGGAAGCTCCCTGCCATGCTCTGGCTGTGACCCAGTTTGCTCTCAGGGAATAGAATCTTCTTTGTCTGAGGGGATCCCTTGAACCCCTGCCAGTGCTCATGAGTCCATGACCAGAGACAACCTCCAGAAGAAGATAAAGGGAAATGACGATGTCAGGAAGGAAATGGGAATAATGTTTGGAAATGACCAAAGAAAATATGTTAAAAATTCCTTAATTATTCAATATTCATTTTCATCTTTACAATGCCTAAGTCTTGTACCTTCTAGGACGTCATCTTCATGAACACTGAGAGAGCCAGCAATCTACACATTCTATTATCTTCCTCTTTATAAAGATGTGAAAAACAGGGGCCTTCTCCAGGAAGGGGAACATTCCCTCAGAAACTGTGTTTTCACCCTCAGGCTCCTAGTAATGTCCCTTCACGGAGCCCCAAAACTCTGGCTACTAAGAGATTTCAGAAACTCTCTGCCCTGCCTGCCCAGGCCCCAGGCTCTAAAGGTCGCACTGTTAAACCCGGCCTGTGGAACATGTGCAGATCAGGAGAACGCATGAGGAGTACCCAGAGCCTGACCTGGAAGCTGGACAGCCCACAAACCTTGGTAGCCTATGCATCTGGGACCCATCTGGGCTGGAGATTTTTGTTCAGTTCTCCATCTCAGGCTCTCACTGTGCTATTGTAAAGGATAAAATTAATGGTTTGACAATGATTATATGAAAGTGTGGTCATCAGTATTTATTATATCTTGGGTCAGAAAAATTTATTTACAAATGATGAGGAAATAATAAAGAAGAGAAATGTGAGGGGGATGGAGAAGTTATTGATTAGCTCTCAACCAGGAAGGCTGATAGTGAGTAACCACATGGCCTCCTCCAAGATGGAAGCTAGTCTCTCCAGAAGGTAGGAAAGTGATCAGCATTTCACTCACCCAAGGAAGCAGTCCAAGAGTCAGAGTCCAAGTAGAAGCTGAGCTCCAAGCAGGCAATACTCCTTTGAAGACTATCCAAGACTATCTCCAGAAGACAATATCTTCAGACTATCTTCACCAAGACAATTCCCACCAAAGGTGTTTGGGGCTTGCTTTGATGGTGACTCCTTGTCCCTTCCCCTCTTCACAGGGGCCAATCACAGTTTACAAATTATCTATTACTGCCCAGGAGGCAGTGTCTGTGGGATCAACTTCTCACCTGTAAGACTTAAATTAATGTCCAATACATCAAGTATTATTTCATGAAGTTTATTACATGACAAAATAGAACCATGTGTCTAAGTTTTGTACCTGCTCAAAAATCCTTGCTCCATCAAAGCTGCCACCATAAGGAAAAGAGGGAGAGAGATGGACCTCCACCCAATTTATATCCTATCTACCTCAGCATGTAATGAAAGAAAGTGAGTGGAGTTCTGGGAATCATAGCTTTGTTGGGGATCATAGTTTTTTAGGGTAACAGATTCCAATTACACACACCTCTGAAGGTGTTAACTCTTATCATATACAAGTTTCTGACGGATTGAGTTTCTGAGGGTGTGAAATCTTCTCAAAAGAATTCACAAGATTCTGACTGATCGAGTTATCACCCACTTTACCAAATGACTTGCCAACTCTCCTACTTAGTGTTGAGTTATAGAGTTATCACTCATTTTAGCAAGTGACTTGCAAACTCCCTTACAGTGTTAACTCCGTACAGAATTCTCTTTTCACAGTGACAAGAACTGTTGTGCCATATAGAACAGTCATAACCAGCCTCATCCTCAGACTGGACCTCTGGGATGGTGAGGGCACCCTTGTTTCCCAGGAGGGACCCAAAAAAACAGGCAGGGACCCCTGATGAAGGATTGTTGGCTCTATAGATCAGTGTCCTGGGAGCATGGCCAGATTTCTTTTTTTTTTTTTTTTTTTTTTAAATATATTTTATTTGGTCATTTCCAAGCATTATTCGTTAAAGACATAGATCATTTTCTTTTCCTCCCCCCCCCAACCCCCCATAGCCGACGCGTAAGTCCACTGGGCATTAGATGTTTTCTTGATTTGAACCCATTGCTTTGTTGATAGTATTTGCATTAGAGTGTTCATTTAGAGTCTATCCTCTGTCATGTCCCCTCAATCTTTGTATTCAGGCAGTTGCTTTTTCTCGGTGTTTCCACTCCCATAGTTTATCCTTTGCTTATGAATGGTGTTTTTTTTTTCTCCTGGATCCCTGCAAGTTGTTCAGGGACATTACACCACCACTAATGGAGAAGTCCATTACGTTCGATGATACCACAGTGTGTTTGTCTCTGTGTACAATGTTCTCCTGGTTCTGCTCCTCTCGCTCTGCATCACTTCCTGGAGGTTGTTCCAGTCTCCATGGAACTTCTCCACTTTATTATTCCTTTTAGCACAATAGTACTCCATCACCAACATATACCACAGTTTGTTCAGCCATTCCCCAATTGATGGGCATCCCCTCATTTTCCAGTTTTGGGCCACCACAAAGAGCGCAGCTATGAATATTTTTGTACAAGTCTTTGTGTCCATTATCTCTTTGGGGTACAGACCCAGCAGTGCTATGGCTGGGTCAAAGGGTAGATATTCTTTTGTCGCCCTTTGGGCATAGTTCCAAATTGCCCTCCAGAATGGTTGGATCAGTTCACAGCTCCACCAGCAATGAATTAATGTCCCTACTTTGCCACATCCCCTCCAGCATTCATTACTTTCCTTTGCTGTTATGTTAGCCAATCTGCTAGGTGTGAGGTGATACCTCAGAGTTGTTTTGATTTGCATCTCTCTGATTATAAGAGATGTAGAACACTTCTTCATGTGCTTGTTAATAGTTTTGATTTCTTTATCTGAGAACTGCCTATCCATTTCCCTTGCCCATTTATCAATTGGAGAATGGCTTGATTTTGTGTACAATTGATTTAGCTCTTTATAAATATGAGTAATTAAACCTTTGTCAGAGGTTTCTATGAAGATTTTTTCCCAATTTGTTGTTTCCCTTCTGATTTTAGTTATATTGGTTTTGTTTGTACAGAAGCTTTTTAGTTTGATGTAGTCAAAATTATTTATTTTACATTTTGTGATTCTTTCTATATCTTGCTTGGTTTTAAAGCCTTTCCCCTCCCAAAGGTCTGACATGTATACTATTCTGTGTTTACCCAATTTACTTATGGTTTCCTTCTTTATGTTTAAGTCACTCACCCATTTTGAATTTATCTTGGTGTAGGGTGTGAGGTGTTGATCTATTCCTAGTCTCTCCCACACTGTCTTCCAATTTTCCCAGCAGTTTTTATGAAATAGTGGATTTTTGTCCCAAAAGCTGGGATCTTTGGGTTTATCGTATACTGTCTTGCTGAGGTCGCTTTCCCCCAGTCTATTCCACTGATCTTCCTTTCTATTTCTTAGCCAGTACCAAATTGTTTTGATGACTGCTGCTTTGTAATATAGTTTCATGGCCAGATTTCTGATGGAACCAGTAAGGACAGAGGCCAGTGATGAGTGCCCCTGCACTGGAGCTGCAGGTCAACGTGATGGTTCTTTCTTGGATCACAGTCAGAGAAGGTCCCTGAGTCACCACCACCTGAGAAGTGACCCCTGAAAACAACAGGACAGAGATGAGGATGGGGCTGTCAGTGGGAGGGGGGGCTCTTTGCTTCCTGCCCACCTCAGCCCTCATGCACTCCTCTGAGCCCAGAGTCTCCCCAGAACCTGTGCAGAGAGAGAGGAGCATCAAGAGGGGAGTCAAGGCCCTCATGTTACTTCTCTGTTTCTGGACTCTCAGAGCTAGGGCTGGGTTCCTGCCAGTCCCTCTCATCCCCCCAGACGCAGGAGCATGGAAGGCTTTTTCCTGCCAGTGTTCCCAGTGTTATGGCTAGTTTAGAGGGGGTGAAGCACAGCATGACCTTCCCTCAAACTTACCCCATGGGGCTCAGGCAGGAAGCAGCTACTGGACTGGCCTCCACCTGACACATATAGGACCAACTTATTCACTTTTGGAGAAGCTCCTGTGACTTCTGACATGTGATGAGGCCCTGCCAGGACTCACCTCTGGCAGTCCCACACTGTTCTCCATTGTGACCAGGCCTGAGAGCCAACAGATGTCAAGTAGGAAGCATCAAGGCTACAGAGCTTGTGGCAGATACCTGAACAGGTCACTCATGCCAGTCTTTATGTTCTGTTAGCCTCAATTTCCTCTGGTGTAAAAATGAGCCCTAGAAGGAATGGCAAACCACTGGGGCGTCTGTGCCCCCAAATCCCCAGTGGGGTCGGGATGAGTCACATAAGGCTGAATGTCGGTCCTGGGGAATCGGCGTCCTGCTGCCCAGAGAGCGAAGAGCTCATCCCTGCCTCTGATTAATGACCCTGAAAGTGATGGAATATCAATGCAAATGGAAGAACCCCACGTCATTCCTGTATATTAACCGGAAGAAGGAAATGAGTTTTATTATGTCTGTGCAGAGCCAACTAGAAGTAGAAGTACATGAGCTTTTAGTGGAGAAAAAGCATGCCGTAACAGAAGAAGGACATTATACAGACTAATTGATCTCCCAGGGAAAGATTTCTGTGTTTGTGGAAGCTTTGGGGAGAAGCTTATTCCATGATCCAAAGCTTTCTCTGTGAATGCCTTGAGCCCTTCAGTGATGAGAGGTAGAGAAGAAGAACCAGAAGGAGGAGCAGCCATGAGCAAGAATGGGGGCAGCTTGGACTTTCCCTTTGACTGCCCCGAGGAGACACAATTTCTGTAGAATGACTCCCAGGGCGGAGGACCAAGAGGGTGGGCAAATTTTAACATCCAGCCATGAGTGCAGGAGAAACATAATCAGAAACCCACCGAGGTCTGAGGTCGACGTCTCCTGAGGATATGGTCCCCTCGGGTGATGGGGACAACTTTTCAGTGGCTTTCCATCTGGTGGGAGAAGCTAGAGAGGATTTGCCTTTGTAAAGTCAGCTCCATCCCTCTCTGGTTCAAGATGCGACTGCCCACCTCCAGGACTCCATTCTAGTCAAGAGGAACGTCTCCAGCTTGGCCCTGTCATTACCCAGGAATCAGATCCACCCAGGCTTGTGTCCTAGACTCCACAAGACTACTCCAGGGCAAGGCCTACTCCTCCACCCCCAATTTAAAGTTGGAAAAGGGGATCTGAGAGCACCAAAATATCCCTCACCAGGATTCCATCCTTCCTCTGGATGCACCTCTGCCAGTTCCTGCCTGATTTGAACCCTGTCTGCCAATTTGTAGCTGGAGAAAGAACTTTGAACAGCCTAATTCTGTGTCAGTTAGGTGACCTGATGCATAAAGTACTGGGTCTGATGCCATGAAGACTTGAGTTCAAATTCAGCTTCAGATACTTGCCAATTTAGGTCAGTCGTGCCTGACTCTTTGTGACACCATTTGGGATTTTCTTGCCAAGGACACCAGAGTACGTTGCCATTTCCTTCTCCAGTTCATTTTTACAGATGAGGAACTGAGGCAAATCAAGGTTATGTGACTTATCCAGGGTCACACATCAAGTAAGTATCTGAGTCTAGATTTGAACCTGATTTTCCTGACTCTAAGCCTACCACTCTACCCACCCGGCCACTGAGTCATCTGGGATTAATATAGACCTATTTATTCCACAAAGGAAGCTCCCAATTTATTTTAAACAATTCCAGACATAACATTCTGTTTCTAGCCACTGCTCCCTCTGAATTTAACCATGAGGCCATTGAGAGAAGGACTAGAAGGGCCACAATGATGGCCACTTTGGCCCTTCACCCCACAGCCAAAGACCAAGCATCCAGACCGCCCACGCTTTAGGGATGAAGCTTTCCAAACTACAGCAATGACAGTGGATGATCCAATATGGAGGAACGTGGTGAATCCTAGTGAAAGGAATTAGAAACAGAAATGAAAGGACGCCCATTAGAGTGAAATCCTCTGCAGCTCCCTCAGCCCCCCAAGAGCAGCCCAGTGGTCAGGGCTGCTGGACCAGAGCCCTGGGGAGCCCTCTTTTCTGCCTTGGAACTGTGACCGGGGTTCGAGCTCCCCTGATGCCAAGAGCTCTGCTCTGCTGGTGCTTGTCCTTCCCCGCGGCTCTGACCCCAATCCTCCCTTGGACGGTGCATCAGTCCTGCACTCAGTGCCAGCAGAGGAGCCCCTGCCATCCCCAGATCAGTCATTGGACTCCCCGACCTTCTCTGGAAGCTGCTGCTCCTGATTGAGGGGCCCCTGCGGCTCACCTGCTGGGCTCACTTGGGCTGGCCTGAGCTCCACCTTCACGCCGGTGTGGCAGACCTCAGAGCTCTCCCGAAGCCCTCTTTGGGATTTCACGTCATCCTTCCCAGGGTTCCGGCCCTCCAGCTTTCCTTTGGAGCCTCTACTTGGAGGTCGTTTGGGGGAACCTTTGGAAGTGCTTGTGTAGATCACTGCTTTTACTGCCTTGATCCAGCCATGCAAGTGAGGGCCAGGCGGGGATCCCTGTCTGCGGCTGAGTGTGGGGAGGGCCAGGCCCAGCCCAGGGAGGGGGATAAAGGACGAGGGAGGCTCTGGGAGCCGAAAGCTGTAGGTCAAGGGAAGGCTCTGGCTTTTATAGTCTTTAAATTGTATAGAACACGTTGCAAATGTCATCGCATGATGCCAATCACAATCCCTCGGGAAGGTGCTCTCATTATGCTTCATTTTCAGATGACAAAACTCAGGTAGATACACATGAACTGACTTGCCCAGACTCATACTACCTTTCCATGCCTGTAGCAGCATTTGAACACAGGTCTTCTGGAATTCAGCTCCAGGATTCTCTCCACTGGGACCCCTGGGTGACATCACGATCTGACTTTGGGGGGTTCCCAAGGATCTCCTCTCCCACCACTCTGGCACCATCCCTTCATATGGGTCTCCTCCTCCCTTCCCAAGTCAGTCTCTCTCTTGCTCTCTTCTTCCCATTCTCCAATCTCTCTCTGAGCATCCTTTACTGCTCACTAGCCCTGGGGCTGTCCTTCATTGCCCTCTACTGGAGGCTGGGAAAGCTTCAGCTGAGGCCTGAGTAGGAGACCCAGGAGTCCATCCAAACTGTGAAGCTCCTGGTGTTGAGGAGGACTTCCCTGTGAGGGTCAGGGACTTGGTACCTGCAGCCAATAGCTATTGAGGACTCACCAACATGCTCTGAGCTCTCTTGACCTACCACATGTGACAACATTGTCCAGACAATGGGATGGGATCCAAGGGACCATGTATTCAGTCCAGTGACTCCTGACCAGGCAAGCCAGCCCTGGACAAGAGTCTGAGCACCTTCATCCCACGTTCCACATTCCCTGAGGAGTCTTTAATTTCCTTCTGGGTTCTGGGCATTTCCCTGAGCCTTGTGCTTGCCCTTATCTACTTGTCATGGCTCAGGCTCCCATTCTGCTCTGTTTCCTGTTATAGACGAAAGAGTGGTTGCCATAAACTGTGACTGCAAAAATATGGGTTCAAGACTTTGAATTGCCAAAACTGCAAAGATAAGTTTTTAGCGTCTTGATTTTATATTAAAAATAAAGTGGTCGCCATGGGAAAAACCCCAAATATGACATTCCCAAGTCAGCTGGGTTTTATGAAGATTTTAATTAATACAAATGAAGGAATTAAGGAAAGGGAGAGAGAAGGAGTGTGAGGAAATAGGGCCTAGGCCAATGACTTGGGCCTTTCCCCTTAAGAGAGAAAACTCATTCAGCCTTTAATCACTCCCCACAACATCTTTCCAAGCAAAACTCTAGTGTTCAGAGAGACCCACCAGTTCAGCTCCTGAACTCAACTAACTTCAGCCACCGAGAGAGCCCAACGAGAGACCTCCAATTCACATCTACCAATCACAGTAGATGTTTTCCAAAGGACTGACCATTCTGAATTCACATCTTGTTATCACCTTCTCTGGGTAGACTAAAACTTCTGAGTATTTCCCACCTCTTTGCTAAGGTTGCCCCTTGCAAGTTGCCTGACCTTTTAGTGATTAATTTGTCCTTCATAGGTCCTTAGCACCCGATTGTATTAGATCTAAAAACAGACCCAGCTTAAGCTTTTGGCCTCACTATAAGTAAGAGTTAAATACCTTCATTGTTCATTAAAGAGTTTACAACTTTATCTTCCACTAAGGTATGCCTAAGTATGGGTGGAGTAATGTTAGAGTTCCCAATACATTCCTGACCAAGTACCTTCATTGTTTAAAATGGGGAATAGCCTTAACCAAATGTTTTAATGTAGAGTTTGAGCAGTTTTAAGATTCACATTCCCTCACTGTAAAGGATCTAATGAATGAATGAACAGAATCCATATTTACAAAATGATATTCATTGAGATAACATAGAAAATGAAGAGGTTCCAATATTTCCACTCAACATCTAGGGACACATTCTCTCCCCTCTACAGTCTCACCCCTTGGAAAGATTGAGCACCAACTGGAAGCACTTTGGTCTTTAAGTCCATCCCCCTTATTTTCCTTCCAAATCAGGTCTGCCCCAGGCTCAGTCCTCTCCCCAAGGACCACTGACCTGGCTCTCTGGGCTCCTTTCTTGCTGCTAGTCTGGCTACAATTCTGGCCTGGCCTCTGCTGCTCCGTCCCTCAGCAGCTCATCATTCCTACCTGTTAAACCTCATCAGCAGTAACTGTCCCTGATGGCCTTCAGGTAACACAAGAAATAACAACCTCAAAGGACAGATCTGCTCCTTCCCAGGCCATTTCCTGGCCTCTCATGGGGAAGCCTGTGTCCTGCCTCCATCCTGAGGCTCCCAGCACCTCCCTCCTCACCCTGCTGAGGATGCTGGGGATTGGCTCCCTGCCTCTGGCTCCTCAGCCAATGACAAATGTTCTCTTCTTCCCCATCTGTCAGTGGAGGGAAGCAGTGACAGAACATGGGCTCAGGCTCTATCTGGGAGCAGGAAGGAACCATTTCCCTCCCTCTAGTCCTCATGGGAGCAGGCAGCCCAGGGTGGGGAGGTGGAGATATGGGATGGCTTCACCTGCACCCACTGAGCATGTTCCTCCTCCCTCCCCTCCCTGGCTTTGGGTCTAGGCAATAACCAGCTGATCTGAAGCACTCAGAGCCAGTGTAGGAGGAATAAGACCCCAAATGGGAGGAAGAAGCTCCAGAACCTAATGGCCCCAGACTGAGCTGAGAGGCTGCCCAAAGACCCCTGATGAACTCCCAATGAGGGGCTGCCCAAGCATCTGCCAGGGAAACAGGGTAAGTTCTTGGCACCCCAAGAGACCAGGAGACGGTGGCCCCTCCAGAGTGTCCTCTCAGAAGCAGGGAGGTCCACGCTGTCATGCTGCTATTCCTAAGGCCAAGAAGAGTGCCTGGGACAGAACAGAGGACCAAACAGATGCTTCATTGATCTATTGATTGGCTGAACATCAGAGATGCTGTGACCACTGAAAGGGCATGTAGGGGGAGCACAGAAGGCCTGAAAGCTGAGTCCAGCTGGGCCTGGGGAGCTCCATGAGGATGGCAGCAGGACAGGCTGGTCTGGCCCAGAGAGCAGAGTTTCCAGTAGGTCTGGGAGCCCCAGCAGGCTGGGAAGAGGCAGCGGGCAGGGGCTGGGCTCTGGGAAGGCTTTGTGGCCCAGGGAGCAGAACCTTTGCTCAGTGAGAGGCCAAGGATTCTAGCTCTGGACCCCAGGGCAGGATCAGTGCCTGCTAGCAGAGTGTGGTGAGGGCAGGAGGCAAGGTCAGGGAAGGGGCTGAGGACAGGGGCTGTTCTGGGTGTGTCAGGCTGGGGCTCAAGGGAGGCTCCGCCTTTGGGTGGGATGAGGCAGCAGAGACCTTCCTCTGCCTGGGAGCCCTGAGCTCTGCCTCCTTGTGGGCTGGATGTGGGTCCTATAGACAGCAGGGGATGCTGTGGGGCTGGTCCTGGGCAGGCAGTGAGGGCCTGCGGAGCCTGTAGGAATTTGGGGGGTGGTGAGCCCAGCTGGCTGTGCTCTTAGCCCTGTGATCACTCCTGGATGACGTCTCAGCTGGTCTGGGTCAAGTGAACCCAAAGACCTCCCTACATGAAGGGCTGCCCCCCCTGGGACCCCGAGAGAGGATGCAGGTGGTGTCTAGAGGAGGCTGAAGCAGGCCCAGATTTGCATCAATCCCGGCCTGCCCATCAGCCACCATCACAGGGTAACCAGGAGAGAATAAGAGGGAGCTGAGAGAGGCCAGACTCAGCTGGGAGCTCTTTGAAGCTGAGCTCTCGGGTCCTCTCGCCATGGCCTGGCCTCTCGTCTGTCTCTCACTGCTCTCCTTCTGCTCAGGTCAGGACCATCCCAGACCTCCCCTTTGGCCTCCTCCTCCCTCCCTGTTCTTGCCTCTCAGGAGGATCTCAAAGCACCTTCTGGCTTCCTCCTTGTTCAGGGTCATTAATGAGTCTCTCTGTTTGCAGGCTCCCTCTCCCAGGCTGTGGTGACTCAGCCTCCCTCTGCCTCTGCAGCCCTGGGGACCACAGTCAGTCTCTCCTGTACTCTGAGCAGTGGGAACAGTGGTAGAACTGTTTATTGGCACCAGCAGAGCCCAGGAAAGCCCCCTCGGTACCTCTTGTATGTCCGCAGTGATGGAAGTACAGGCAGAGGCGACGGGATCCCTGAGCGCTTCTCTGGCTCCGGATCTGGGACTAACCGATTCCTGTCCATCAGCAACGTCGAGCCCGAGGATGAAGCCGATTATTACTGCCAGTCGTATTACTACCCTGGGGATGGTGATGCTTATACACAGTGATGCATTCAGTGGGGAAGTGGGACAAAAACCTTGTCAGGCCTGCAGCAGCTTCTCGCTTGTCCCCAGGCTCCTGAGCAAGGCCAGGGTGCTGCTAGGGGAGAGTCAGCTGTTCCTTCTCTCTCTGTCTCTGTCTCTTTGTCCCTGCTAGAGCTCCCTCTGTCTCTCCCAGGCTCTGTCCTCTTTGGGTCTCTTTCTCTCTGCCTCTGTGTCTTTGTCTCTCTCTTTCTCTCCCTCCCCATCTCTGTCTCTCTATCTCTCTGTCTCTTTTTCTGGCTCTTTCCTTCTATCTTTCTGTGTGTCTCTATTTCATCCAGTTCAGCAGTGACTTGGCCAAGGTCACACATACTACAGCTGGAACTCAGGTCTTCTCACCCCATCACCTCTACTTTCTGCCATGTCCCAGCCTCCTTTGGGATGACCAAGACACCAGAGGAGTGATTCAGTTGAGCCTTCAGGGCTGAGGATTTGGCTGTTGGAGAGGAGCTGAGAGGAAGCTCCCTGCCGTGCTCTGGCTGTGCCCCAGTTTGCTCTCAGGGAATAGAATCTTGTTTGTAAGAGGAGATCCCTTGAACCCCTGCCAGTGCTCACGAGGCCATGACCAGAGACACCCTCTAAGGGAAGAAAATGGGAACTGAAGATGTCAGGAAGGAAATGGGAAGAGAGGAGACAGAGGCAGCTGCTGACAGTCCCTGCGCCATGTTGTACAGCTTGTGGCCAAGCGTCCACACCTCTACAAGCCTTTAAAAACATCCCCTGAGGAGAGGCTGAGTCCTGAGGATGAGAAACCCTGCCCGGAGTCTGCAAAATCAGCCACATCATTGCAGGGCTGTGGAGGGGCTCTGAGGGCCTCCCTGAGGCCAGGACACTGTCGGGTGTATTCAGGCCTGGTTAGAAGCTGCTGACAGGTGACGAGTGAGAACTTGTCTGACCGTCTATCTGAGTCTGCCCAGCTTGGCTGGACCCCCATCGGGAGTCTCTTGTTCCCATGAAAAGGAGGAAGCAGCTTTTGGGTGGATTCCTGGCGGCCACCAGCTGATTTGGGCCCAGAAGTCCCAGGTGGGTCAAGAGAGCCGTCCTGAGAGGCTCTGGAGAGAGGAGGAGATTTCTCTGGGTTGGGGGAAAGGGGGCAGGGGCAGAGAATGAGAATAGGAGAGGGTTGAAGCAATGATGTGAGAGAATAATGGTGGGAAAGTTTCCTCAGACAGCTACAAAGACCAGAAGATCCCACAGAGCTGGGTCTGTGCCTCATCTGGTTCTAAGCATGTCTCAGGCTCTCAGCATGCTCCAATTCAGAGCTGGAGAAAAGCTGGGAAAGTATCAGCATCATTTCTGTCACTTTGTTAAGGACAGTTTTGAAAGCAGGAATGAGGAAGAGAAGCAAAGCAGTTGCAAGTCTAAGAAACGTGGATTCTCCATGGCAGAGCTCCCTCCTGGGGCTCCTTTGTAGGAAGAACATGTGAATCCTGAGGTTCTAGTTTACTCTCACCATCTGACCCAGCTTCTGACAATGCTGATTTGATGCTGAATTTCATTAGGTTCTATTCTCCAAAGGAATTCAGGGAAAGAGGAGATCCAGGACCCTGGACAGAAGGAGGGAACTCAACCAGAGGAGCTGTTACCAGGACCAGCTTGACTGCACATGGCCCAAGAAGAGGACAGCAATAGCAGAGGAGCCCGGAAGTCAGCCTGCTGCATCCGGGGACTTTGCCTTCTCCCACCTAATGGTCAGCACGGAAGATCAGGGGCTCCCAGCCCCAAGGCAGCCCAGGACGGAAATCTTCTGGGTAGTTAGGAAGTCTCGGGCTTTCCAATGAGCCCGGCTGTGCAAAGCAGCCCAGCGCACCCCAGATTGCAAGGCGTCTTCATAGCCACTAATTCTGAATCAGGAAGACTCAAAGTTTGCTGCCCAGCCTGAGACAAGCGAACATTTCCCTCTGGCCAAAACAGGAGGTGTCGTGCCAAGAAAGCAATAAGCCAGAGCCCTGGAAAGAACATGCCGTATTATATAACGAACTGAGCAGACTGGGTCTAGAAAACACTGCTCAGAGCCACTCATGCCATCTCCATCCACTGGTTCTGTCTTGTAAATCATTGCCAATCGTGGTTCCTGTCAAAGGCTTACTCCATCCTTTAACTGATGTCATTTCCCTATAAATTGTGGACCCAAACCAGTAAACATTACCACCGCCTAGCAAGGGGATGTCTGCAAGTCAAATCTGTAAGACTGTTGGGTCGACCCTCCTGTAATCCTGGCCAATTTCTCTTGTCCCGTTTTCGATGACCCACCACATATCTGTGGAACAGATCTCTATAGTCTGGACAGCTGATTGTCTCAGCAGTACCCTTCGTGTCTCTCTCATATTCTTTTGGTTTGTTTGTTGGTGACATTGTTATGCTAGAAGGGACGTGATGCCTTAATGGCCACCTGGCAAAGCCTCTCACAAATATTTAATATTACATAAATTAACACCCAAGTATCCTAGTTAAGCTCTCAATGTAACATGTCACCATCATCCTTCAAGAATTTCACTGGGGAAACTGAGGCCCAAAATCCCCCAAAAGGAGGGGAGAAATAGTGAGAATTTATCTTTTATATATTGAATGATTCTCAAATACTTTGGAGGACAACAGAGCATTCCTGCTCTGCGGTCCCATCAAAGGCATCCTCTAGTCTCCTGCTTTGACTATTTCTTTGTCCCAGGAATCCCCAGGAACGTCTTCCTTTCTATCAGGATTGGCCTAATCAGTGAAGGGACCAAGGGCTCCTTGCATGTGTGGGCTCCCATGACATGGGCTGGGGAAGTCAGGAGAGCTGGCTAGGTCTCCTCTTCATGAGCTCCCCCCCCCATTAAAGTTGTCTGGGCTAAATAGGGGAGCCCTGAGTAATGAGCTCCTCATAGCCGGTTTCTGCAGCTGTGGAACCAAAGCACAGGAAGATGCTAGCCGTGAGAGCACCAGGTAGCCCTGGATCATGGTGTGAGGTTTACTGCTGGCCTAACCTGCCACCCTGCCACCATCAATAAACTTGTCTTCTTCCCCCTGAGTCAGACAATTGCCTTAATTTTAAACATAACAGGGGACAGACAGGCCCACGACGTGGCATATTTTGTCCAAACTTCTAGTCATGAACTAAAGAGACTGATAGCTGCAGCAGGAGGTGATATGGGGAGTCAACAGACCCCCCTCTGGCTTACAAGGTCACAGTTGGGAGACTGGAACTGCAAGGCAGCTCCCCGAGAACAAAGCCCCCAATGACCCCCTTCTGTGACTTCTCTCTCTCCAACTTCCCCTACTAATGGACTTGTTATGATTGCTGTTTCCTCCCCAGTACAGGAGAAATAATATGAGAGCAAATACTTTTGGGATCAATACATATATATCCCACTTTAATCCTGCTACATTATTACCCCCAAAAGATTGCATTTACAGAATTAAAGCCCAAAGATTATTGCCCATCACCCCTCCTTTCTCTCACTCAAGCACAGATACGCTGCAAGGTCCTACAAAAAACACTGGCCAAATGCTTGAGCACCATAATCAATCTTTCCTTACAGTTATCACACTCCAATGAATTTGTTGATGAACAGGAAAAAGGCAGCATTGCAAGGCACTTCAAAGCAACGCAAGAAAAACAGAACTTGTAAATTGAGGAAAACCCCAAATCTAGACTGTCATTAAATTGCCCTCTAACCTTGTACCTAGCAAGAAATATTTTGTTACCCATCTCCTAAGTAATTGTGATTGATTGTGAAAGCTGACCAAAAGTAACAATGATTCTCCTAGGTCAGGGAGAACTAAGCTCTAGATCACCAAATTTATGTCATTCATCAGTTGCAACAATGTTTCATTGACTATCTCCTGAGGCTACGTGTCTTGTTGTTAAGTGGAAACATGTTGTGGAAAATTGATTGTGTTCCATAGAAGCCTGTAATCACCAGCCTATATAATAAACGAACCTC
Source organism: Monodelphis domestica (assembly GCF_027887165.1). NCBI lineage: Eukaryota > Metazoa > Chordata > Mammalia > Didelphimorphia > Didelphidae > Monodelphis > Monodelphis domestica. Next base: position 10,087,553 of record NC_077229.1, read on the forward strand.
CCTGCTATAGCAGAACACTGTGTGATGCCTATGCCCGTGAGCCTGAGTGTCTCTCATCTCCATTATTTGACCGAATTGTCACATCTAGACAGAGTGATTCCTTACCCTCAGGGAGACCACTGGACGATCCCAAAGAGGTGACACTCGTAATCATAAAAAAGAAAAGCAATAAATATAACAATTCAATAAGAATCATCACTTTTATGATCCTTTAAAGTTAACAAGTGTTACAAATATAATATTCATTGATACTCACAATGACTCCTGAATATAGATGTTGTTATTATGTCTATTTGACAGATGAGGGGACTGAGGCAGATAGAGACTCAGTGACAAGGTTAGGGTCACACAACATTTCAGTGACTGCAGGAGCATTTGAAATCAGATCTTCTCTATTTCAGTTCCTGAATTCTATCCCCTGAGTCCTCAGGGTGCCACCATGGTCTGACTTCTGGGGCTGGCCAAGGATCTGCTCTCTCACCACCATGGCACCATCCCTTCATATGTGTTGCCTCCTCTCTTCCCAAGTCGTTTCTCTCTTGCTCTCTTCTTCCCATTCTCCAATCTCTCTCTGAGCATCCACTAGCCCTAAGGCACTCCTTCATTGCCCTCTCCTGGAGGCTGGGAAAGCTTCATTGGCCAGCTGAGGGTGGAGCAAGAGTGAGAACCATGCCTCCATCTAAAATGTGAAGTTCTTAGTGTTGAGAAGGACTTCCTCTGAGAGGGTCAGGGACTTGGTGCCTGAAGCTAATACCTAATGAGGACTCACCAACAGGCTCTGAGCTATCATGACCCTACCACATGTGACAATATGGTCCAGAAAATTGAGTGGGACACAAGGGACCATGAATTTTTTCTAGTGACTCCTGACTAGGAAAGTCAGTGCTGGACAAGGGTCTGAGGACCTTCAGCCCACCTCCTGCATTCCCTAAAGAGTCTTTAATTTCTCTCTGGGTTCTGGGGGTATCCCTGAGTCTTGTGCTTGCTTTTTTCGACTTGCAATGACTCAGGCTCCCATTCTGCTTATCTCCCCACTGTTACATTTCTAAGCAGCTAATACCTGCAATTTATTTCAATAAAATGATATTTATTGAGATAATCTGGAAAATAAAGAGGTTCTAAATGTTCCCCATAACATCTAGGGACTCATTCTCTGCCCTATACAGTCTCAACCCTTGGGGAGAATGGACTCCAACCAGAACTACTTTGGAGCTTATGTCCATCCCATTCAGTTTCTTTCTGAATCACTTCTGACCCAGGCTAAGGCCTCTTCCCAAGGATCACTGGCCTGACTCGCTGGGCTCCTTTTTGCTGATAGTCTGGCTACAATTCTGGCCTGGCCTCTGCTGGTTGGTCCCTCAGCAGATTATCATCCCTACCTGTTGAACCTCATCAGCAGTAAGTCTCCCTGATGGCCTGTAGGTAACACCAAAAATAACAAACTCAAAGAATAGAACAGATCTGCAACTTCCCAGGTGATTTCTTGGTTTTCCATGTGGAAGCCTGTGTCCTCCCTCCATCCTGCAACTCCCAGCATCTCCCTCCTCATCCCCATCCAGGGAGGAAGGACAAGAACACCAGACTCTTTTTGGCTGAGGATACTGGGGATTGGCTCCCCAGCTCAGGCTCCTCAGTCAACCACAAAATTTCTCTTCTTCCCCATCTATCAGGGGAGGAAACCAGTGACAGAACATGGGCCCAGGCTCCATCTGGGAGCAGGAAGGAACCATTTCCCTCCCTCTGGTCCCTGTGGGAGCAGGGTGCCCAGGGTGGGTAAAGCTTCCTCAGAGGGGAGAGAAGCTTTAAGGTAGGAAGATAGAAGAAGGATAGAAGTTTTAGATACCATGACGGGGATGACAGAGTCGAATTCGAGATATGAGGTGGCAGGAATGAGTCACAAATGCAGGCCTTATTAATTATCAATGAGCCACAGCCAAGCTCTGATCAGTGGACTATTCCGAAGGCTTATACCAGTCCAGAGATCCAGATTTAATACCACACAGGTCAGAGAGATGATAGAGAAAGATTAAAGATGGAGCAAGGAAAAGCATTCTGCTTTGTAGCTTAAATAACCATGATGGTGATAATGAAGTAATATTTCAAGTTCTGACTGCATATTCCTTATGTCATTCTTATTTAAATCTCTGCTTGTATAGATAAACCCATCAACATGATAACCAAGCCTATACCATTACCAATATTTGCAAAATTCATTCCACCAAACCAATGTTTGGGTAAATAGAAGCTTAAGTTGTTTTTTACGTAGAAACAATTTCTACAGTTTCTTGTACCTATAGAATGTGGCATAGCTTTTTCATTCCTAGTTGTCAGTGTATAATATTCAATGTGCTTTTTCTACAAGCTTATCTGTGCCTACTGTGTCATGTTCTCAATCCATACTCCAAAAAAGTAAAACTGAGGAGAAATGTCTGAGGAGAGACTCTAAATGAACACTATAATGCAAATACCAACAACATGGAAATGGGTTCGAATCAAGAACACATGGGATACCCAGTGGAATTGCGCATCGGCCATGGGAGGGTGGGGGAGAAGGAAAAGAAAATGATCTTTGTCTCCAATGAATAATGTTTGGAAATGACGAAATAAAATGATGTTAAAAAAGTTTAGTTTGATTTCTTTCCTTCCATAGTATTTGTAAGGTGAATTTTAAAGTATTGTCTTTAGAGAGAATTTTGTTTTTCTGGAACAGTATAGGGGAAAGTGTTATTTTGTTATTGCAATACTTTGCATTTGAGTTTTTGTAACTGTAATGTTTGACTTGCAGTGATGCAAGAATTTTCCTTAGTTTCTCTCTTTCTTTTTCCTGTAATTCTCTCTCTGTCCTTAGCATAGATTATTGCTTAGTTTATCTTTAGAATAAGGATAGTTAGGTGTTTGCTTCATTTGAGAAAGACATATCTTTAATGATTGTCTTCTCAAAGAAGCCCAAGTGGGGAATATAAAATTAAATAATAAATTAAGTTAATTAGTTGAGTTCAAGAATAGACTTTAGATAGAGGTAAGAAGTAAGAATTTGGGACTAAGGGTTTAAAAAAGCAATCTTGGCTCCTTTCATTTGGAAGGAGAAATTTGAAGAGGTCAAAGGTTTTGGAGTTTCCAAGGCTCCCTGGGAAGAGTCGGTTGACAAACTGACACTGCTTGGATTTTTTTGTTGAGGAAGGGTATCCAGGGAGACGGCACCGAGCTACTGGGAAGAATGTGATGAAATCTAGTTTGGAAAATCTCTATAAAATTCTGTATCCAATCAGAAGAGCTGTGCAGTACTCTGGAATTCCACTAGGTGGAAGCAAAGAACAACTTCAATCAAGTTAGCCTGTCTAATAGCTGACATAAGATCTCTGATGGAGAGAGAGCAGCTTCTGGATTTCTAAATGTATTTAATGAGATAAAGAAATGGATCAGCTCAATAATATGGATAGTCAGTTTTCAGGGGGGGTTTATATATACAATAAGAGTTAAATTACCCCCTGAGTATGCAGGGAACAAGATGTCTTGGGAGAGACAGATTTGATTCTGATTTAGATAGGCTAGATAGATATTTTAGATTTAGGGTAAATAAATCAACACTCAACATATTTCCTACCTTTCCGTTTCCTTTTCCTGTCCCTGTTCTTTTTGAAATAATATAAATAAATACATTTGGTTTTTTGGTTTGTTTTTTAAAGAAAGCTATCTCCAGCCAAATCCTTCAACTATTGGTCCAACCAAATTCTCAGTGGCCAACAACTGAATCTCCGTTAGCCTATCAATAACTATCAATGCCAATTTCACAATAGCTCAAATTTCCCCATATCGCCTTGCGGCCTTCCCTATTCACTCAGCTCCACTGGCTCCAATGACTTCCAGAATGAATGTTCAAATCCTCTGCTTGGCTTTCAGGGCTTTTCATTGTTTAGAACTTTTCTAGGCTTCTGCCATTGAATCCCCTTCCCCTTCCTCAGACACCAAGTATTCTTCCATCCAGTGACAATGGGCTCCCTGCTCTTCCTTACACAGTCACTCTCTCAACTCTGCCCATTCTCCCTGGCTGTCTTTCTAAGCTCAGAATTCCATCCTTGCTCATCCCCAGCTTCCTGCTTCTCTGATTTCCTTCAAGTCTCAGTAAAATCTGACCTTCCTTCTGCAAAACCGTCTGTCTCAGGGACCCTTCATCTTAATGCCTGTTTTCTGAGACTGTCTCTAATTGATCTGCTTTATGTCCTGTTTATACTTACTAGTTTGAGTGTCGTCCTGCCCCCAGACTCTGATGTCCATTAGTTTAGATGTTGCTTTTCCCCCTTTTCAGTATCCATGGAACCTGGAACTATTAGGCACTTCATACATACTGTAGTAAGCAAAGAAAGATTGCAAAATGATTCTGCAAAATGAACTGCATTGATTGACAGGGACATGTGACAGACAATCCCATGGGAGCCTGGGTCAAGATTCTAAGGTCCCAACTGGGAAAAAACAGCCTCCTTGGGGAAGCTTTGGGAGTTAGCTGTGATCCATGTTTTCTACAAGTTTTCCGACTGTTTCTGAGATACCAGCTTGAGAGGAGAAAAACTGTTTTTGCTGGCTCCTGGCAGCGGGACAGAAGACCAAAGAAGAACTCTGCTGGACCAAATCTGGACATTTGCCCTGGGATCTTGGCTCATTTACTGGCCTCTGTTTTATGAGGTTCTTTGAGGGAACTTAATTTATTTAGCCTAGAGAAGTGAGCCACTAGAACTGTATTAAGGGAATTTCGCTTTGGGGATAAGAAGTAAGAACTTTTCCTTCTTCCTTGTTACCCTCCTTTCTCTCCCCTTTCCCATCAATAAGCCTAAACTGTTTAGATGTTTTCCCTCTTGTCACTTTCCCTTTAACAATCCCACCATAACAATACTCATCAAATTCTGATCAACTTCCTTCCTTCCTTCCTTCCTTCCTTCCTTCCTTCCTTCCTTCCTTCCTTCCTTTCTTCTTTCCTTCCTTCCTTCCTTCCTTCCTTCCTTCCTTCCTTCCTTCCTTCCTTCCTTCCTTCCTTCCTTCCTTCCTTCCTTCCTTCCTTCCTTCCTTCCTTCCTTCCTTCCTTCCTTCTTTCCTTCCTTTCTTCTTTTTCTCTGTCTTAGAATCAATACTTTGTATCAGTTTTTAAGGCAGAAGAATGGTAAGGGTTAGACCATGGTGGTGAAGTGACTTGCCCAGCTAGGAAGTGTCTTAAGCTGGATTTCAGCTTCTGTCTCCAGGCTGGGCTCTCAATCCACTGAGTCATCTCATTGCTGACATTCTTGATTGATGGGGATCCCAGGATCCCAGATGTAGACCTGGAAGTGACTTCAAAAACAAGGAAGTCCAGCTCACTCCCTTTATTGAGCAGGAAATGGAGGCCCAGAGGTTTTAGATGATTTTCTGCTTTGGGGATCTGCTGAGAAGCCAGTTCATTGAGAGTAGATTCTTTTTAAGAGATTTCATTGATTCTTCAGCCCTGAACAGAAGTGGTTTTGTTTGTTTATCACCGCTTTTCAAACCCAGCCCAACCTTCTTTACACTTTATTCCAAATCCTTCCCCTCCCATTATCCTATGGCACAGGTAGATTTCCTGATTGGATAATCCATAGTCCATCATTTTGATTTTTAGCATTCCTGGTGCCCCATGCCATGCGATGCCCTTCTTGCCTCCTCTCCCTTTGGGAGTCCCTCGTTTTCTTCAGATTCTCACCTTGACATGAAGGCTCTCTCAGTTCCCTGAGCACATGATGCCTCCCATTTCCAGAAACCAATGACCTTCCAGTTTTCTATATTTATACCTGCACATTAAATACTCTCTCCATATACTATGGCCTCCTGAAGGGCAGAGAGTTATTCAATGGTCCTGGGTCTAACACAGTTGTCCCTCAGGCCCTTTCAACCATGTCTGACTTTGTGGTCTTGTTGGGGGGTTTCTTGGCACAATATCTGGGTCATGATGGACAGTTACTAATTGAGAAGTGCTTTTTACACAGATAACTGAGAAGAGAGGCAGCTGGGTGGCTCAGTGGATAGAGAGCCAGGTCTAGAGTTGGGAGGTTCTGGGTTCAAATGTGCCATAAGGCATTTCCTAGCTGTGTGACCCTGGGCAAGTCAGTTCACCCCCATTGCCTAGTACTTACTGCTCTTCTGTCTGAGAACCAATACACAGTATTGATTCTAATATAGAAGATGAGAGATTTTTTAAAGAACAAAAAAGAAATAACTGAGAAGTCAGTGTTTTCTAGAAGACACAAACATGTATTTTGGTGTTCCCAGTGCTGAGAACCAGAGATTGGAATGAGAAGAAGCCTGTTAACAAGGCATGAACTCCTCGGGAGAGGACAAGGAATGACTTGGGACCTGACAGAGGGCTGTTACAGAAGAGCTGGACCTGTGCGAGGACGAAGAGTGAGCCCTGATGTGGGTAAGAGCCAGCTATTGGGACTTCTGTGATTGTCTTTAGGATTAAGTCCATCCCCTCCTGCCTCCCCCAGGGCACTCCCAGATTGAGTCCCGAAAGGTCTGACTCCACCAGCTAATGGCACTGGCTGTGCCGACACCTCCCTGTGCAGGTGGTGCCAGACCCTGTGGAAGACGCATGCAGGAAGAGAGAATTTCAAGCATGCAAGACAGAATGCTGGTAACATCATCTGTCAATCAAGGAGAACATTCCCAGAAAAGACAGTTGGAGGCAAGCCAGACTAAAGGGGGAAGAAGCTCTGAACTGGACCCCTAGCCTGCAGGACCCATGGGGGAGCTTCTGGAGCTAGGCTGAGAAAGAACTTAACTTTTGTTGGTGGCTTAGACTGTGAAGAACTGATTGTATATTGGAGATTTGAGTTTGAAGAAAAAAGAAAGAAGATTAAACAGTTGTCCTCCCATCTCCCTGGCAGATGTCTGTGTCACAGCTGTAACAGGACTGACATTTCCTAAAATCCTCCTAAGCCTCATCATGGATTAGGGGAAATCGTACCCCTCTCACCTGAATTTCCATCCTTGTCCTGTTTTTCCCAATGAACCTCCTTACCTGAGAAAGAGGGAAAAAGTATCTTCTCTAAACCTCACAGTTCACCTTTGAGCTACAGAGAAAGGTGGCTGACTAGCGGGGGAGGGGAAGGAGGGAGTGTAGGAAATCTCTTGATCTATTAGCCATCAGTAGTGATCCACAGGCAAGCCCAGAGCATCCCCTCCAGGAGTATCTCTGCACATCTCACAAGTGTCTCTATCTCCATTACAAGTAGGCACTTTGAGGTTTCCCCTAGTATGTCTCCAGTCAGGCAGAGTATCTCAATTATTAGTACTGGAAATATCTCCTAGATTATATTTCTATTTGTAAACCTCAAAATTTCTTAGACTTATAAATGTTGGAAATTTCACCATTGGGAAATTTCATACTTGAAAAATTTCCTATTGATAGTGGGTCTTGGCTATTGGAATGTGAACCCCATTGGCATGAGAGTTCCCTCCTCCTCCCTTCTTAAGATTACTTTAGGACAGAAACCTTTTGCTGAACAATGGAAAGGGCTTTGACCTATGCTTAAGCATAGAACAGGAATTTCTTTGAGTCATGATTGATTTTAGACTTGATACAATGCAGATACTTGGAATCAATCTCCACCCTATTCAGTCCTAACAGGATTGAGTAAGGGCTGCAGCCTAGATCAAAATTTAATTATTCCAATCTCTACCCTACTCAGGTTAACAGGATTTAGAAAGGGCTGTAGCAAAGGAGCAAAGATTTAATTATTTGAGAATATGACCTTCAACAGACATGTGCAAAGCCAGAGACCTCTGGGCAGTCCTGGGTTAAGCTAGAGCCTCCATTGGCACAGGGAAAATGATGGACAGTGATTGGTGAATGTGAGAACTGAGGGGAGGCAACTTGGATGGTTTCCTTAAAGAGAGAGGGGTCTGGAGACTGAGGAGGGAGGGTTGAGGAGTTTGTCGGAGTGGTTGCGGTGTGCTCTGAGAAGGTTGCGCTGAAGGAAGCTGAAAGTGGGGGCCCCGGAGACTGTTTCTCCATTTTTGGTCACGTGAGTAATAGGGACTGATCTCCTTTCATTGCCACAGCTATCTAAGGGCTTGGGCCTTTTGGCCCAGCCTAAACAGAAGGGGTATTTAAGCCCTATTCCCTTCTCTCCCCTTTCTCTCTCCCTCTATCTCTCTATCTCTAATTCCTTTCTTCCTCCTGTTTGTAATTAAAACTCCATAAAAGGTTGACGGCTGACTTGAGTTTTCATTAAGGAATTACATAGCTGAATTCCTTGGTGACCTTAAATTAATATATATCAGTCTTTTAAAAGTCATTTCCTTGTCACATCTTAGAACGCCCCCAGGGCATTTCACTTCCACAGTCACTCAGTGGGTTCAACAGCTCACAGCAGCTCCTGCCAGGGCTTCCTCTCCTGCCACAGTAAGCAGAATCTTGACTTAATGACAGCAGAGAGCAAAGAGACGATTCCTCTGGGAAGGGCTGCCAGGCTGGGCTGCTGGGAAGCCTCCGACCCAGGAAAGGCTGAGCAAAGGCTGCAGCCATCGTCGACCTCCCCCAGCAAGACTGTGCCTGTCTCTGGCTTCTTCTCAGCACTGACTTTGAAGGCCTGACCAGGCTTTGGCTGTGAGTCCTGTCCATCACTCACCTCTGTCTTCCTTTAGGTCTTCCTTGCTGTTCCCTTTCAAATCCCCATCCTTCTGGCAGTGGGATCCAAGTGATATGGAGATCTAATCCCCCCTCCATGCAGATGGCCCTAGGCAGGGTCTGGGTCTCCCTCAGGGACTCCTTCAGGATGCTGGGCTGACACAAATGGCCCCAGACTCAGCTGAGAGGCTGCCCAAAGCCCGCTGAGGAGCATCCTACGAGGGACTACCCAAGCATCTGCCAGGAAGCAGGTTAAACCTTGGGACACTCTGACACAAAAAGATCCCGTCCCCTCCACGGTGGCCTCTGGAAGGCAGGGAGTTCTGGACTCTCATCCTGGCTGTGGCTCTCTCAGAGGGGAGAGAAGCCACAAGGTAGGAAGATAGAGACAGGATAGAAGTTTTGGATACCACGAGGGGGATGATGGAGTCCAATTAGAGATATGAGGTGGTCAGAATGAGTCTTTATTAATTATCAATGAGCCACAGCCAAGCTCTGATCAAAGGACCATTCCGTAGGCTTTTACCAGTCCAGAGATCCATATTTAATACCACACAGGTCAGAGAGATGAATAGAGAAAGATTAAAGATGGAGCTTGGCCATAGGCCAAGCTCCTGCAAGGACAGCCATCAGCTAGCCTGAAAGAGGAGAAGAGAGAGAAGGCGGAGCTTGCTGGGCTAAATATAGTATTTGATATGCAAATATACACAGTACATAGGGATGATTCTCATTGGTTAATGACAAGGCATAGGTGTGGTTTCTCTTAACCAGGTGAGAACAAAGAAACCTGTTTTCCCGCCGAACCTGGGAGAAGCTGGGGTCAAGGGTCAGAAGACTTCCCAGCCATGTGCAATACTGAGCATGCTCAAGACTGAGCATGCTCTTTTAAGGCAATCTGCACATACCCACTGTTCCCCTTGCCCATAGCTAGGCGTGGACTGATACACTGGCCCTCCTCAGGCCAAGCACAGTACCTGGCACTTAGCAGAGAACAAAGAAACATTTCATTGGTTCATTGATTGACTGAATGTCTGAGAACCTGTGACTTTTCAGAGGTGCAATGATTAAAGAATACATGGAGTCAACTGCCACAGGGTTATGTGGAAAGCCCGTTTATTTGCACAAATTTTGATCCAAGACACAGATAATATTAATATTTAAAAATAACAAATTAATCAAATATATAGATGATCTACTATTGGCTTCAACAGACACAGAAGCACATCAGGAATATACTAAAAACATTCTTTTGGAATTGCACAAAATAGGGCATCAGATTTTGAAGGATAAAGTTCAGTGGTTTCTCCCTATAGTAGAATATTTGGGGTTCATCCTGACTGTGGGTGCCCATTCTATTTCTCCCAAACAAAATGAAAATATTTAAAATTTAAGCACTCCTACCACTAAAAACAGTTGAGAGCAATTTTAGAAGCAACAGGGTTTTGTAGACAATGGATTCTTTGCTATAGGGAAATTACTAAGCCCCTTGTAGCACTTACAAGGGATTTGGTCCCTGAACCACTCACATTAGAGCCAGAATACCTGTCAGGTCTATCAGATCTAAAACAGGCTATCCTGTCAGCCTCTGCTCTAGGCATCCCAGATTACAACAAGCAATTTACTTTGTATGTACATGAGTGAAGAGGGGTAGTTTCAGGTGTTTTAACTCAGACTTTGGGGCCTTCTCAGTGTTCAATTCCTTATTATTCTGCCCAACTGGACCCAGTAGCATCAGGAATACCACCATGTCTTAGAGGAATAGCTGCTACAACCTTACTAGTGACAAAAACTGTTGATCTGGTATTAGGATGCCCATTAACAATTATGTGTCCACAAGAGGTAGAAGAATTGTTGCTAAGGCATAGAACACAGGCATTCTCAGATCAGAGAATTACAAGGTTTGAAATAACTTTGTTAAATAGCGAAAACATTACCTTAAAATGCTGTACAACCATTAATCCTGCCACCTTGCTTCCAGATTTACAACATCAGGAGAACCATTACACAGTTGTGAAACACTAGTGTCCATGGCAAAAAAGCCTTAAGATAATCTCTTGGACACTCCCTTAGACAATCCAGATCTGGTCTTATTTATTGATGGTTCCTCTTTTATAAGGGATTGCATACACTAGACTAGAACTGCTGTAGTCACAGAATTTGTCACCGAGTGGTCAGCTTCATTGCCCTCTAATATTAGCACTCAAGGAGCAGAACTCATAGCCCTGAAACATGCCTGTATAATTGCCAAGGGTCAAAAGGCAACAATTTATATGGACTCTAGATGTGCTTTTGGCATTTGTCACTCAGTCAGAATGCTATAGCTCCAGAGAGGATTTATAACCCCAGCTGGAAAATCTATAGCTAATGCACAAATTATTAATGTAGTTCTTTCTGCTCTCCAGCTGCCTGAAGCCCTAGCTGTAATTCATTGTTCTGCCCATACAGGTGGCTCTGACCTTGTCTCTAGGGGTAATGATTGAGCAGATGCTGCTGCAAAGCTAGCAGCCATAGAAGGCTGAATTAATTTTAACATTAACAATTACTGATTATTTAAATTTATCACTTTCCTATAATGAAAAAAAGGGTGGGAAAATGGAAACAAAAATTTAAAGCAAAGCAGATTAATGGAGTATGGGTGTAATCTGAAGGAAATCCCCTGCTCCCTAGAAGTTTCTATCACCAAATTTGCCAATCTATTCATAAAAATGGTCTCTTTGGCACCCAGGGCATCGTGGCCTCTGTTAAGAAAGTATGGATAGCCCTTGGTATAATTGCTATAGGCTCTAAAGTGTATACAGCCTGCTTTACCTGCCAAGCATATAACAAACATGCCTTTCATGGCAAAACCTTTGATGGGTGTCCCCTGGCTTACACACTTTTTAAGCATCTACAGATACATTTCATAACAATGCCAAATGCTGGACATTATAAATTTTCTCTAGTCATAATAGATCAATTGACCAGATGGCTGGAATCATTTCCTGCAACCCGAGCCACAGTGGCTTTTGTTGCTAAGGAGCTTTTAAAAGAAATTATTCCTTTCTTTGGCCTGCCAGCACATATTGATTCAGATAGAGGAAGTCATTTTAGTGATTCTCTTGTAAATCAGATATATTCCTGCTTGGTGATAACTCCCAAATTCCATGTTCCATATCATCACCAGAGCTCAGGGCAAGTTGAATTAATGAACAGAGAACTTAAAAGCCAGAGCTTCCCCTCCTGCCACAGTAAGCAGAATCAAGACTAATGACAGCAGAGAGCAAAGAGATGTTTCCTCTGGGAAGGGCTGCCAGGCTGAGCTACTGGGAAGCCTCTGACCCAGGAAAGGCTGAGCAAAGGCTGCAGCCAATATCAACCTCCCCCAGCAAGGAGGTGACTGTGTCTGGCTTCTTCTTAGCCCTGACTTTGGAGGCCTGACCAGGCTTTGGCTGTGAGTCCTGTCCACCACTCCCCTCTACCTTCCTTTAGCTCTTCCTCTCTGTTCCCTGTCAAATCCCTACCCTTGTGGCAATGGATCCTAGAGATACGGAGATCTCATCCCCCTTCCATGAAGATGGCCCTAGGCAGGGTCTGCATCTCCCTCAGGGATTCCTTCAGGATGCTGGGGGAACACGAATGGCCCCAGACTCAGCTGAGAGGCCCCCTGAGGAGTGCCGTACGAGGGACTGCCCAGACATCTGCCAGGAAGCAGGTTAAACCATGGAACACTCTGATACAAAAAGATCCCATCCCCTCCATGGTGGCCTCTGGAAGGCAGGGAGGTCTGGACTCTCATCCTGGCCTTCCTCAGGCCAAGCACAGTGCCTGGCACTTAGCAGAGAAAAAAGAAACATTTCATTGGTTCATCGATTGACTGAATGTCTGAGAACCTGTGAATTCTCAGAGGTGCAATGATTAAAGTTCCTGGAGATTGGATATTAATTCATAGTTATGTATTAGTAAACATGAGAGAGAGACAGAGACACAGAGACAGATACAAAGAGACAGAGAGAGAGACACAGAGACAGAGATAGACAGAGACAGACAGACAGAGACAGACAGACAGAGATACAGACAGACAGAGACAGGGATCCCCGGGCTTCCCTTCCCTTCTAGGTGCCGATGCTCCCTCTGGGCAGCAGGCCCAGGTCTCGTGTCAGGGAAGGTCAGGCCCAGGAGAGAACACCAGCTCCAGCCCTAGAAGAGACCAGCTTCCTGGCTCTGGCCAGGCTTTTCCTCTCCTCCTCAGAGTCTCTGACTGGCCTCTTTCAGCTTCAGTCCTGCATTCAAGACATGCCAGCACAGAGTATTCTGGACAGCCTCTCCCAGACCTCTCCAGCCCCTGCCAGAAGACTGCACAGACACACCTGCAGAGTCACTGCAAAGTGGGGCAGCTTTCCAGAATCTGGTTTTCAAACTGAATCAGTCATTATGTTTCTATTACACTGACCCTCCGGGCTTGTGGGGGAGCCCAGAAGGCCTGGAAGCTGAGCCCAGCTGGGCCTGGGGAGCTCCATGAGGATGGCAGACAGGACAGGCTGGCCTGAACCAGAGAGCAGAGTTTCCTGTAGGTCCAGGAGCCCCAACAGGCTGGGATGGGGCAGCGGGCAGGGACTGGGCTCTGGAAGGCTCGAAAGCCAGGAAGAACCTTTTCCCAGTGAGAGGCCACAATTTCTATCCCTGGAACCGGGCCTGGATCAGTGCCTGATAGCAGAGTGTGCTGAGGGCAGGAGGCCAGGCCAGGGAAGGGGCTGAGGACATGGGCTGATCTGGGTGCCTCAGGCTGGGGCTCAAGGAAGGCTCCACCTTTGGGTGGGATGAACAGAAGAGGCAGCAGAGACCTCCCTCTGCCTGGAGGCTCTGAGCTCTGATTACTTGTGATGTGGATGTGGGTCCTGTATCCAGCAGGGGATGCTGTGGGGCTTGTTCTGGACAAGCAGTGAGGGCCTAAGGAGGGAAAGAGCCCAGCTGGCTGTGCCTGTGATTACTTTGAGCCCTGTGATCCCCCCTGGGTGACGTCTCAGCTGGGCTGGGCCAAGTGACTCCAACAACCCCCCTGCATGAAGGGCTGCCCCCCCGGGACCCCGAGAGAGGATGCAGGTGGGGTCTGGAGGAGGCTGGAGCAGGCCCAGATTTGCATCAATCCCCGCCTGCCCATCAGCCACCATCACAGGGTAACCAGGAGAGAATAAGAGGGAGCTGAGAGAGGCCAGACTCAGCTGGGAGCTCTTTGAAGCTGAGCTCTCGGGTCCTCTCGCCATGGCCTGGCCTCTCGTCTGTCTCTCACTGCTCTCCTTCTGCTCAGGTCAGGACCATCCCAGACCTCCCCTTTGGCCTCCTCCTCCCTCCCTGTTCCTGCCTCTCAGGAGGATCTCAAAGCACCTTCTAGCTTCCTCCTTGTTCAGGGTCATTAATGAGTCTCTCTGTTTGCAGGCTCCCTCTCCCAGGCTGTGCTGACTCAGCCTCCCTCTGTGTCTGCAGCCCTGGGGAGCTCGGCCAGACTCTCCTGCACCCTGAGCAGTGGGAACAGTGGTAATGATGTTGGTTGGCACCAGCAGAGCCCAGGAAAGCCCCCTCGGTACCTCCTGTATGTCACCAGCAGTGGAGGTACAGGCAGGGGCGACGGGATCCCTGAGCGCTTCTCTGGCTCCGGATCTGGGACTAACCGATTCCTGTCCATCAGCAATGTCGAGCCCGAGGATGAAGCCGATTATTTCTGCCAGTCATATTATGGCAGTGGTAGTAGCTTTCGTTTTACACAGTGATACATTCAGTGAGGAAGTGGGACAAAAACCTCCTTGTCAGGCCTGCAGCAGCTTCTCGCTTGTCCCCAGGCTCCTGAGCAACACCAGGGTGCTGCTAGGGGAGAGTCAGCTGTTCTTTCCCTCCCAGTCTCTGTCCTCTTTCTCTCTGTCTGTCTCCCTGTCTTTCAAACTTTCCCTCTCCATTTCTGTCTCTGTCTTTTTCGGGCTCTTTCCTTCTGTCTCTCTGTGTGTCCTTCTTTCTCTCTGTGTGTGTCTCTATTTTACCCAGTTCAGCAGTGACTTTTCCAAGGTCACAAAGACTAATGCTGGAACTCAGGTCTTCTCACCCCATCACCAGTACTTCCCTCCATGTCCCAGCCTCCTTTGGGATGACCAAGACACCAGAGGAGTGATTCAGTTTAGCCTTCAGGGCTCAGGATTTGGCTGGTGGAGAGGAGCTGAGAGGAAGCTCCCTGCTATGCTCTGGCTGTGCCCCAGTTTGCTCTCAGGGAATAGAATCTTGTTTGTAGGAGGGGATCCCTTGAACCCCTGCCAGTGCTCATGAGTCCATGACCAGAGACACCCTCCAGGGGAAGAAAAAGGGAAATGACGATTTCAGGAAGGAAATGGGAATATTGTTTGGAAATGACCAAATAAAATAATCTTTAAAAAACCCTTAATTATTAAATATTCATTTTCATCTTTACAATGTCTAAGTCTTGTACCTCCTAGGACGTCATCTTCATGAACAGTGAGAGAGCCAACAATCTACACATTCTATTGTCTTCCTCTTTATAAAGATGTGAAAAACAGGGGCCTTCTCCAGGAAGGGGAACATTCCCTCAGAAACTGTGTTTTCACCCTCAGGCTCCTAGTAATGTCCCTTCAAGGAGCCCCATAACTCTGGCTACTAAGAGTTTTCAGAAACTCTCTGCCCTGCCTGCCCAGGCCCCAGGCTCTAAAGGACCCACTGTTAAACCCGGCCTGTGGAACATGTGCAGGTCAGGAGAAGGCATGAGGAGTACCCAGAGCCTGACCTGGAAGCTGGACAGCCCACAAACCTTGGTAGCCTATGCATCTGGGACCCATCTCGGCTGGAGATATTTGTTCAGTTCTCCATCTCAGGCTCTCACTGTGCTATTGTAAAGGATGAAATTAATGGTTTGACAATGATTATATGAAAGTGTGGTCATCAGTATTTATTATATCTTGGGTCAGAAAAATTTATTTACAAATGATGAGGAAACAATAAAGAAGAGAAATGTGAGGGGGATGAAAAAGTCACTGATTAGCTCTCAACCAGCAAGGCTGATAGTGATTAACCACATGGCCTCCTCCAAGATGGAAGCTAGTCTCTCCAGAAGGTAGGAAAGTGAAAAGCCTTTCACTCACTCAAGGAAGCAATCCAGGAGTCAGAGTCCAAGTAGAAGCTGAGCTTGAAGCCAGCAAAACTCCCTTGAAGACTATCCAAGACTATCTCCAGAAGACAATCTCTTCACACTATCTTCTCTAAGACAATTCCCACCAAAGGAGTATGGGGTTTGCTTTGATGGTGACTCCTTGTCCCTTCCCCTCTTCACAGGGGCCAATTACAGTTTACAAATTATCTATCACTGCCCTGTAGGCAGTATCTGTGGGATCACCTTCTCACCTATAAGAGTTAAATTAATGTCCAATACTTCAAGTATTATTTCATGAAGTTTATTACATGACAAAATACAACCATGTGACTAAGTTTTCTACCTGCTCAAAAATCCTTGCTCCATCAAAGCTGCCACCATAAGGAAAAGAGGGAGAGA
Organism: Monodelphis domestica; assembly: GCF_027887165.1. Classification (NCBI taxonomy): domain Eukaryota; kingdom Metazoa; phylum Chordata; class Mammalia; order Didelphimorphia; family Didelphidae; genus Monodelphis; species Monodelphis domestica. Next base: position 10,103,707 of record NC_077229.1, read on the forward strand.
GATGGACCTCCACCCAATTTATATCCTATCTACCTCAACATGTAATGAAAGGAAGTCCGTGGAGTTCTGGGAATCATAGTTTTGCTGGGGATCATAGTTTTCCTAGGGTAACAGATTCCAATTACACACACCTCTGAAGGTGTTAACTCTTATCATATACAAGATTCTCACTGATCAAGTTATCACCCACTTTAGCAAATGACTTGCCAACTCTCTTACTTAGTGTTGAGTTATAGAGTTATCACTCATTTTAGCAAGTGACTTGCAAACTCCCTTACAGTGTTAACTCCAGAAAGAATTCTCTTTTCACAGTGACAAGAACTGTTGTGCCATATAGAACAGTCATAACCAGCCTAATCCTCAGACTGGACCTCTGGGAAGGTGAGGGCACCCTTGTTTCCCAGGAGGGACCCAGAAAAACAGGCAGGGACCCCTGATGAAGGATTGTTGTCTCTATAGATCAGTGTCCTGGGAGCATGGCCAGATTTCTGAGGGAACCAGTGAGGACAGAGGCCGGTGATTAGTGCCCCTGCACTGGAGCACCAGGTCAAGGTGATGGTTCTTCCTTGGATCACAGTCAGAGAAGGTCCCTGAGTCGCCACCACCTGAGAAGTGACCCCTGAAAACAACAGGACAGAGATGAAGATGGGGCTTTCAATGGGGGGGGATCTTTGTTTCCTGCCCACCTCAGCCCTCATCCACTCCTCAGAGCCCAGAGTCTCCCCCAAAACCTGTGCAAAGAGTGGAGAGCATCAAGAGGGGAGTCAAGGCCCTCATGTTACGTCTCTGTTTCTGGACTCTCAGATGTAGGGCTGGGTTCCTGCCAGTCCCTCTCATCCCCCCAGACACAGGAGTATGGAAGGCTTTTTCCAGCCAGTGTTCCCAGTGTCATGGCTAGTTTTGAGAGGGTGAAGCAGGGCATAACTTTCCCTCGAACCTACCCCATGGGGCACAGGCAGGAAACAGCTACTGGACTAGCCCCCACCTGACATATATAGGACCAACTTATTCACTTTTGGAGAAGCTCCTGTGACTTCTGACATGTGATGAGGCCCTGCCAGGACTCACCTCTGGCAGTCCCACACTGTCCTCCATTGTCACCAGGCATGAGAGCCAACAGATGTCAAGTAGGAAGCATCAAGGCTACAGAGCTTGTGGCAGATACCTGAACAGGCCACTCATGCCAGTCTTTATGTTCTGTTAGCCTCAATTTCCTCTGGTGTAAAAATGAGCCCTAGAAGGAATGGCAAACCACTGGGGCGTCTGTGCCCCCAAATCCCCAGTGGGGTCGGGATGAGTCACATAAGGCTGAATGTCGGTCCTGGGGAATCGGCGTCCTGCTGCCCAGAGAGCAAAGAGCTCATCCCTGCCTCTGATTAATGACCCTGAAGGTGATGGAATATCAATGCAAATGGAGGAACCCCACGTCATTCCTGTATATTAACCGGAAGAAGGAAATGAGTTTTATTATGTCTGTGCAGAGCCAACTCGAAGTAGAAGTACATGAGCTTTTAGTGGAGAAAAAGCATGCCGTAACAGAAGAAGGACATTTTACAGACTAATTGATCTCCCAGGGAAAGATTTCTGTGTTTGTGGAAGCTTTGGGGAGAAGCTTATTCCATGATCCAAAGCTTTCTCTGTGAATGCCTTGAGCCCTTCAGAGATGAGAGGTAGAGAAGAAGAACCAGAAGGAGGAGCAGCCATGAGCAATAATGGGGGCAGCTTGGACTTTCCCTTTGACTGCCCCGAGGAGACACAATTTCTGGAGACACATCTGCACAGTCACTGCAAGGTGGGCAGCTTTCCAGAGTCTGGTTTTCAAACTGAATCAGTCTTTATGTTTCTATTACGCTGACCCCGAAGGCTTGTGGGGGGAGCCCAGAAGGCCTGGAAGCTGAGCCCAGATGGGCCTGGGGAGCTCCATGAGGATGGCAGACAGGACAGGCTGGCCTGAACCAGAAAGCAGAATTTCCTGTAGGTCCAGGAGCCCCAGCAGGCTGGGATGGGCATCAGGCAGGGGCTGCGCTCTGGGAAGGCTCGAAGGTCAGGGAAGGAGAACCTTTGCTCAGTGAGAGGCCAAGATTTCTAGGGCTGAAACCCAGACTTGGATCAGTGCCTGCTAGCAGAGTGTGGTGAGGACAAGAGGCCAGGCCAGGGAAGGGGCTGAAGACAGGGGCTGCTCTGGGTGCCTCAAGCTGGGGCTCAAGAGAGGCCCCACTGTTGGGGGGAAGAACAGAAGAGGCAGCAGGAACCTTCCTCTGCCTGGGGGCCCTGAGCTCTGCCTCCTTGTGGCCTGGATGTGGGTCCTGTAGCCAGCAGGGGACGCTGTGGGGCTGGTCCTGGCAGGCAGTTACTCTATGAATGATAAAGTGTTATTTTGTTATTGCAGTTGTTTGCATTTCAATTTTTTTTGTAACTGTAATGTTTGACTTGCATCGTTGCAAGAACTTTCCTTACTTTCTCCTTTTATTTTTCCTGTAATTCTCTCTCTGTCCTTAGCGTAGATTATAGCTTGTTTAGCTTTAGAATAAGAATAGTTAGGTGTTTGCTTCATTTGAGAAAGGCGCGTCTCTAATAAATGTGTCTTTTCAAAGAAGCCCAGGAAGGATGTAAAATTAAATCTCAAATTAAGGGAATTAGTTGAGTTAAAGAATAGGCTTGAGATAGAAGGAAGAAGTTGAGCCTCATACATAGAGCTTTAAAAAGCTATCAGGGCTCCTTTAATTTAGAGAGAGAATTTTGAAGAGGTCGGAGGTTTTGGATTCCTCAAGGCTGCCTGGGAAGAGTCGCTTGATAAACAGACACTCCTTGGATTTCCCTTGCTGAGGAAGGGAGTCCAGGGAGATGGCTTTGAGCTATTGGGAAGAATTTGGTGATAGAGAGTTTGGAAAATCTCTATAAAACTCTACATCCAAATCAAATACCTGTGCAGTACTCTGGAAATCCACTAGGTGGAGGCAAAGAACAAGTTCAATCAGAAGACAGTCTGTCTAACAGCTGACAGAGAAGACCTTTCTCTGACTGGAGAGAGAGCAGGTTCTGCATTTCTAAATATATTCAATGAGATAAAGAAATGGATTCGTTTAATAATGGAGATAGTCAGTCTTTGGGTTTTTTTTTTTAAAGATAGACAGTAAGAGTTAAAGTATCCCCAATTAATCAGGGAAGACTTCTTGGGAGAGGCAGATTTGGTTCTGATTTAAATAGGTTAGATAGTTATTTTAGATTTAGGGTAAATAAATCAATACTCAATATATTTCCTACCTTTCCGTTTCCTTTTCCTTTCCCTGTTCTTTTTGAAATAATATGAATAAATAGGGTTTTTTTTTTTTTAAGAAAGCTATGCCCAGCCAAATACTTAAACTATTGGTCCAACCAAATTCTCAGTGGCCAAGAACCGAATCTCCATTAGCCTATCAATAACTATCTATACCAATTTAACAATAGCTCATATTTCCCCATTCACCATCCTGCCTCCTGTATTCACGCAGCTCCAGTGGCTCCAAATGACTTCCAGAATGAATGTTCAAATCCTCTGCTTGGCTTTCACTGCCCTTCACTGGGTAGCCATTTTCTAGGCTTCTGGAATTGACCCTCCTTCTCCTTCCGCAAACCCAACCTATTCTTCCATCCAGTGACAATGGGCTCCCTGCTCTTCCTTACACAGTCACTCTCTCAACTCTGCCCATTCTCCCTGCTGTCTTTCTAAGCTCAGAATTCCATCCTTGCTCATCCCCAGCTTCCTGCTTCTCTGATTTCCTTCAAGTCTCAGTAAAATCTGACCTTCCTTTTGCAAAAAGTCTGTCTCAGAGATCCATCATCTTAATGCCTGCTTTCTGAGATTGTCTCTCATTGACCTGTTTTATGTCCAGTTTTTTTTTTATTTTATTACTTGTTTGAGTGTCGTCCTGCACTTAGCCTCTGACGTCTATTCATTTAGGGGTTGCTTTTCCTTTTTTCTGTATCCATGAAACCTGGAACTATTGGGCACTTCATACATACTAATCAATTCCTTCCTTCCATCCTTCATTTTCTGGGTCTTAGAATCAATACTTTGTATTGGTTTTTAAGGCAGAGGAATGGTAAGGGTTAGACCATGGTGGTGCAGTGACTTGCCCAGCTAGGAAGTGTCTAAAGCTGGGTTTGAGCTCCTGTCTCCAGGCTGGGCTCTCAATCCACTGAGTCATCTCATTGCTGACATTCTTGATTGGCGGGGATCCCAGGATCCCAGATGTAGATCTGGAAGTGACTTCAAAAACAAGGATGTCCAGTTCACTTAGTTTATTTAGCAGGAAAGGGAGGCCCAGAGCTTTTAGGTGATTTTCTGCTCTGGCCTCTGCTGAGAAGGCAGTTCACTGAGAGTAGATTCCTTTTACGAGATTTCATTGATTCTTCAGCCCTGAACAGAAGTGGTTTTGTGTGTTTATCACAGATTTCAAACCCAGCCCAACCTTCCTCACACCTTATTCCAAATCCTTCCCCTCCCATTATCTTATGACCAGGTATATGTCCTTCTGATTGGATGATCCATTGTCCATCAGCTTGATTTTAGCACTCCTGGTTCCCCATGCCATTCAATGCCCTTCTTGCCTCCTCTCCCTTTGGGAGACCCTCATTTTCTTTAGATTCTGACCTTGACGTGAAGGCTCTCCCAGTGCCCTGATCTCATGATGCCTCTCTTTCCCTGAAACCAATGACCTTCCCCTTTCCTATATTTATAGCTGCACATTAAATACTCTCTCCGTATACTATGGCCTCCCAAAGGGCAGAGAGTTCTTCAATGTTCCTGGGTCTAACACAGCTGTCCCTCAGGCGCCTTCAACCCTGTCTGACTCTTTGTCATCTCATTGGGGTGTTGTTGCCACAATATATGGGTTATGATGGACACTTACTAATTGTGGTTTTTTTCACATATAACTGAGAAGGGAGGCAGCTGGGTGCCTCAGTGGATGGAGAGTCAGGCCTAGAGTCAGGAGGTTCTAGGTTCAAATATGCCATCAGGCACTTGCTAGCTGTGTGACCCTGGATAAATCTCTTCACCCCCATAGCCTAGTTCTTACTTCTCTTCTGTCTTAGAATCAACATTGATGCTAAGATAGAAGATGAGAGATTTTCTTTTAAAGAAAAACAAATAACTGAGAAGTCAGTATCTTCTAGAGGACACAAACATGTATTTTGATATTCTCATTCCTGAGAACCAGAGATTTGGATGAGAAGAAGCCTGTTAACAAGGCATGAACTCCTCGGGAGAGGACAAGGAATGACTTGGGACCTGAAAGAGGGCTGTGACAGAAGAGCTGGACCTGTGAGAGGACGAAGAGTGAGCCCTGATGTGGGTAAGAGCCATCTAGTAGGATTTCTGTGATTGTCCTTAGGATTAAGTTCACCCCCCCTGCCTCCCCCAGGGCACTCCCAGATTGAGTCCCCAAAGGTCTGACTCCACCAGCTAATGGCACTGGGTGTCCCGACACCTCTCTGTGCAGGTGGTGCCAAACCCCTCCAGGACGTTTCCCTTCCACAGTCACTCAGAGGGTCCCAACAGCTCACAGCAGCTCCTGCCAGGGCTTCCTCTCCTGCCACAGTAAGCAGAATCTGGTCTAATGACAGAAGAGAGCAAAGAGACGTTTCCTCTGAGAAGGGCTGCCAGGCTGAGCTGCTGGGAAGCCTCTGACCCAGGAAAGGCTGAGCAAAAGCAGCAGCCATTGTCGACCTCCCCGAGCAAGGCTGTGCCTGTCTCTGGCTTCTTCTCAGCACCGACTTTGGAGGCCTGACCAGGCTTTGGCTGTGAGTCCAGTCCATCACTCCCCTCTGCCTTCCTTTAGCTCTTCCTCCCTGTTCCCCATTAAATCCCCATCCTTGTGGCAGTGGATCCAAGTGAGACAGAGATCTCATCCCACCTCCATGCAGATGGCCCTAGGCAGGGTCTGGGTCTCCCTCAGGGACTCCTTCAGGATGCTGGACTGACAATAATGGCCCCAGACTCAGCTGAGAGGCTGCCCAAAGCCCCCTGAGGAGCTCAATGAGTAAAGTTGCTGGAGATTGGATATGAATTCACAATGATTTATTAGTAAAAGTGAGAGAGAGATACGGAGACAGACAGAGACAGAACCAGAGACAGAGATACAGACAGACAGACAGACAGAGACAGGGATCCCCGGGCTTCCCTTCCCTTCTAGGTGCCGATGCTTCCTCTGGGCAGCAGGCCCAGATCCCGTGTCTGGGAAGGTCAGGCCAGGAGAGGACACCAGCTGCAGCCCTGGTAGAGACCAGATTCCTGTCTCTGGCCAGGCTTTTCCTCTCCTCCTCAGAGTCTCTGAATG